>NC_064637.1:118649570-118971301 GCF_023864275.1 Schistocerca cancellata | reverse complement strand
GTAACAACGTCGCGTGTTTAGAATTGTGGCGTGTCAATCCGACCCCAAGACTTGGTGCGTGGTGTGGGTGACACGTTACGTCTCTCGTGTGTCACGTATATACTGAAACAAGGAAAAAACTCCACAGTAATTATGGTACTTTTTCCCAGATATCCCGAAGCAGAAACTGGGGCAAGGCATTATTCAGTCATATCTCCGAGTACGAGGCAAATAACGCCTGGTTCCGCTTCACCAAGGACACACGGATGACAGCAGGGTTATTCGCCTACGTTCTCCGAAGAAGGAACTGTCGTCTCCTCGAGAGTAGAACGGACAGTTGTAGCGAATAAGTACACAAATCGGGAGCTCTAGAAAGATGGGAAACACAGCATCAACGAGGTACTGCGTACTTCAAGCCACCAGAAAACTAGCCAATGTTATCGATGATGAACTGTTCGCAGACCAGGAATTGACGATGTGACGTAGCAAACAAGACCGAACATTACCAACTTGCCTTTCTACGCAGTGTAGACAATGAAATATTAAAATTAGTCTGTTTATCTTGAGTTTCTGTTCAATAATACTGTCATAATAAAGTTAATTTTAGATTACTTGTCGATTTCTCATGAAATTCTAATTCAGTTACATTACTCGGCAGTCACCTTTGGAACAATGACTCCCTAGGAATTACAAAATTGATTTCTGTCCGAATTCTCATAGCCGAACTAACAGTCAGAAGTACTAGTCAAACGGGGCTTCAGATACAACCAGCTCGAGATCTAATACTCCAACAAATTTTGAGAGAAATACTATCCATGTAAATGAAACGTCCATAAGTTGTCTCTTCAACGTCTTTTCGGTGTAATATGTTTCACCAGTGTGATATTTAACTGTCAAAATGACTTTCTTCGAATTAAGTGCTAAATTCAGGACATTTAGAGTACAGAACACACTAGGGACGCGAATGAGGTGTCAAAAAGTTCATCTCTTAAGGGAGTAGCTATTTTGCTTACGAAAAATTGCATTGGTGCTATATTTGATTTTTGAAGTGGCTTCCTACGTAACAAAAACCAAATTTAGGAGATTTACAGAACATGAGGCACTAATAGGAGACATGAGGACCGAGAAAAGTTTATCTTTACGACGTCTTGTTATTTTGCATATAAAAAGTTACACTGCTGTGACATTTAACTGTTAAAACGGATTTCTCCTAATCTAAATCTAAAATCATGTCATTTCGAGAACAGAATACGGTAGTTAAGAAATCGTGTGTGAGAAAAATCATGCTTTCTGATCAAAACTTAAAAATAAACAATAAGTTATAAAACAGTGGAGAAATGTTTTGTGGAACAGTTTGTCTAAAAATACGAAATAAAACAAATTGCAGAAACGTTTCAAGGACCTTTGAATGTCGCTCGAAATCATGTACAGCAAATGAGCTGACGATTTCGAGTTTAAAGTTCAGTGTTTACCTTAGGATATTACATTTTTAAAGAATACTGGCGGATATTTGTCCGTTGTATTACGTACGCTATGAAATCTGCTGTTCTATGGATTTTACTTATTTCTATCACCCATGCTCAAAGATGTAAAAAAGTTCCAACAATTTTTTCAATTTCAAACATTTTTCAACAGATGAACATTCGAATATCAGGTAAGGGAACGCACATTCTCAATCGGCACCTTATTTTCTGTTCATGATTTCGAGCATCATTCAAAGATACAACAGTTTTTCTAATCCATTTTATTTATTACTCTTAGGCAATTCATTTTGCAAAGCACTTGACCAGCTTTTGTACTGAAGAGTTTCAACTAAATTAAATCATTAAATTACTTATCAGCAGAACCAAAATTTCCGACAGTCTTTGTTAAGAAAATAAGACAATTTTCTCTTTGTTATTACGATGCTAAGCTAAAATTTATGTTACGGGCAAGGTAGCGTGACTTAGGTCAATAATACACCCATCTGAATGCACACGAAAAAGAAATTAAATTCACAAAAATAAATCCTAGACTACGTGATTTACAATAGCAAAGGAATGGCGTCATCACCTGCAGGTGACTACTTGAAACACTATGTTGATGTCATTTAATATTGTGTACCTTTGGCCTCAGTGTTTACAATGCACACATTAAAAATCTGTTAAGATGTATGGAACAGATTGTATGTGAGTATGTATGTATTAATTTGGCAGAGAAACAGTAGGCCTCATAAGTACCAACAATGTGGGGTTTATAACATGCTAGCTCCTATGGCAGCTCAAATATTGACAAAAACATGTTTCTCCAACCCGTGATGTATAGGCTGCCTACCAAATGAGCCTGCTTTACAGGACAGCCTATATTTCAGGGGCAGTTTTTTTCAGGCCATGACATGTAGGCTGCCCAGAATGATGGGCATGTCATGTTGGATTAGTATCAGCATACTTTATTGACCTGTTGTGCATAGTGATCTATTTGTCGGGGGTTAATAAAAGATTTTTAAGAACCAGATGTGCAGCCTGCCTGCATCACAGTCATGTTGTAGATTAGTATCTGTATGCTTTATTGAAATACATTGCAGGGCCTATAGGCCAATGATCATTGCTGGGGACTGGTTGAGAGGGACAGAGGGGGGTGGGGGTGGACAGAGTTTGGCTGAAGAGGACATGGAAAGCTAGAGGGGTGGGGGGAGAAGTATGAGGCAGGTGGAAAGAGGAGGTGTAATGAGCAGGTGTAAAAGTAAGAGGAGGATGGAGATGGTGACAGAGAAGGAGAGAAGAATATGGTTGAAGGGAGCAGGGAGGAAAGTGTGGTCAGAGAGAGATGGTGGCAGAAGTGGGCAACGAGAAAGGAGGAGTAGATGAAAGAGAGAGTTGAGAGGTGGGAGAATGAGGTGGGCAGAGAGATGGATAAATAGGAGGGCATAGACATAGGGAGGAAGAGGTGAGTTCAAAATATGTGGTGTTCGTATACACAAGTAACTCTGCATGGAAAAGGCTACTATTGCCATAAAGTATAGTCAGTCTGCCGTGCGGAGGACATCTGTTCGATTCTCAATACTGCAAATGACTTTTCCTTGGTGGGATAACTGGTACAGGGTGCATCGATCCTTGTGAGGCCAACTGAGTAGTAGCGATTCCATGGTCTGGAAAGCCTGTAAATCGGACGGCAGAGTCATGTCCTGAAGATATGCCTGAACATATGCCCCTCCTTTCTGCATCCACGTAATGTTACAAGGCAGAGGACGACACGGGGGCTGGCAGATGTCCTTGGGCCTTCACGGCGTGGATGAAGAGCTTGCAATAAAGCATTATTTAAACATTCCACTTTTTAGCTATCTGAGGCAGCGACCACCCAAGGCGATAATTAGGTGTAGTTTCACATATGTTATACTCTTGTAGGATGCGAGGTGTGCTCACCACGACGCCTGCCTAACAGATAATTGCTTCCCTCCACTTCCTCCTATCCTATCGTCACAATTCTATAGACCATATACATGGACCAGCAACACACACCCTATATTCACAGATTACGTTACATCTACATCTGCATGACTACTCTGCAATTCGCATGTATGCGCCTTGTGGACGGTTCATCGAACCACCTTCAGACTATTTCTCTAGTGTTCCACGCTCGAATGGCGCGTGGAAGAAACGAACACTGAAATCTTTCCGCATGAGGTCTAGTTTCCCTTCTTCCTAAGTAGGTCGGCGTCAACAAAGTATTTTCGCGCAGGAGAAAGTTGGTGAGTGAAATTTCATGAAATGATCTCGTCTAACGAAAAACCACTTTGTTTTGATGATTCCCACTCCAATTCGAGTATCATAATCGTGGCATTCTCTCCCTTATTTCGCAGTAATACAAAACCTGCTGCCCTCCCAATTTTTTCGATGTCCTCCGTCAACACTACCTGGTAAGGTCTCTGCAAGATACAGCAACGCTCCAAATGAGGCAGGACAAGTGTAGAGTAAGCAGTTTCTGAAGTAGACCTGTTCTGGCAATATATGCAGTCTTCGTTTCGCTTTTCATACAGCGGTATATAAGTGATCGTTCCAATTTTAATTTTTTCGTAATTATAATCCCTACGTATATAGTTGCACTGAAAGCATTCAGATTGGTGTGATTTATCGTGTAACCAAAATTTAACGGATTCTTTTATGCACTGATGTAGATGACCCAAAAGTTATAGTTATTTTAAGTTCATTCCCACTTTTAGCACCGTACACAATCGTGTCTACATCATTTTTAATTGGTTTTTGATCATGTGATGCCTTTACAAGACGGTAAATAACAGCAGCACCTGAAACAATCTTAAAGCACTGCTCAGACAGTTATTTATACAGATTAGGAACAGCAAAGGTCCTATAACATTTCCTGGGGGAACGCCGGGTATTACTTCTGTTAAGCTCGATGACATCCTGTCGATTACCATGAAGTGCGACCTTTGTGACAGCAAATCACGAATCCACTCGCACAATTTAAGCCGCAGTCCGCAGGCATGTAGTTCACTTAGAAGTCGCTTGCGAGGAAAAGTGTCAGAAAACCTTCTGGAAATCTATACATACGGAATCAAAGGTCCCTTGTCGATAGAAAGAACTAGCTGAGTTTCACGAGAACGATATTGTATGAATCTGTGCTGCCAATTTGTCAATAGACCGTTTTATTTTAAATGGCTCATCATGTTCTAACCTAGCATATGTTCCCAAATCCTACCGCAATTCGTCAGTGATATGGCTCTGTAATTTAGCGGATTACTCCTCCTTCCTTTCCTGAGATAGAGTGACCTGTTCAACTTTCCAGTCTTTTTGTACTAATCGACGAGCGAGTGGTTGAATATGACTGCTAAGAACAGAGTTATTATATCAGCAACCTCTAAAAACAATCTAATTGGTATACAGTCTGGACTGGAGGACTTGCCTTCATAGATTTAAGCTGCTTCGCTACGCCGTGGATATCTAAGTTACTCATCTTAGCAATAATTTTGATTCGAATCCTAGAATACTTACTTTGTCTTCTTTAGCGAAGAAATGTGTAGACATCGTTCACATTTGGTGCAGAATCTGAAGAAAACCACAAATTGTAACAAAAAATCTAGAAAATATAGGCAAAACGCTATTTATAACGGAATGAAAAAAATGAAGTTTAGGTGCGTGATTCGTCCATCCCTAACGACCTCAACATCTACGGGCAGTTCCATCGCCTTTAGTGAATGGAACGTCTGCATTCCCACGTCGCGTAGCACGAGGGCGCTTCTTGCAGAGTCCGAGAGAGTCTCAGTCTGGTGTGTGCGTGTGTGTGTGTGTGTGTGTGTGTGTGTGTGTGTGAAGCTAACGTTGCAGAAAGAAAATGGGAGGGAGGAGGGTATCTCAGGGCCGTGACGTCGTACCGGCGTCCGTGTCCGACGCGACAAAGTCACGCGACGCGCCGAGTACAGCCCTGTTCGCCTTTGCACTCGCTACATGACGTGTGCCCGCACACCCACACAGAAGGAACCCGCAGCAGTGTCAGAACAATCGGCCAGTTCCATTAAGCACCAGATCAAAAGCTTTCGAGTAGTAAACTACTGGCCATTAAAATTGCTACACCAATAAGAAATGCAGATGATAAACGGGTATTCATTGGACAAATATACTGTATTATACTAGAACTGACATGGGATTACATTTTCACGCAATTTGGGTGCACAGATGCTGAGAAATCAGAAATCAGTACCCAGAACAACCACCTCTGGCCGTAATTACGGCCTTGAAACGCCTGGGCAGTCAGTCAAACAGAGCTTGGATGGCGTGCACAGCTACCCATGCAGCTTTAACATGATACCATAGTTTATCAAGAGTAGTGACTGGCGTATTGTAACGAGCCAGTTGCTCGGCCACCATTGACCAGACGTTTCAAGTTGGTGAGAGTTCTGGAGCATGTGCTGGCCAGGCCAGCAGTCGAACATTTTCTGTATCCAGAAACGCACGTACAGGACCTGCAACATGCGGTCGTGCATTATCCTGCTGCAATGTAGGGTTTTGCAGGGATCGAATGAAGGGTAGAGCCACGGGTCGTAACACATCTGAAATGTAACGTCCACTGTTCAAAGTGTCGTCAATGCGAACGAGAGGTCAATGAGACGTGTAAGCAATGGCACCCCATACCTTCACGCCGGGTGATACGCCAGTAGGGTGATGACGAATACACGCTTCCAATGTGCGTTCACCGCGATGTCGCCAAACACAGATGCTACCACCATGATGCTGCAAACAGAACCTGGATTCACCCAAAAAAAGACGATTTGCCATTCGTGCACTGGTACAAAATAGTTAAACTGCGAAGAAACTGTGGGTAACAGAAGAAATACTTCAACTGATCGATGAAAGGAGGAAGTACAAAAATGCTCTGGGAATCTCAGAAAGTGCAGAGAAGCTAAGACAAAGTGGCTGCAGGAAAAATGGGAAGACATCGAAAAAGAAACGATTGTTGGAAGGACAGACTCAACGTACAAAAATGGTTCAAATGGCTCTAGGACTATGGGACTTAACATCTGAGGTCATCAGTCCCCTAGACTTAGAGCTACTTAAACCTAACTGACCTAAGGACAGTGAGAGGTGGCATGAGCCCCCTCTCATATTTCTATCTTACAATTTTCCTCTCTAATTGCATGCAGTGAAAAGTCGCTATTCCTTCACACGCGGACCACCCACGCAGCGTCTCTTGTCACCCGGGTGGTCCGGTGACAGGCGGGCTCTGTTGAACTGGAAAGCGTTAAGCCGGGTGTGAGGAAGTCGAGTGAATGCTTTGCAGACGCCGACATTGTCAAAAGACACACCCGGAGGGGTCTGAAGTAGCGGCTGGGCTAGAGGTTCCGTTACTTCGCAGAAACTTAGTGAAAACACTTTCTGGCGGGCTACCAGCGAGGCGTGGGAATGACTTGTGTACCCAGGCAGCTGTGGCGGGAAAATTCCCGCGCTTTCTGCAAAATAGTAACTGTGATTGGCTTGCTCAGGGCATAGTTCCGTGACGTAGCAAAATCAACGCAGAAATTGGCGCCAAGAATCTCCATTGTTGGAATGGTAGTGCTCCGGGGAATTTTCCGCCGGTTTTCGAGTTGCTGATTGGAACGTTTAACCACAGCCACTGTCGTGGGGGCGGGAATGTTGTGTGTTCGGCCTGTACGGGTGCTCTAGGTAGTCGGCTCTCGCCTTTCGGTTGAGGACGTCGAAGCAACCAGCCAACGGCTCCGGTACGCCAGATTGTGTCCTGGCAGTCAAGAAGACAGTTTGATAATGTATGTCCGCAGCACCAGCAGATAGGGATTTTCCTAGGTGATAATCAGAGCTCAGCAGAGCGCGCCTGTTCGTTTTTTTTCTAACTTTGTTCTGTCTTGGGTAGCAGCAATTAATGTTGGGTTGGCTGTGTGTTTTCTCTAAGATTTGAGTTGCAAGGAATTGGCTGCACATACCACTTTGTCATAATCCTCACAATCTAGTTTAGGGACAACTTCACATTCACAGCGTTTGTTTGAGTATCCAATTTGAGCCAATTTGATGTATTGTAAATGTTTCATGTGTTTTTGTTTATTATTTTGTGTTTAGTCTTAATAAATCATATTGTTATTTTGGACAGAACTTTCATTCTGTTAATCGGTAGAGCGACCCCATCATTCCTCACTATGTTAATGAAACCTTCGTTTATTTAACTTATTTATCAAATTAAATTATTGCAGGTGCCAAACTCTCTTCTACTCCACTGGCAGGGTTGATTAGAGTCAGTTCGCGTTTTTTTTTATCCTTGTGCAACAGCAAAAGTTGGAGTTAGAATAGGGGGGCTTAGAGCATCATGTACATATGTAGATTCTAGAAGAATTGAGTGTTAAATACACTGCTAGCCCCGGCACCTCGCAACATCACACACATATCCATGCCTGAGGCAGGATTCGAACCTGCAACCATAGCAGTCGTGCAGTTCCGGACTAAAGCGCATAGAACCACTCGGCCACCGGGGCCGGCCTCAGCGTACAGAAAAGTCAAAACAACCTTCGGTGACATTAAAAGCAAGGGTGGTAACATTAAGAGTGCAACGGGATTCCCACTGTTAAATGCACAAGAGAGAGCGGATAGGTGGAAAGAATACAATGAAAGCCTTTATGAGTGGAAGATTTGTCTGATGTGATAGAAGAAGAAGCAAGAATCGATTTAAGAGCTAGGGGATCCAGTATTAGAATCAGAATTTAAAAGAGCTTTAGGGGACTTAAGATCGAATAAGGCAAAAGGGATAGATAAAATTGGGGGAAGTGGCAACAAAATGACTATTCACGTTGGTGTGTAGTCTTGAGACATATCTTCCGACTTTCGGAAAAGCATCGTTCACACAATTCCGAAGACGGCAAGAGCTGACAAGTGCGAGAATTACCGCACAATCAGCATTACAGCTCATGCATCCAAGTTGCTTACAAGAATTATATACAGAAGAATGGAGAAGAAAATTGAGGATGCGCTAGATGACGAATAGTTTTGCTTTAGAAAAGATAAAAGCACCAGAGATGCAATTATGACGTTGCAGTTAATAATGGAAGCAAAACTAAAGGAAAATCAAGACACGTTCATAGGATTTGTCGACATGAGAAAACCGTTCGACAGTGTAAAATGGTGCAAGATGTGCTAAGTTTTGAGAAAAGCAGGGGTAAGCCATAGGGAGAGACGTGTCATATACAATATGTACAAGAGCCAAGAGTGAATAATGAGAGTGGACGACCAAGTATGAAGTGCTCGTATTAAAAAGGGTGTGAGATAAGGTTGTAGCCTTTCGCCCCTATTGTTCAATCTGTACTTCGAAGAAGCAGTGATGGAAATAAAAGAGAGGTTCAGGAGTGGTATTAAAATTCAAGGTGAAAGGATATCAATAATACAATACGCTGATGACTTTTCTACCCTGAGTGAAAGTGAAGAAGAATTACATGACCTGCTGAACGGAATGAACAGTCTAATGAGTACAGAGTATGAATTGAGAGTAAATCGAAGAAAGACGTGGACAAAGAGAAGTAGTAGAAATGAGAACAGAGAGAAACTTAACATCAGCATTGATGGTCACGAAGTAGATGAAGTTAAGGAATTCTGCTACCTAGGCAATAAAATAACCAATGACGGACGGAGCCAGAAGAACATCAAAATCAGACTAGCAATGACAAAAAGGGTTTGTATGATTTCAAACATAGGCGTTAATTTGACGAAGAAATTTCTGAGAACGTACGTCTGGAGTACAGCATTGTATGGTAGTCAAACATGGACTATGGGTAAACCGAAAGGAAAAGAATCGAAGCATCTCAGAGGTGGTGCTACAGACGAATGTTGAAAATTAGATGGACTGATAAGGTAAGGAATGAGGAGGTTTTTGCGCAGAATAGGAGAGGAAAGAATATGGGGGAAACACTGATAAGGAGAACGGACAGGATGATAGGACATCTGCTAAGACATGTGGGAATATCTTCCATGGTACTAGAGGGAGCTGCAGAGGGCAAAAGCTGTAGAGGAAGACAGAAATTGGAATACATCGAGCAAATAATTGAGGACTAGTTTGCAAGTGCTACTCTGATAAAGAGGTTAGCACAGGAGAGGAATTCGTGGCAGCTGGCATCAAACCGGTCAGAAGACTAATGACAAAAAAAATGCGTTATTATTGTAAAAGGTAGTACAGGAAATCTTAGAAGCATAAACTGAAACGATTTGGTCATTTAAAAATGTATGCTTGAGAGGTTTCAGAACAAAACTTGCACAGCATGTGAACAGTGGTAACTCAGTACTAACCTGAGTTAGCTGTACTCAGTTCACAGACAAACGATGTTAAAGATCCGGTATCATATCTTTACAAACAAAATTTTGAATAGAGTTTACGATTTTAAAAATACGTCGTTACTCCAGAAACGTTTGAAGAGAAGAAAATATCTGAATAACTAAATCACACTTAGCTAACCTTACAATTAACTAGCCACCTCAGTGCGCACGCGCAGATGAATCCTTAAGCCTTTAAGCTGCTTTCACACTGGCGATTTCGTCGCCGCGATTCAGCCGCGCGGTTCAATCGCTGCAATGCGCGACTATCGCGCGGCTGAGCCGTGCGACTGAATCGCCAGGCGCGCGGCTGAACCGCGCGGCAGCAGCTCTGTGGTGGGAGCTGTCTGTGTGCTTGTGCCAGCCAGTTCCGAAATGGATTCTGACGAGGAAGTGTTGCTTTTCGCTCTGTTGTTGAAAAGGAAATACAGACGCCGCTGACGTCAAAGAAAACACTGGATTCATCCTTTACTGAAAACTCGAGAGAAACACGGACATTTTTTCACAATTTATTACGAATTAAGAGAAAACCCCGCAAAATTCATGAACTATTTCAGAATGTCTGTGACATCTTTTGATGAATTGTGTGCTATGCTGAGGCCAAATCACACAAAGCAAAATACGCAAATGAGGAACAGTATTTCATCCAGAGGAAAGACAGATGATTACTTTAAGGTAAATAAAATGCTTATTTTACATATACCTTTATTTTTAAAGTAGGTTTAACAGTAATTTGCTCCAAATTGTAATATTAAAATACAGTAAGCCAAAACTGTGATATTTCGCTAGCTAGAGAATAAATCAGTGACCACTGATGAATCAGATGATAACAGGTGAAAGCGCGTCATCACGATTTGATGTACCTGGGCTTGGATTAGATCTAGGGATACTTATGGGTGAATTTGAGTATACAGTCATTGGTATTTGTGAAGTGAACTGAAAATTATAGTTGTCTAGTGACCTGTAAGACCTGCTGTACTTCTCAAAACTCACATTATTTCAAATTTAGCGTCCATTTTCAAATGTTGTGGCACAGATTTCAAATCATCTAATACTGATAGTAGAATATATTTGTCAGGGTCATCTGCTTCGGACATTGATGCACTTTTTTCTTGATGTTTGCTGCAAGTACCTTAAATGATTTCTCCTTGTCTGTCATGTTTTGTCTCTTATGGGAATTGGAGGCAACTCCATCTTGTACATCAGAATTATTTCCCTCATCAGTAAGTTTATCAGCTTCTTCCAACTCTGGTTGTTTAGTGGCACTTACAGGGATAGGAAATTAAGCATATCGAAACATACATCTTTTTGTGGGTTTCTGCAGGAAAACCACTTTTTGAGACTTTCCTCTTGTTGAGTTCTCTTGTGTAACAGTCACGAATTTCTTCCACTTCTCCTGTAACGGTGTTGCTGCAAAAAGCAAAACTCTCTGATTTCAGGTATCTTGCTACAGGCTGTACATTTACAGAGCTACATTATTCCTTTAAATGTAGCATTTCAACTATATCAAAAATCGTGCGAGAAACTTGTCAGGAGATGTGGGATAATCTACAAAGCATATGCATGCCACCTGCATCAGAAGAAGGTTGGATTAATATAGAAGAAAAATTTAAAGTATATGCTGATTTTCCGAACTGTCTTGGTGCAACTGATGGAAAACATGTAAGAATTGTTAAACCTGAGCACAGTAGCTCTTTATACCATAACTACAAACACTTTTTCTCAATAGTGTTACTAGCAGTTTGTGACACTGATTATTACATTCATAGACGTAGGTTCATATGGCAAAAGTGGGGACTCACAAATTTACAAAAACAGTGAGCTTTACAAAAGAATGAAAGGCAATAATTTTAATTTGTCAGAGCCTCGACCTTTGACTGACTCGGGTGAGCCTCTTCCATTCTGCTTTGTTGAAGATAAAGCATTTGCACATGAAGAAAACATGCAACGTCCCTACAGTGGAAAAATTTGACAGAGAAACGAAAGGTTTTCGAGGGCGCGACGTTACATTGAGTGCAATTTCGGAATCCTATTCAACAAATGGTGAATTTTTCATCGCCTACTAAATGTGAATGAGGACTTCCTTGTAGTAATAATTAAAGCATGTTGCGTTCTGCACAACTTCGTTCGCAAACGATATGGGTTCAAACTGGATGAAACTTTAAAATACACTCCTGGAAATTGAAATAAGAACACCGTGAATTCATTGTCCCAGGAAGGGGAAACTTTATTGACACATTCCTGGGGTCAGATAAATCACATGATCACACTGACAGAACCACTGGCACATAGACACAGGCAACAGAGCATGCACAATGTCGGCACTAGTACAGTGTATATCCACCTTTCGCAGCAATGCAGGCTGCTATTCTCCCATGGAGACGATCGTAGAGATGCTGGATGTAGTCCTGTGGAACGGCTTGCCATGCCATTTCCACCTGGCGCCTCAGTTGGACCAGCGTTCGTGCTGGACGTGCAGACCGCGTGAGACGACGCTTCATCCAGTCCCAAACATGCTCAATGGGGGACAGATCCGGAGATCTTGCTGGCCAGGGTAGTTGACTTACACCTTCTAGAGCACGTTGGGTGGCACGGGATACATGCGGACGTGCATTGTCCTGTTGGAACAGCAAGTTCCCTTGCCGGTCTAGGAATGGTAGAACGATGGGTTCGATGACGGTTTGGATGTACCGTGCACTATTCAGTGTCCCCTCGACGATCACCAGTGGTGTACGGCCAGTGTAGGAGATCGCTCCCCACACCATGATGCCGGGTGTTGGCCCTGTGTGCCTCGGTCGTATGCAGTCCTCATTGTGGCGCTCACCTGCACGGAGACGGTTGCGAATGGTCCTCGCCGATACCCCAGGAGCAACAGTGTCCCTAATTTGCTGGGAAGTGGCGGTGCGGTCCCCTACGGCACTGCGTAGGATTCTACGGTCTTGGCGTGCATCCGTGCGTCGCTGCGGTCCGGTCCCAGGTCGACGGGCACGTGCACCTTCCGCCGACCACTGGCGACAACATCGATGTACTGTGGAGACCTCACGCCCCACGTGTTGAGCAATTCGGCGGTACGTCCACCCGGCCTCCCGCATGCCCACTATACGCCCTCGCTCAAAGTCCGTCAACTGCACATACGGTTCACGTCCACGCTGTCGCGGCATGCTACCAGTGTTAAAGACTGCGATGGAGCTCCGTATGCCACGGCAAACTGGCTGACACTGACGGCGGCGGTGCACAAATGCTGCGCAGCTAGCGCCATTCGACGGCCAACACCGCGGTTCCTGGTGTGTCCGCTGTGCCGTGCGTGTGATCATTGCTTGTACAGCCCTCTCGCAGTGTCCGCAGCAAGTATGGTGGGTCTGACACACCGGTGTCAATGTGTTCTTTTTTCCATTTCCAGGAGTGTAATTGGGTTGGACGATGTACAGAGCACCACGCCTGTAAGAAGCCGCTATGCTGCGAGTGTGAGACAAATTTGCTGATTATTTTGTCAGCAGTGAAGGTGCTCTTAATTGGCAAATAAGCAAGATATAAAATGCATTCTAATTTTTATAAAAAAAGTCTAGGGCGCAAACTTTTGAATTTATTAGTAACTAGTTTAAATCCATATGTGGATCACCTTCAGACATTACCATAGTTGGCATGGAGCGGAGCAGATGCTACGGATGCCTCCAAGTGATGTTACTGCTTATGAAAATTGAAACAAAGTTTGCGCTCTAGACTGTTTCTTATAAAAATTGTAAGAGGAAAAGAGCACTGTTTACCCAAAATGCTCCCAAAAATATAAGATGTATTCTAATGAGAAATAAACAGAACAATACATACCACTTTCGTTTTTCTCTGATGCTGTTTTACTTTCGAAGTCAGGAACAAATTTCTTATACATCTCCTCCCAAGCATTACGTTTTTCGAACTTGCTACTGTAATCCTTGTTTCTTGAATCCCAAATTACAGGGCAACGTTCTACTTGAATGATGAAAAGTTCCACGTCGAAAATCATTTTTGTAGCAAAAATAGCACGATAGCCCGCAAGTCACACAGGCGAGGCTAGGCGTCAGCTGTTTACGCCCTTCCCAGCTGCGCAGCCGCGCTGCCAGATCGCCGCGTGTGAAAGGTGAAACGTCCCCTTAGAAAAATTAATTAATTACTGTGCTGATAAACCTCTTACATTATTTGATTTTCAAACAGCTGAGCAGAACTGAACGCACTCAGACATTTCGCTCTTTACCTATTCCAATCAACACTAAACTGCCACACAATATTTTTTAGCGCAACGCAATCTGACTTTGAAAAATCCCTACAAATGAATGGCCTTGACTAGCATTAACCTATACCTTTCACAAATCACTTACCTCACCAAAAATCTTCGTTACTCGAACTACTGCAATACAGCGAGCGCCACTACTGCCAGCTAAATAAAAGATTCAAACTACTGAAGGCACTAACTACTGATAGGCATAGTTAGCAATTTTATTTATTTATTTATTTATTTATTGATTTATTTACCCTGGCAAGATTAGGGCCATCAGGCCCTCTCTTACATCTAACCAGGCATTCTACTTATTTTACATTCATACGTTTTAGTAGGCATGTTAAACTACATCTAGTACAAAAAGTGAAATAATTAGAAATACATACATATAGAGTTTATATTCGTAGATCAAAGGTACTGTTATAATTATACATTATTGAAGAGACAAATTTTAGGTAGAAGTGCTGGCAGCAGGGAGTGTGAGGGAGACTCATGGTGAAGGGAGGAGAAGAATAGAGAGACATGATGAAACATAATTAAGGAAATATAAAGGAAAAGAAGATTGCGTGGCTAATAGAGATAGATCAAGAGGAAGGCATCTCAGGAGCAAGATAGGAGACGCTATCTTTGCTATTTGACGGATGAGAGGATTGGCCTGGTACATTAATTTTGTGGAGAACTTTATGAAGATGATAGTAGGAAATGCTTCAACTTCTTCTTAAAAGCAGCAGGAGATTGAATTTTGTGCAAGGTAAGGGGCAGTTTGTTCCAGAGGCGGACAGCGGCAACTGAGAAGGAGTTTGCAAAAGAAAGATTTTAATATAGAACAAACAATATATTTACCTTAATAGCGTTCAAAAGTCATAATATATATATAGCAGTTCATGACATCCAGTCTTACAAATTTCAAAACTCCGCCATTTCTCTCCCCACATCCACCCCTGCTGGCGGCTCACCTCCAACTGCGCAACGCTACACGCTGTAAACATCCAGCGGCCCAACACTACAATGGCAGACAACAATGCAAACTAGCCACAGACTGCACACAGCACAGCCAGTGATTTTCATACAGAGCGCTACATGGCGTTACCAATACAAAAACCTAAACAGCCTACTTACAAAGGGTCAGACGCGGCTGAATAGCCGCGACCAGTCGCGGTGACCGGCGGGTGCACAGCGGGTGCACGGCCAAATCGATAGTGTGAAAGGCCTTATGGGAACTGCGTGTTAAAGGACGGACGTGACTCCACCTACTGGGAAAGTCGCGCGACAAAATCGCCAGTGTGTAAGGGGCCTGAGATGGCGCAGCGTTTAAGTCACGTGCTCGACCACGCGCGAGCTGTACTTACGTGAGCATAAAGCATTAGCGATGGCTGAGACATTTGTGTTTCAAGCGGAAATTGTACGTAAACATGGGTAAATTTAAGTACGTGACATGTGACGTTGCAGTAGTGTAACACACGTGACCACGAAATACGAGGTCAGATTTCAGCTGCGAAACACGACAGGAATTGCTCCAAGCAAGGAATAAAAGTCCGTCCCGAACTTCTTAGCGACAGAACATTGCGATAGAAATAGCATCCAACGAGCGTTTCGAGTCGGTCACGTCGAAAGAACCTAAAGTGCGCGTCATTTATGTTGGCAGCCGAGTTTAGGTTCGTTCTGCGCATCTGACGTCAAAAAATACAGTCAGCCAATGAACAGAGAACGACGTTGCCAGATCTCGACTGCAGAGCAGAGGAGCGATGACTGTCTTCAGTTTTAGAAACGTTCAGTCATAAATAAAGTAATAGAACCAAAACAATGTCTTGATAGCAGACTTTGTTTTTTGAAAGTTTGGAAAAACCATTCTTTATACCAATTGCTTCATTTTCTATTAATTAATTAAACCAAACAAGCAATAAGACTCTTAATTCGGGCGATAACAAGGAAAGGTGTTTGTATCAAATTCACGAACCGCTTTTTCGCAATAAAGAACAGCGGTAATTGTTTATTTCCTATTGTACTTCGACGAAATGCGAGTAATTCATAGGCATATCGACAGTGTTTGTCAGAATCTTGCGTCACCTGTTAGAACCCCTTATGAGAGTTTTTGCAGGACAACCTGTGCTAGCGTAACGGTTAAGGCGTTGGGGTAGTAAGCGATAGGTCAAGAGTTCAAACCTTGTGCGATGCTAAATAATTTTTTTTATTTTAAAACAATATCGAAGTGTCTTACTTCATGAATTTTATTCGTTTGAATGCAATTTTTTGAAATTTCTAGTGCTTTGTCTCTTCATTAACCCTTTCGCTGCTGCAGTCACGTGCTCCCCGCATTCCGCGCTGTGCGCGATTTTGTCATCACTGCACTGCTCGCCTGTGCAGACAAATGGTGTTCCCACTGCTTTGACACACTTATCATTCGATTTCACAAAAACTATTTGGCCCAAAAATTAGATTTTTACTCATCTTCTTGACTGATACCTTCCCCCCATAAATGACTTAATTTTGTTTCGATGTTCAACCCAGTTATTGTGCAGCATTAGATGCAGTAAACCATTGCACGAAATTTTGAAGAGTTTGCAGAGGTAAAAGTCCATAGCGTATACTTTCCGTATGGTCGATTTTAGTTGCCACAATGTTGAGAATGAAATGTGGAAAAGGTACCTAAATTTCATATAAAATTTACTGTATAACAATATCTCATTTAATTTAAGTACCACATAGGTGTCGTATGTAATATTGAGAAATATTCCGTCTTTCGTGACTGTAATAAAAGTTTTATTTACACCGGGCGCGTTTGGCTTTATTTTAAAGCACTTCAGTCAGTCAAACGAAGTGGGGGGAAGGTATCAGTCAAGAAGATGTGTAAAAATCTAATTTTTGGGCCAAATAGTTTTTGTTGAATCGAATGATAAGTGTGTCAAAGCAGTCGGAAACACCATGTGTCAGCACAGGCGAGCAGTGCAGTGACAAAATCGGGCACAGCGCGGAATGCGGGGAGCACGTCTCTGTAGCAGCGAAAGGGTTAATGCGGCCGTGGTGGCTTTACTTCATAAACTGCGCGCTCCCCCCCTAAACGTAAGCTTGCGAACTACACTATACTATGGCGCTGTTTCTCTTGGCGCGTGCGTCGTGTGCAACTGGCAACGCAGCAATCTCCCGCGTCTGGGCGGGCATGCGCGAGCCGCCAAGATAAAAGAATTCAACTATAGTGGTCGCACAGGCACACGAACTGCACGGCTTCATCGAACGTGGACAGTAGCTGACTGGTGGAACGTAGTGTGGTCTGGCGGATCACGTTTTCGCATTTATTCTAATGATGCAAGCACTTCATCCTTCATGTGAGCAAGGTTGGGTTCAAGCCAGAGGTGCATCGGCAATGGTTTCGGAGTGTTCCTTTTATCAAAAACTGTGTCAGCTCACTTAGGTGACGACTAACATGAACCAGCCTGTCTACTTAAACATTCTGAATGATCCGGTGTTGCCTTCCAGTCAACTTCTGCATGAAGAGCGTGCGGTTGACACCCCTATTTTTCAAGATGACAACAGCAAAGTTCATCAGGCTGTTCATCTCAACACTCCGCCCACCCTATTACATCTCGAGTGGCCTGCAAAATCACCTGACGTGAATCCCGGAGGAAATCTGTGGGACATGTCGGAACAGCTGCCAAAGCGTCGACATCAGCATCCCCAAAACTTGGTGTAACGGCGCCATCAGATCCTCAGCGACTGGCTTAACTTGCGTGCGATGTATCCGCACAACCTTTGGGCTGGCTTCGTAACCGAATCCAGGCTATCATCAAGTGCAGGGGCGAAACTTCACCTCATGAAATCGCAGTTGTTATGATTTCTCTAGGCATCACTAATTTTTTGTATGGTGACCTTATCTTACTTACGAGATTTCATCGAAACTATACTGGTCTGCTTTTCAACAATCAACTTGCTCTTACCACTGCTAACAGCCGAGGTCTTCGTGTTAGAGCCCCATCACCAGTGCGAAAGTGAGAAAAAACTTTTAGTTTCGTAAGCTCAGTGGGCGAAATATGAACAGGCGAATTGTAAATTTTTTAAAGTTTTTTTTTTCAGTCAAGCCATGTAGCGGAGGCTGGCTCAGCCAATGTGCTAATCAAGTAAGCCACTGGGCATTACTGTTGATATTAGATCAAAACATTACGGCCAGCGGAATTTGCGACACCGGTACAGTCGAGGAGCACAAAAATTGCCAATATCGCCACGCAGTGTGACCAAGGGTGAGTAACCTTTTATGATTCGGAGCAGTTGCTTGCTACCGAGAAACTCACATGCTGCAAATTTAATTGGGCTTAGCAACCCGCGCTCAGTGCAGAGCCAGCTATTGAAAGGACTATGTCAGTACGTAGCTATAATTGCACAAATAACGAGCCTAGAGGCTCAAGGCATTCATCGTGTGGTCATTATACCTGCATCTAGAACTGGAGAGGGTGGCGGGCTTTTGATTTTCAGAAAAACCGCGCCTGATCCTCGCTGATGAAGATCTGCTGCCTGCATGTGCAAGGCTCTTCATTCCTGTGGGACTCGAAAAATATGCACAGAGCTGGTGTGGGGCCAGATGGCGTCCTCTGAGGGAAATTGGCCAACAGACAGCAAGCTGTCTATGATCATGGCCTCCTAGCAACTGAGACGCCATCGGCACAGCTGCTCGACATCAAATCACTCGTGTTGACTATTTCACCAAAGTGCACGACATGTGGAAGACGAATAGGGGCAGGGGCACCCAGACGGCACACACGTTCTTCACCGCTGGCGACACACACAGCACCACTGTACTGCAGCTGCCAGCCCCGATCCAGTCAGCTCCATCTGCAGACACACAGTGCGGTACCGGGGCCACCAAGAGTGCTGTATAATGCTGCTTCAGTAAACACCTGTCAACAGTACCACTGTTTAACTGCATCAATTTGTCCTTCTCCTCACCATTTCTCTCACCCATCCTGACACGTAGCGGCCTGGAATGGATTTCCTAATCCAATCCAGGCAGATCTTGTCCAGGGACCAAACTGCACTATGTTGTTGTTGTGGTCTTCAGTCCGGAGAATGGTTTGATGCAGCTCTCCATGCTACTCTATCCTGTGCGAGCTTCTTCATCTCCCAGTATCTACTGCAACCTACATCCTTCTGAATCTGCTCAGTGTATTCATCTCTTGGTCTCCCTCTACGATTTTTACCCTCCACACTGCCCTCCAATGCTAAATTTGTAATCCCTTGATGCCTCAAAACATGTCCTACCAACCGATCCCTTCTTCTAGTCAAGTTGTGCCACAAACTTCTCTTCTCCCCAATCCTATTCAATACCTCCTCATTAGTTACGTGATCTACCCACCTTATCTTCAGCATTCTTCTGTAGCACCACATTTCGAAAGCTTCTATTCTCTTCTTGTCCAATCTAGTTATCGTCCATGTTTCACTTCCATACATGGCTACCCTCCATACAAATACTTTCAGAAACGACTTCCTGACACTTAAATCTATACTCGATGTTAACAAATTCCTCTTCTTGAGAAACACTTTCCTTGCCATTGCCAGTCTACATTTTATATCCTCTCTACTTCGACCATCATCGGTTATTTTACTCCCTAAATAGCAAAACTCCTTTACTACTTTAAGTGTCTCATTTCCTAATCTAATTCCCTCAGCATCACCCGACTTAATTTGACTACATTCCATTATCCTCGTTTTGCTTTTGTTGATGTTCATCTCATATCCTCCTTTCAAGACACTGTCCATTCCGTTCAACTGCTCTTCCAAGTCCTTTGCTGTCTCTGACAGAATTACAATGTCATCGGCGAACCTCAAAGTTTTTACTTCTTCTCCATGAATTTTAATACCTACTCCGAATTTTTCTTTTGTTTCCTTTACTGCTTGCTCAATATACAGATTGAATAACATCGGGGAGAGGCTACAACCCTGTCTTACTCCTTTCCCAACCACTGCTTCCCTTTCATGCCCCTCGACTCTTATAACTGCCATCTGGTTTCTGTACAAACTGTAAATAGGCTTTCGCTCCCTGTATTTTACCCCTGCCACCATCAGAATTTGAAAGAGAGTATTCCAGTTAACATTGTCAAAAGCTTTCTCTAAGTCTACAAATGCTAGAAACGTAGGTTTGCCTTTTCTTAATCTTTCTTCTAAGATAAGCCGTAAGGTCAGTATTGCCTCACGTGTTCCAACATTTCTACGGAATCCAAACTGATCTTCCCCGAGGTCGGCTTCTACCAGTTTTTCCATTCGTCTGTAAAGAATTCGCGTTAGTATTTTGCAGCTGTGACTTATTAAACTGATAGTTCGGTAATTTTCACATCTGTCAACACCTGCTTTCTTTAGCATTGGAATTATTATATTCTTCTTGAAGTCTGAGGGTATTTCGCCTGTCTCATACATCGTGCTCACCAGATGGTAGAGTTTTGTCATGACTGGCTCTCCAGAGGCCATCAGTAGTTCAAATGGAATGTTGTCTACTCCCGGGGCCTTGTTTCGACTCAGGTCTTTCAGTGCTCTGTCAAACTCTTCACGCAGTATCATATCTCCCATTTCGTCTTCATCTACATCCTCTTCCATTTCCATAATATTGTCCTCAAGTACATCGCCCTTGTACAAACCCTCTATATACTCCTTCCACCTTTCTGCCTTCCCTTCTTTGCTTAGAACTGGGTTGCCATCTGAGCTCTTGATATTCATACAAGTGGTTCTCTTCTCTCCAAAGGTCTCTTTAATTTTCCTGTAGGCTGTATCTATCTTACCCCTAGTGAGACAAGCCTCTACATCCTTACATTTGTCCTCTAGCCATCCCTGCTTAGCCATTTTGCACTTCCTGTCGATATCATTTTTGAGACGTTTGTATTCCTTTTTGCCTGCTTCATTTACTGCATTTTTATATTTTCTCCTTTCATCAATTAAATTCAATATTTCTTCTGTTACCCATGGATTTCTATTAGCCCTCGTCTTTTTACCTACTTGATCCTCTGCTGCCTTCACTACTTCATCCCTCAGAGCTACCCATTCTTCTTCTACTGTATTTCTTTCCCCCATTCCTGTCAATTGTTCCCTTATGCTCTCCCTGAAACTCACTACAACCTCTGGTTCTTTCAGTTTATCCAGGTCCCATCTCCTTAAATTCCCACCTTTTTGCAGTTTCTTCAGTTTCAATCTGCAGTTCATAACCAATAGATTGTGGTCAGAATCCACATCTGCCCCAGGAAATGTCTTAAAATTTAAAACCTGGTTCCTAAATCTCTGTCTTACCATTATATAATCTATCTGATACCTTTTAGTATCTCCAGGATTCTTCCAGGTATACAGCCTTCTTTTATGATTCTTGAACCAAGTGTTGGCTATGATTATGTTGTGCTCTGTGCAAATTCTACAAGGCGGCTTCCTCTTTCATTCCTTCCCCCCAATCCATATTCACCTACTACGTTTCCTTCTCTCCCTTTTCCTACTGACGAATTCCAGTCACCCATGACTATTAAATTTTCGTCTCCCTTCACTACCTGAATAATTTCTTTTATCTCGTCATACATTTCATCTATTTCTTCATCATCTGCAGAGGTAGTTGGCATATAAACTTGTACTACTGTAGTAGGCATGGGCTTTGTGTCTGTCTTGGCCACAATAATGCGTTCACTATGCTGTTTGTAGTAGCTAACCCGCACTCTTATTTTTTTTATTCATTATTAAACCTACTCCTGCATTACCCCTATTTGATTTTGTATTTATAACCCTGTAGTCACCTGACCAGAAGTCTTGTTCCTCCTGCCACTGAACTTCACTAATTCCCACTATATCTAACTTTAACCTATCCATTTCCCTTTTTAAATTTTCTAACCTACCTGCCCGATTAAGGGATCTGACATTCCACGCTCCGATCCGTAGAACGCCAGTTTTCTTTTTCCTGATAACGACGTCCTCCTGAGTAGTCCCCGCCCGGAGATCCGAATGGGGGACTATTTTACCTCCGGAATATTTTACCCAAGAGGACGCCATCATCATTTAATCATACAGTAGAGCTGCATGTCCTCGGGAAAAATTACGGCCGTAGTTTCCCCTTGCTTTCAGCCGTTCGCAGTACCAGCACAGCAAGGCCGTTTTGGTTAATGTTACAAGGCCAGATCAGTCAATCATCCAGACTGTTGCCCCTGCAACTACTGAAAAGGCTGCTGCCCCTCTTCAGAAACCACGTGTTTGTCTGGCATCTCAACAGATACCCCTCCGTTGTGGTTGCACCTACGGTACGGCCATCTGTATCGCTGAGGCACGCAAGCCTCCCCACCAACGGCAAGGTCCATGGTTCATGGGGGGCTGCACTATATTAAATGATATTTCTATTGATTTTTCAAGGGGTGAATAATTCGTGAGCTTATGTTATTTATGAGATTTTATCGAAACTTTACTGTACAGTTACTCAGTCATATTGTCCCTTAAAACGGTTTATAGCTCAGGTCTTCATGCTAGAGCTATCTAAGCTCGCTGGATGCAGTATTAGTCACCACCTCAGAAGAGCGCACTGTCTGCTTTGCAGTGATGTAGATTTCGTAGACTTGGTATCGGCCATGTGCCTGTCCGCAGCTGGTGTCAATCGTGGCAATATACTGACCTGTATGCCCCATATGTGATAAGTACCTACAGTTCACTGTTATTTTAGACATCCACGCGTCCCGTCCAGTAATGTTTGTTTATTACTGCTTGGTACAGAAACAATAATACGAGTCCTACGTATCGAAAAGTGTCCCTACCTCTTTGTTGCCACCTTCAATGGTAGAAATGGCTCCAAGCTCAATGCTAATTAACATCTGAGGTCATCAGTCCCGTAGACTTAGAACTACTTAAACCAAATTATCTAAGGACATCACACACATCCATGCGCGAGGTAGGATTCGAACCTGTGACCGTAGCTGCAGCGCGATTCCGGACTGAAGCGCCTAGAACCGCTCGGCTACAAAGGCTGGCGCGCCGCCTGCACTAGCGAAAAATAATACCGCTTCATATTGTAAACACACACATCTGCAGCTGTCAGTGCGCCCATCTGCTGCATCCGTTGGTATCGTGCCAGGACTCTCACCACAACTGCATGCCTTCCCCTCACGCTGCTTCCAATACGTGCAACGAAGACAGCCATGAAAATAAGGCGCGGGTAAACAATGAAATTAAAGTTTATCGATTCACAATTAACACAACGTTCTCTGATAGCAGTTGTTTGGCAACCAGTCAAAATGGCCCTGAGCTCTTTGGGACTTAACTTCTAAGGTCATCAGTCCCCTAGAACTTAGAACTACTTAAATCTAACTGACCTAAGGACATCACACACATCCAAGGCCGGCCTTAGCCATCCAGGTGCCCCGGGCGAGTCGTCCAGTTGGCGCCCTTCATTGTATAAATAGCGAACCTGGCAGTGCTTTGCAACACGGTATTTGACTGTTTTCTAGAAATCGTCTTAAGTGGTTAATGGCGTCATCTTATGATCATAACATGGTTTTTTCCATCGTAAATTTGAGTATTTTATTTTTTTAAATGGAAATGAAATCCAAATAATATGAAAGCCCGCTAAGACGCTCCAAGTGAGTCTTGTGTAGCCTGTGACGTCAGTCCAGCATGCTGCTGTCGCTGCCGTAACAGTCAGTATAGCAGTGATATATTGTTTGGGCATTCACGTTTTGGGAAATTGTCTAAAAATATTGCGTAGTACTGCATTGTACATCTACAAAACCTCCAGAAAATTGTTTTTGCGTGTTCCAAACAAAGAAAAGATGCGTAAAATGTGGTTGAAACAGGCTCGTATATCCCAAATATTTCTTTTCTTTTCTGAAGCACCCCTGTACTAAAGCGAACAAAACAAAACAAAAATTATTCAAATTGGTCAAGCCATTTCTTTGTTTTGGTGAGACTAACACACAACAATTGATTTTTATATATAGGAGGTAATATGTATAACGAAAAAACACTAATTTTGAATTGGGTATCATATTTTTATTGAATTTAATATAACTGTAAGCCATAAACCTATATTTTCTGTCAGTCATCTGAACACAAAACATATTACGCCTAATGAAAAACAATTATAAACAACTAAAATTTTACTTTTCTCGCTTTTCTGTCGGCAAAGTCTCTGATCAGATTAGCAAAGTCCAGGTTTTCTGCAACTTCATTTTCAATGGACAGTGAGGCCAAACTGGTTAGTCTTGTTTGAGACATTGTAGACCGCAAGTACGTTTTTATCAACTTCAGTTTGGAAAAACTGCGTTCGCCGCTTGCGGCAGTCACTGGTATTGTTAGCAAAATACGTAACGTTATCCAGATGTTGGGATATAACTCTTGAAGATTATGCTTTTTTATGAAGATTAAGGCTTCAATAGGCGTTGCCTGGCTGTCTTCGAGATAGTGTTGCAGGCCTAAAATTTCGTCGCACAGCAAATTTCCATCAATATCTGACTTCATGTTGACAGTTAACTTTTCTTGTAGTTTAGAACAGCATTGTATTAGTTCTTCTTTATTTTGATTTTTTTTAATGTCAAACAAGAAACTCCACGTTGCAGAAAATTCTTGCATCTGTTCAAATCTTTCTTTCATGGATATGTGCACGGTGTCCAACAGTGCATTGAAAAACTCTACTTTAAACTTCTTTTTTGGGTCAGTTATTTTATCATTGCAATTTTTTTTTACATGCGTTTAGTACGTGGCGCCCCTTGGGCCCCGGCGCCCTGGGCGACCGCCCGGGTCGCCCCACCCTAAAGCCGGCGCTGCACACTTCCATGCCCGAGGCAGGATTCGAACCTGCGACCGTAGCAGTCGCGCGGTTCCAGACTGTAGCGCCTTTAACCGCTTGGCCACTCCGGCCGGCAGCAACCAGTCATGAAACCAAAATTATCTTGGGAACATTCCCATTATCTTGGGGATGAACATCCAACTGTTACTGCGGCAGGATGCCGATGAAGTTAGACACAAAGAGTCCTGGTACTGAGTGTGCCACAATCATATTCCTGATGGGAGTTGTCGAAGTCTTATTCCATAACCTAATATCAGGGTAGACGTTAGTGAAACAAAATTAAATAAATTATAAGTCAGCTGCAAGTCTAAAGATGGGTCACCGTATCTTAGCCACATCTTTTACAAAGTACGACCATAGTGGAAGATCTGGAACGTGAAGACGGAAGTGGACCGTAATGACGGCGTAGCGATGTACTGGAGAGATCTCCTGATTCATGAAATGTAGTTGCATTTGGTGCCTGACCCAGGAAGCCAGCCTGGAGTGAACTCACTGTTCAGGCCCCACGTGCTGGCCTAAATACAGCCGTGTGTGCCAGGATACATCTGGTTATGTTCGCGGTCACGTGGTTCTCATAATAAAAATGTCCGTGAGGCCAGCGACCTCTGATGGTTACTGTCTTGTGGTCGTGTGAATCATGGCCGGTGACATATGTTGCGCCGCGCGGGGGTAGCGGCTACCCCCGTTGGAGGTTCGAGTCCTCCCTCTGGCATGGGGGTGTGTGTTGTCTACAGCGTAAGTTAGATTAAGTAGTGTGTAGCCTTAGGGACCGATGACCTAAGTAGTTTGGTCCCATAAGACCTTACCACAAATTCCCAATTTTACATGTATTTTACATGTATAGCCTGCCTGTGATGTGGGTTGCTGGCAGAGTCGGCTTAGGCCCACAGTACAGCAGTTTCCTTTCCTCTGATGGCTTGTGACGTCATTCTCATGGTGTCAATCGGGCCCTTATGTCAGAATTACGATGTGAATTATGAATAAAACTAAGTTTCATCTCATTTTATGTCATACTGAAGGCCAGTTATATAAATAATGCAGTGTATCTGAATAGGTTTAAAGTCAGGCAGAAAGAATAAAACCATACAGAACCAAAATAAGCCAGAAAAATGACAATAAAAATCAGAATGTTATCGTCATGTATGTCAAACTGCTCTGTTTCGCCAGAGGTCATGGATTTTATCTCGGAAAACCGTGAAACGTCCCCTTTGAACATTTATACAAGACTGTGCTTAAACTGACACACAATATTTTTTAGCGCAACGCAATCTGACTTTCAGAAATCCCTACAAAGGAATGGCCCTGACTAACATTAACCTCTACCTTTTACAAATCACTTACCTCACCAAAAATCTTCGTTACTCGAACTACTGCAATACAGCGAGCGCCACTACTGGCAGCTAAATAAAAGATTCAAACTACAGAAGGCACTAACTACTGATAGACATAGTTAGCAAATGAAAGATTTTAATAGAGAACAAACAATGTATTTACCTTAACAGTCATAATATATATAGTAGTTCATGACATCCAGAGTTACAAATTTCAACACTCCGCCATCTCTCTCCCCACATCCACCACTGCTGGCGGCTCACCTCCAACTGCGCAACGCTACGCGCTGTTCACATCCAGCTGCCCAACACTACAATGGCTGACAACAATGCAAACTGGCCACAGACTACACACAGCACAGCCAGTGATTTTCATACAGAGCGCTACGTGGCGGCGGCGTTACCAATACAAGAACCTAAACAGCCTACTTACAACCGTTACAAGAGTTATAAATATGAACTTATTAATATTTTAATTAACTGAGAGTAATTAAAACATGAGTCTTCGAGTAAAATTAGCTACCAGAATAGAAGTATTTTGACCTCCTGGTTTCAACTCAAATACCTCAGTTGGTTCAAAAGGGTTTTCTAAAAAAATGAAAACGTGTAGTGCCTGTATACCGAACATTGGTGGAAGAGTTCACACAAAATATCTCTCACGAAACATGTTATGTCGTTCTGAATAAGGGGTTCTTCTGACCTCCAGTACTTTTTAGTAAAGCAGGGGATAGTTTCTAAAAAAGGAACCAAATGCGAAAATTGATTAAATTAATACAAATAAACAGAACGTTAATACAAATAAATAGGTCATTTGGAAATACATAATGTCAACCGATTTATTGCAGTGGTCAGACTTTTGTTGTGTTACATCTGAACGACCTTCTATTCAGCTAAAAATTTAAATTATGACTGGCCATTAAAATTGCTACACCAAGAATTAATGCAGATGATAAACGGGTATTCATTGGACAAATATATTATGCTAGAACTGACATGTGATTACATTTTCACGAAATTTGGGTGCATAGATCCTTAGAAACCAGTACCCAGAACAACCACCTCTGGCCGTAATAACGGCCTTGATACGACTGGGCATTGAGTCAGAGCTTGGATGGCGTGTACAGGTACAGCTGCCCATGCAGCTTCAACACGATACCACAGTTCATCAAGAGTAGAGACTGGTGTATTGTGACAAGCCAGTTGCTCAGCCACCATTGACCAGACGTTTTCAATTGGTGAGACATCTGGAGAATGCGCTGGTCAGTGCTGCAGTCGAACAATTTCTGTATGCAGAAAGACCCGTACAGGACCTGCAGCATGCGATCGTGCATTATCCTGCTGAAATGTAGGGTTTCGCAGGGATCGAATGAAGGGTAGAGCCACGGGTCATAACACATATCAAATGTAACGCCCACTGTTCAAAGTGCCGTCAATGAGAACAAGAGGTGACCGAGATGTGAAACCAATGGCAACCCATACCATCACGACGGGTGATACGCCAGTATCGCGATGACGAATACACGCTCCCAATGTGCGTTCACCGCGATGTCGCCAAACACGGATGCGACCATCACGATGCTGTAAACAAAACCTGCATTCATCTGAAAAAATGACGTTTTGCCATTCGTGCACTCAGATTCGTCGTTGAGTACACCATCGCAGGCGCTACTGTCTGTGATGCAGCGTCAAAGGTAACCGCAGCCATGTTCTCCGAGCTGATAGTCCATGCTGATGCAAATGTCGTCGATCCGTTACAGCCATAAGGATAAGATGCCTGTCATTTCGATTGCTAGTGATACGAGGCCGTTGGGATCCGACACGGCATTCCGTATTACCCTCCTGAACCCACCGATTCCATATTCTGCTAACAGTCATTGTATCTCGACCAACAAGAGCAGCAATGTCGCGAGACGATAAACCGTAATCGCGATAGGCTAAAATCCGGCCTTTATCAACGTCGGGAAGAAGATGGTACGCATTTCTCCTCCTTACACGAGGCATCACAACAACGTTTCACCAGGCAACGCCGGTCAACTGCTGTTTGTGTATGAGAAATCGGTTGGAAACTTTCCTCATGTCAGCACGTTGTAGGTGTCGCCACCGGCGCCAACCTTGTGTGAATGCTCTGAAAAGCTAATCATTTGCAATTCACAGCATCTTCTTCCTGTCGGTTAAATTTCGCGTCTGTAGTACGTCATTTTCGTGGTGTAGCAATTTTAATGGCCAGTAGTGTATATCATTCCATGACGCATAGATCAGAAGATATGACTTCATAAGCACAGAGATGAGTGAAAAAATTGCCGCATCGTGCGTGACGTATGAACTGCCTGGGATCTTTGTGAGGACGTTTCATAATTTCAAAACTGTTTTCACGAATACAAGGAAATAAAATTATTTCGATCTTACACTACAAGAACACACGCAATATAAATACCCAGGCAATGCTGGAATTGTCAGCTAGTTCGTCTTAAAATCCAGAAAATTCTTCATAGCAAACAACAGAAGACACAAAAGTGAAGGGACGACAAACTAGAGATATCTGGTGGACCGCAATGAAGCTTGTAAGTGGCATCTGTCACAAATTATTGTAACTAATGTTGTATATTTCATTTCAATCTTCGTCGTATCAAAAAAGTCTTTTTTGTGGATGCCTATCGCACAGCATTTGTTCAGTAAATACTCACAAATTACCAGAATGAGATTTTCAATCTGCAGCAGAGTGTGCGCTGATATGAAACTTCCTGGCAGATTCAAACTGTGTGCCCGACCGAGACTCGAACTCGGGACCTTTGCCTTTCGCGGGCAAGTGCTCTACCAACTGAGCTACCGACGGCACTCACAGCTTGGCAGAAGTAAAGTTGTGAGTGCCGGGCGTGAGTCGTGCTTCGGTAGCTCAGTTGGTAGAGCACTTGCCCGCGAAAGGCAAAGGTCCCGAGTTCGAGTCTCGGTCGGGCACACAGTTTTAATCTGCCAGGAAGTTTCACTCACAAATTAGTTAGCATGAACAGAGACCAATTTGAAAGTTAATAAATATGTAAACCTAAAGCAGGTGCCTTCGAAGTCAAGTATTGAAGCAGGAAAGGTCAATTATTAATTGCCGAATTTAACTTAAAATAGAGTCAAAACGATTACTAAATATGCTACTTTGGCCGTATTGCAGTATGATGTCACCTAGGGGTGAAAATTATTAGTGTGATGTGTTATTTCCCTGAGCATCACCTGATCTAATTCAACTGTGCTCCATTTCTCTTGTTTCACTTTTGTTCATGTCCATCTTGTAGCTTCTTTTCATAGCACTATCTATTCCATTCGAATAATCTCGTAACGGCTTTGGCGTCTCTAACAGAATGACTATGTCATTGTCGAACATTACATTTTTTGTTCTCCGTTAACATGAACTCATATTCTAATTTGATCCTCCATTTCCTTTTCTGCTTGCTCTATTTACACGCTGAATGACATTGCACAAGCTTCAGTGATATTGTAAAGCTTTATCCCTTTCGTGAGCCGTGGGAAACATACTTCCCACTACAATGAACTCGCTCCTAGTCCCGTGGGATTCACAGTTCCCACCTCTGTACGGTGCTACCACCTTCTAATCAGAAGTTCCCGCCATTTTTGCTGTACCTTCGCGCAGAGGCATTGTATAGCTGAGTGTTACTCTGCAGAGGAGCCTTTCAGTGCTGTTTGCGTGACTTTTTGTGACCTTTTCCTCAAAGCTATAGTACAAGGTAAATACTTTAAATTTATGAAGGAAAACGTAAAATTGGAACGAGGAGAATTCCAGTTTGAAACAAAAGGAGCCATTTCTGCAGTAAAATGGATGGATAACCGTCGAGTCACTTTCCTGTCCTCAATTCATGACCCATGAGAAACTGCCACAGTGAAAAGGAAAAACAAGGATGGTACTAGTATACAGATTTCTTGTCCTGAAGTTGTGGCAGAATGCAACAAAATAATGGGTGGTCTCGATAAGTTTGATCAATTACGAGAAAGATATGCTATCGGCAAACGTTCAGTAAAATGGTGGCACACAATATTTTATTTCCTGGTGGACGTTGCTGCAGTGAACAGTTTTATCGTGTGGAAAATAAGTAAAAGAGAAACTGGACAGCATGATCAGCTCACATACAGGATCCATCTAGCCAGACAATTGATCGCTGGCTTCTCATCCAAAAAAAGGCGTGGACAAAAACCTGTCTTTGTGGCATAAAGGGGTGAAGTACCTGAAGATTTTCGTCATGTGGCTGTAGGGGAACATCAACCCATTTTAGGAGCAAACTACTGGACGTGCCGTCATTGTAGTTCCAAAGCTGCGGAAAAGAGCACTCGCTGTGTTTGTACATATTGTCAAATACCACTTTGCATAGACCCATGTTTCAGAAAGTTTCATGGCAATTAGTTGTGAACAATCATTGTAATAAGAGAAGTAAATTTATCAAATAAATATGACATATATTGAAAAAGTTGTTTTTGTCATTTAACTCCAAGGAAGAGCAGTGGGAAGAACAATTCCCACCTTGTTGTTTGACATCACTTTCACAGTTGGAACAAATTCGATATTCTGTATGATAAATATACCTATCTGTTAACTACTATCTGCTCTCCATTCATTAAAAAAACTGCTCAATAGTTTTGCCCACGAAAGGGTTAATGCAACACCTCTTTAAAACGTTAAGCGCGCCCAGAAACTTCCCAAATTAGCATTGTCTTCTTCACAACCAGTCCACAACTCACACTGACTTGCCGCGGAGCGCTGTCAGTACAGACTCCCCCACTACGCTCCCCCGAGTGACACATGCCTCCCGCCTGTGCCGGGTCTGCTGCTGATTGAAAGCGCCCGACGCTTCGCCCTTCTGCCGCGTTGTCATCCTCAGTCATCCACTGCCAGATGGACCCTGCCCGTTCCGATAGCGGCCGAGACATGATTTATGAGCTGCGGCGGCGAGAGGCCAGACGGCGACACTTCCCCTCCTCTCCCCCCTGCCATCCCCCCTCCTCCTCGCTACTCCACCCCTACTCACAGATTGGAGCCTCCCCTCTGGCTGTCACCAATACCCAGTAATGGACGGCCGTTCCGCGACAAGAGAAAACACACCGAACGCACCTCCAACCTCGATACGGCTTTCATATCGGGCTCGTGTCGTCCATATGGTTTCCTGCCAGTTACATTCACTGTTGTGCCGAAGGGACCTGCAGAGAAAGAGCGGTTGAAGCAGGAAAGAAAAAGCAAGTGAACTCGCCCCATAACGGCTGGGTGAGTCTTTGGGCTGCAGTTTATTGACTCAGAGGTTACAGGCGCGTTGTGCATTGGAGGAAATTTTAGTTCACTGTATTTTAAAACGTCACCTGAGAAATGAGCGAAAATTTGTATTAGTTACTTGTCAATCATTAACAAGAATGTATGTAAGAAGAAGAATTGAACACACTACAAGTCGAGTTCACAAGGCCGAAGTATTGATAAGTATTTGTAAAAAGCAAGGCTAAGCATAGCGAGGATGAGAACTCCTGTGAAGAACTGGACTCCTGACTTGTCACCCGGCTTGGATGTGAAGTCTAGACAGCAGCATCTGGCGTTGTGGCAGCTAAGGTTGCGGCAGCTAAGGCGCCGACGAGTTACTAATAGAATAATTCTGATGCTTGTATGTTAGCCGGCCGGAGTGGCCGAGCGGTTCTAGGCGCTACAGTCTGGAGCCGCGCGACCGCTATGGTCGCAGGTTCGAATCCTGCATCGGGCATGGGTGTTGTGTGATGTCCTTAGGTTAGTTAGGTTTAAGTAGTTCTAAGTTCTAGGGGACTGATGACCTCAGAAGTTAAGTCCCATGGTGCTCAGAGCCATTTTATAAGCTGCGCTAGAAACACTCACAGCGAGGCAGCTGTATGGTTGTCAGTACCAACTATACCAACGTCTGCAAGGGCCCACGGCTCCTAACCCATGGTCATCATGTGTGTGGACAGCGATTGGTTGACGCCTCGTTAAATACCGGAACACTGAGCTATGGCGGGCAGTTCTCTTCAATTTGCCAAGTCGTGTACAGTCTCCAGTTACTGCTGAGTCTACAAGCTGCAGTGTTCTTCCGTCATCTCTGAGACTTATGGCTCCCTGGGCATCTTAGGCATATCTGCATTCTGTATAGGTATCACTCAGAGCACAGTGACAGGACTTTAATGTTTTAGAGAACTTGTAATAATTCAGTCATGTAACTGTGCTAGACTAAATTTCCTTTACATCTATGGTCACAAATTCTTTGTCATCAGACTACCGGTTTCGGTCTATGGTGACCATCTTCAGATCTGTTTTATAAAAACATGTCCTAATGCACTGCAGCCATAGTGGCATCACCAAATGTTAAATACAAATTAGCACCAGCATCGTCAAACATATATAAATAACAGCATATGCAAGAGTCATCTAGTCAGCAGCACTACTCTAGCCATGCACAGACTGATATCTCGAAGATAATGACCTCATCCACGCCCTTAGGCATGGATTCCGTCAACAACGAGCATGTGAAACCCTACTCGCCGTTTTCTCACAGGATATACTGAAAACTTTGGATCTAGCCAGTCAGGTAGATGCAGTATTTCTTGTTTACCGAAACATGTTTGACTGATTACCACATCTATGCTTCGTATCAAAAGTACGATCATAGGGTATCAAGCGAAATTTGTGAGTGGATTGAGTATTATTTGGTAGGTAAGAAGCAACAAGTAATCTTAGATGAAGAGTCATTGACAGCCATAAGAGTAAGTTCGGCTGTGACGCAGGGAAGTGTGTTGTGGTGGTTACTGTTTATGTTGTATATTAAAGAACTTGTGGATAATATTAATAGCCATTCACAAAACAAAATAAAGAAAGTAGCCTGTGATCATAGTATAAGTCAGCCAAATATGCAATCGGTAAACATACTGGAGTGCAACATTTTGTAGGGACATGAAATGCATCAGTCACGTGGGTAAAGCACATATCAGAATTCGGCTTGTTGGTAGAATATTGGCAAAATGCAATCAGGCTACAAAGAAGATTCCTTACAAATCACGTATTTTGGAATATTACTCAAGTGTGTGGGACCAATACCAAAGAGGACTAAAAGGGGGAACATGAATGGTCACAGGTTTGTTTGATCCATGGCAGAGTGTCACAGAGATACTGAAGAAACTGAAGTGGCAGGATCTTGAAGATAGAGAAAGCCTTCTTACAAATTTTGAAGAATCTGCTTTAAATGATGACTCTAGACAACCCCACCTCACTCCCACGAGGATTGTGAGAACAAGATTAGGTTAATTACAGTACACATTGAGACATCTGAGGATCACTTGTCCAATGCTCCATACATGACTGGAACAGGGAAAAAGACCTAATGACCACTACAGTAGAGGTACCTTTGGTCATGCACTTTACAGTGGTTTGCATGGTGTAGATGTAGTTGTAGATGTCGATGTGGATAGCATTCCATGTCCTGCGCAGGTTCTTATCAGCAGCCCAAGCTACCGCCCCAATTTTGGCGAAGTTTCATCTCGGATCGTCAGGCCAGCACCATCAGCAGTGTGATGGAATTTGAAGCAAGTCTAATGTTTATGCAATGACCCTGCTACGCCTTCCACAATTATTTGCCCCACCCTGTATATAGTGCCCTGGAAAAAAGAGTTCCAGGGTACAAAGAAACACAGCAGAGGAAAGGAAATACGATACTAAGCTGGCTATAGCAGACGTTGAAAGTGATCACTATTCATCTCTTGGCACTCTTTCTGGTGTGCGGGCACGTTCCGGAAGTTTTTTTTATTTACTTGCTCAAAACAGATCCTCTAAGACGCAGATTTTCGAACTAAGCGTTGCATGGCTCTCTTTGATGCATGGCACTTTGACACAATTAAACTTCTCAGCAAACATTTCCATGACTATGTTCTCACATAACTTTCCACAACGAACACCCGCTGCTCCACTGTGAGTACAGTCGTCCCCTTTGACTGCTCCACACACACTAACACAGCCTGCACTAGGCTCTGAAGTGTATCAATGGTGAGCATACAAATGGTTTGCACGTCACAGGTGTGGTTATATTATACGAGGTGCATTCAAGTTCTAAGGCCTCCGATTTTTTTTTCTAATTAACTACTCACCCGAAATCAATGAAACTGGCGTTACTTCTCGAAGTAATCGCCCTGCAGACATACACATTTTTCACAACGCTGACGCCATGATTCCATTTACTCAGAATCTGGGCTGAGAGTTAAGGAAAAACAAATGTATCGAGGTCCTGCAGATTTGAGATTAGTTGCCAATACTACATCAGAATTGGGGAGCAGACACTAGACAATTGAAGAAGTTCTGCCACAGAACTATCCTAAGATGCCAAGACAAGGATGGCATAAAAAGAAGGCTTAGAGTGCATTTCTTCTGAAAAGGAGACCATTGGTATCAAATATAATTAATTTGACATAGGAATTTCTGAGAATCTGTGGTGTCACCGCCAGACACCACACTTGCTAGGTGGTAGCCTTTAAATCGGCCGCGGTCCGTTTGTATACGTCGGACCCGCGTGTCGCCACTATCAGTGATTGCAGACCGAGCGCCGCCACACGGCAGGTCTAGAGAGACGTCCTAGCACTCGCCCCAGTTGTACAGCCGACTTTGCTAGCGAAGCTACACTGACAAATACGCTCTCATTTGCCGAAACGATAGTTAGCATAGCCTTCAGCTACGTCATTTGCTAAGACCTAGCAAGGCGCCATTACCAGTTTATATTGAGATTATAAATCATGTATCAACAAGAGAGATATTCACCAATTGTGGATTAAAGTTAAGTATTCTACCAGTTACCTCCTTTTTTTTTACTAGACTCAACTCCTATAACTGTTCCAGACCTCACGCCAGCCTGCGTGAGCTTAAAAGCGTGCATTTCGTCCTCCTCTAGCAACATGGTGTTGGCTCTTCTGCCAACACAATAGTGTCCATAGCTGTTGCATTACATTCTGATGTTTGTAACAACTAGCATGTTGAATGATTGGTTGTAGGTAGCCAATTGTTCATAATATCGTAAAGTTCAGAAATAAAGGCAGCTCATATTTTGTTTTATTTGGTTAGAATTCAACCCCCTCATCAGCATATTCGGCAAAATCGGAAATAAAACGGATACGTAGGGTACTGCAATCACTAATGTAGAGCTTGGGCTATCTTGCCCATCACTCTATTATAGCAGTAGCTTTTTCACGTTGAGATTTGATGCCCACACCAGCCCACAAGCAGATTCTGACATTGTAATCTAATCTTAGCCTTGACTACAATACAGGTCAGTCCGTCAACACATACAGTTTTCTTCTGTTCACATTCGTTAGCTTCATCACTTCACAACAGAGTTCTCACTTTCCAACGCACCCTAAGCCTTAGTCTTTGCTAAACATTAATCTGTCACCACATCCAGTTCCTCTTCAGTCATGAAATGAACATGAAAAGCAGTACCAATCTTGAAACACATGATAACCATTTCTGGAGAATTTATTGTGGAACTTTTCAAATCGAAAACCAATGTTATCAATTCCTATCTTCTGCAAAAAGAAATCATTGTATTTCGTGATTTTCATTGGCTACCATATCCATATTGAGTGTATCACATCACCAAGTTGGCAATGACCAAAGTCAATAATTTACCAACATCAGAACACAATGAAAAATTTGCCAACATCTACAAGTTCACTTTAGCCCATATTCTGTGCTCAGTTGAGTGACCATTTAATACTTCCTCACTTTCACAAATTTTATGATCAAAACTCTTTAACCATTCATTCTGATCTCACATCTGACTCACAATATCTGAAAAGTAGAGGGAGTACATTAGATGTCCATAAGTTTGACATTCAGTGTCCATAGTAGTGTGCTCATAGATATCATGTGTGTGTGTGTGTGTGTGTGTGTGTGTGTGTGTGTGTGTCCTATTTGTGTGTGTGTGTGTGTGTGTGTGTCCTATTTGTGTATTCTGTGTGTATATGCCTGTGTGTGAGAGCACGCTGTTATTGACTGCTGCTTCAGGCTGACAAAAGAGACAAGACCCCTTTTACAAAGGTATTGCCCCGGGCAGTCAGCTCACCCCTGTCGGAGGCCCGTTTCTGCTATGTTGCTGGTAACTGGGTGTGGGGAAGGGGGTGGGGATTGAGGGAGAGGTTAGCGGACATGGTGAGGGTGTGTGTTGGGGTAGCTGGGAGGGGGGGGGGGGGAGGCAGTGTGGTGAGTAGGTCGGCCGGTGGCTGGGTGGCCCTGTTTGCACAATGTGACGGCCTGGACACTGCTCCCCGACAGTCTGTTTACACGCAAACTTCGGCCCCCACCTGCATACCTGGCAGAGAGACCTCAGTTTTCATTAAACTGCGCTCGACCCACATGCCGTCCCTTGTGCCTCATCCTGGCCCCGGGAGGCATACCTGCCACTGGTTGCTGCCACACTATGAGCCTCACAGTCAGTGTGGGTCAGGGGGAAATTAGATTTCTGTACTAAATTTTCCCAAGCACGGTTCTTAGTTAAAGGCTCTGATGTGCAGTTGCCCCAATGGACATATTAAAATAAGTTTCTGAGTAATGGATTAAAGAATTTATCAGCATAAATTTCAAGTGTGTCCAATACGGATTTAAATAATGACAGTCAACTTTTGATATTAAGTGATGTTTTCTGAACAGGTAGTAACTGGTCTTGAGGCTGCACATAGCAGACATCTGGCAGTGTGGCGTCTTTGGCAGTCAGCTCTTAAGGCCCCACCAGAGGCTCTCAGTGTTCAGACTGTGTCCTACCAACTCCCACCTGGTTTTCACATTCTTCTACACTAAAGGAAGTCAGCAGAGTTACTGAACCTTTCCTATCGACATCCTATCTCTGTATACCTCTATTATGCTCTGAGGGGTCATAACTCGACTTTTAAAGTGTCATAATTTTATATTATAGCTACTATTGTTACTAAAAATAAATCAATCGAGAAGGCTAGGAGAGTATTTTTGCTAGAAAGAACAGATAAGGAGTTATAAATCCCACTGACAAGATTAGACAATAAATGGGCATCATTTAGTTTCAACTGAAAGGGTTGAAAACAAATAAGTCGCCACGTTCGATGGAATCTCAGTTCGGTTTTATAAAAAGTACCTACTCCACAGTATTTGCCCTTACTTCAGCTTGCATTTATAGCTGATCTCTAGTCCAGTGTAAAGTACCAAGCGACTGGAAAAAAATGTAGGTGACAACTATATATATATGAGAACGGACCCGCAAAATTACAGTCCAGGAACCTTAAAATCTTTTTGGTGCCGTACTCTCAGACATATTCTCAGTTCGAATGCAATAAATTTTCGTCAGACGGAAAGGCTTTTGTCCACAGATCAGCACGATTTTGGAAAGCGTCGTTCATATGAGACTCAGTTTCCTCTTTTATCGCATAGTATTCTGCAGACTATGGATGAGGGGCAGATTCCATATTCCTAGATTTCCGAAAATCGTTTAACATGGTACTTTACTTAAAAGCACAGTTTTAATCCTAAGCCAGAAACAAACTGGGAGGTTGGTGGAGGATATAAATAAATATCAGTGACAAAAATGTTCAAATGTGTATGAAATCTTATGGGACTTTAACTGCTAAGGTCATCAGTCCCTAAGCTTACACACTACCTAACCTAAATAATTCTAAGGACAAACACACACACCTATGCCCGAGGGAGGACTCGAACCTCCGCCGGGACCAGGCGCACAGTCCATGACTGCAGCGCCTGAGACCGCTCGGCTAATCCATCGAGGCTATCAGTAACAGCACAAAAAATACACTGTTGAGCGGAAAACGGTTTCAACACCTGCTTCGTAGCGTGTTGGTTTACCTTTGTAACGCAACACAGCAGCGATTCTATGTGGTACAAATTCAATAATTCGTTGGTAGGTTTCAACTGATATGTGGTACCAGATGTGTACGCACAAGTTAGTCTTTTCCCGTAAATGACGTGTCGGTAGTTGGCGGGCACACAGTTGTGCCCAGTCGCAACATACACTCCTGGAAATGGAAAAAAGAACACATTGACACCGGTGTGTCAGACCCACCATATTTGCTCCGGACACTGCGAGAGGGCTGTACAAGCAATGATCACACGCACGGCACAGCGGACACACCAGGAACCGCGGTGTTGGCCGTCGAATGGCGCTAGCTGCGCAGCATTTGTGCACCGCCGCCGTCAGTGTCAGCCAGTTTGCCGTGGCATACGGAGCTCCATCGCAGTCTTTAACACTGGTAGCATGCCGCGACAGCGTGGACGTGAACCGTATGTGCAGTTGACGGACTTTGAGCGAGGGCGTATAGTGGGCATGCGGGAGGCCGGGTGGACGTACCGCCGAATTGCTCAACACGTGGGGCGTGAGGTCTCCACAGTACATCGATGTTGTCGCCAGTGGTCGGCGGAAAGTGCACGTGCCCGTCGACCTGGGACCGGACCGCAGCGACGCACGGATGCACGCCAAGACTGTAGGATCCTACGCAGTGCCGTAGGGGACCGCACCGCCACTTCCCAGCAAATTAGGGACACTGTTGCTGCTGGGGTATCGGCGAGGACCATTCGCAACCGTCTCCATGAAGCTGGGCTACGGTCCCGCACACCGTTAGGCCGTCTTCCGCTCACGCCCCAACATCGTGCAGCCCGCCTCCAGTGGTGTCGCGACAGGCGTGAATGGAGGGACGAATGGAGACGTGTCGTCTTCAGCGATGAGAGTCGCTTCTGCCTTGGTGCCAATGATGGTCGTATGCGTGTTTGGCGCCGTGCAGGTGAGCGCCACAATCAGGACTGCATACGACCGAGGCACACAGGGCCGACACCCGGCATCATGGTGTGGGGAGCGATCTCCTACACTGGCCGTACACCACTGGTGATCGTCGAGGGGACACTGAATAGTGCACGGTACATCCAAACCGTCATCGAACCCATCGTTCTACCATTCCTAGACCGGCAAGGGAACTTGCTGTTCCAACAGGACAATGCACGTCCGCATGTATCCCGTGCCACCCAACGTCCTCTAGAAGGTGTAAGTCAACTACCCTGGCCAGCAAGATCTCCGGATCTGTCCCCCATTGAGCATGTTTGGGACTGGATGAAGCGTCGTCTCACGCGGTCTGCACGTCCAGCACGAACGCTGGTCCAACTGAGGCGCCAGGTGGAAATGGCATGGCAAGCCGTTCCACAGGACTACATCCAGCATCTCTACGATCGTCTCCATGGGAGAATAGCAGCCTGCATTGCTGCGAAAGGTGGATATACACTGTACTAGTGCCGACATTGTGCATGCTCTGTTGCCTGTGTCTATGTGCCTGTGGTTCTGTCAGTGTGATGATGTGATGTATCTGACCCCAGGAATGTGTCAATAAAGTTTCCCCTTCCTGGGACAATGAATTCACGGTGTTCTTATTTCAATTTCCAGGAGTGTAGATGTGTTTCGTCAGGATGAGACCACCCGGCATCAACGTGGGTACACTGTTACGCTCGTCAAACGACTGTACCACGAGTCTTCCATTGTGACACGTACAGTTACTATGAAGGAAGATGCCATCAGAAAAGACGTGTAGCACGAATAGAAGTAGCTGGTGTGCAATAGTGTTCACATACGCCACAGTTTTCACGGTGCCTTCCATTACTACCACAGGTCCCACAGAGGACCGGGTGAATGTAGCCCCATATTGCCCCCGCCAGCCTTCTGCCGCAGCACAGTGAATGTTTTCAGCAGCCGTTGACCTCTAAGTCTAGATGTCTGAACTCGACCATCAACCTCGTGTAGTAAAAGACTTCATTCATCCGACTGGGCCACTTGATCCATTGATCCACGGTTTAATCTCGATGATCCTGTACCCACGGCAGTCTTAATTGACGGTGTCGTTCCGTCAACATACCAATACACAGGGCTCGTCTGCTCTGGAACCCAACGTTCAACTGTCTACGCAGACCACTGTGGTCAAAAACAGTTTTGCCTTCACCAGCAATGTACTCCGTCGTCAGAGGTGCCACAGATCGTCGCCCATCCTGCTTCACAGAGCCGACAAACCACAAACATCCACACTCTTCGATGAGGTCTGAACATCCAAAAACTTGTTGGTTACTCGTGGTTTAACTATCGTTCAACCAGTCTCCGTAGATGCTTACGACAACAGCATGCAAAGAACCGATTAGCTTTCGAAAGAGTGAGAAATTTAAAAATCTGGTATTGACAGTCACCCCTGTCCTTATGAAATTAAACAGAAATTGGTTCAAATGGTTCAAATGGCTCTGAGCACTATGCGACTCAACTTCTGAGGACATCAGTCGCCTAGAACTTAGAACTAATTAAACCTAACTAACCTAAGGACATCACACACATCCATGCCCGAGGCAGGATTCGAACCTGCGACCGTAGCGGTCGCTCGGCTCCAGACTGTAGCGGCTAGAACCGCACGGCCACTCTGGCCGGCAAACAGAAAATAATAACAGCTATTAAATTTTTGTAAAATATTTATAAGACTAGATTTTGGGTACGATATGTGTACTTTATCATCAGCATCAAAATTTATTGCAGTGCTAGATGCCTTTGACAGAAATGTGCATCGAGAAATCGTTGACTCAACCTGTGCAAGAGGACGTCAGAAGAGAAGGTAACATCATGAGCCGTGGGGTTGTGTATTAGGATCCCCTTGTTGGAAGAGGTCAGCCAAATTGAGAAAGGTGGGGGTCAGCAGACAAACAGTTGGAGGACCGGCAGAATAGAGGCTGCAAAATAGAATATAAAGCTGTAGCACTGGGCTGCGATAACTGTTGAAGAAGGAACGTTCGCAATAAATTGTAGAATCACAAAAGACGTCACAGCAAATTTAGTAAAAGATATCTTACAACACGAATTCACAATCTGTGAATACTTTATTGACGTCAGCTGTTTTAGACATATGAAAATTTGTGACGGACTGGGACATGGGAGAGCCAGGCCTAACAAAACTCTACCATCTGGTGAGCAAGATGTATGAGACAGGCGAAATACCCTCAGACTTCAAGAAGAATATAATAATTCCAATCCCAAAGAAATCAGGTGTTGACAGATGTGAAAATCATCGAACTATCAGTTTAATAAGCCACGGCTGGAAAATACTAACACGAATTCTTTACAGACGAATGGAAAAACCTCGGGGAAGATCAGTTTGGATTCCCTAGAAATGTTGAAATACGTGAGGCTATACTGACCCTACGACTTATCTTAGAAAATAGATTAAGGAAAGGCAAACCTACTTTTCTAGCATTTGTTGACTTAGAGAAAGCTTTTGACAATGTTGACTGGAATACTCTCTTTCAAATTCTGAAGGTGGCAGGGGTGAAATACAGGGAGTGAAAGCATATTTACAAATTGTACAGGAACCAGATGTCAGTAAATAAGAGTCGAGGGACATGTAAGGGAAGCAGTTGTTGGGAAGGGAGTGAGACAGGTTTGTAGTCACTCCCCGATGTTATTCAATCTGTATATTGAGCAAGCAGTAAAGGAAACAAAAGAAAAATTCGAAGTAGAAATTAAAATCCATGGAGAAGAAATAAAAACTTTGAGGTTCGCCGACGACATTGTAATTCTGTCAGAGACAGCAAAAGACCTGGAAGAGCAGTTGAACGGAATGGACAGTGTCTTGAAAGGATGATATAAGATGAACATCAATAAAAGCAAGACGGGGATAATGGAATGTAGTCGAATTAAATCGGGTGATGCTGCTGGAATTAGATTAGGAAATGAGTCGCTTAAAGTACTAAACGGTCGGACATCACAGCAATGAAATAAAAAGTGCCCCAAGTGGTGTAGCCTATGTTGGATGTGGTCACGATGCCTTGTGTATATTATGTCTTAGGCTATGAGATGCAACGTGGAGTTCAATCATACTGAGTGTACACAATTACTCTGGATATGGGATCACACTCACGTTAAGACTAGGTAAGATCCAAGTAAAAAGGACTGAGTTTCTGTCAACGAAAGAGTGGTGAGTTTGTGTACCAGTAAATACACAGCATTTGTTATCAAACTGATTTAGCTGTCGAGAATATCAAGAGCTACAAACCGTCAGGTTTTAGTCAGTAGCTATCGAGTCGCCATAACGACACTTTGTGCGCCGTTTGGAGCGACACGTTCGCTTTCAGTCTCTGGATCCGCTCGCGTTGTTCCCGCAGCCACCCAGCCAGAATCCGCTCGCCACAGATATTCCGCGAGCCGCCACAGCGCTCGCCGCGGCGCCACCGTAGCGCCGCAGCTGCCGCGAATCAGGAAATGAGCAATCGGCCCACAGCGGCGACGCATGCGGCGCTGCGAAGCTGCCATCTTGCAATCTGCGGATTTGGGTTCATTGGTCTGTGACGTCAGAGGCGCAGTCGAGAAGACACCGAACTTTCCAGATGATGCCGGGACATCGAAGGGGAGCAGTATGTACATGGCGAACGGACTGGAACTACACTACTGGCCATTAAAATTGCTATACCAAGAAGAAATGCAGATGATAAACGGGAATTCCTTGCAACTAACATGTGATTACATTTTCACGCAATTTGGGTGCATAGAGTAGTGACTAGCGTATTGTGACGAGCCAGTTGCTCGGCCACCATTGACCAGACGTTTTCAGTTAGTGAGAGATCTGGAGAATGTGCTGGCCAGGGCAGCATTCGAACATTTTCTGTATCCAGAAAGGCCCATACAGGACCTGTAACATGCCGTCGTGCATTATCCTGCTGAAATGTAGGGTTTCGCAGGGATCGAATGAAGGGTACAGAAACGGGTCGTAACACATCTGAAATGTAACGTCCACTGTTCAAAGTGCTGTCAATGCGAAAAAGAGATGACCGAGACGTGTAACCAATGGCACCCCATACCATCATGCTGGGTGATACGCCAGTATGGCGATGACGAAGACACGCTTCCAATGTGCGTTCACCGAGATGTCGCCAAACACGGATGCGACTATCATGATGCTGTAAACAGAACATGCATTCATACGAACAAATGACGTTTTGCCATTCGTGCACCCTGGTTCGTCGTTGAGTACACCATCGCAGGCGCTCCTGTCTGTGATGCAGCGTCAAGAGTAACCGCAGCCACAGTCTCCGAGCTGATAGTCCATTCTGTTACAAACGTCGAACTGTTCGTGCAGATGGTTGTCGTCTTGCAAACGTCCTCATCTGTGGACTCAGACGTGGGTGCACGATCCTGTACAGCCATGCGGATAAGATGCCTGTCATCTCGACTGCTAGTGAGACGAGGCCGTTGAGATCTAGCACGGCGTTCCGTTTTACCCTCCTGAACCCACCGATACCATATTCTGCTAACAGTCATTGGATCTCGACCAACGCGAGCAGCAATGTCGTGATACGATAAACCGCAATCGCGATAGGCTACAATCCGACCTTTATCAAAGTCGGAAACGAGATGGTACGCATTTCTCCTCCTTACACGAGGCATCACAACAACATTTCACCAGGCAACGCCGGTCAACTGGTGTTTGTGTATGAGAAATCGGTTGGAAACTTTCCTCATGTCAGCACGTTGTAGGGGTCGCCACCGGCGCCAACCTTGTGTGAATGCTCTGAAAAGCTAATCATTTGTATATCACAGCATCTTCTTTCTGTCGGTTAAATTTTGCGTTTGTTGCACGTTATCTTCGTGGTGTAGCAGCAATTTTATGGCCAGTAGTGTATGTATACCTTACGGAATAACGATTATTCCACGAGAATCCGTTTCGTGGCCGTCTCAGACGCTTCGTTCATCGAATTTCTACTCCCCTGCACACAGTTTCTCCTCGACTTGGGCCATTTCGGTAGTTTTCGTATTCCGCCAGTTCGTTACGCTAAGCAGACTACGACTTTTCTTTGTTTTCTCTGCCACTCTGCCACTCGTCAAGAAATTGTACGAAGTGCATACACGGTCCAGTCGCAATAGTGTGATAGCTCTTATGCTCAACCTCAATGTGTAATAACCACTCACTGACTGGGGGGGGGGGGGGGGGGTCGGAGCGGTGAACATTGCAGTCGTTGTGACGCGGAAACGCAGCGACTAACTTGACTGGTACAGAGCCGAGTGGAGGGTTTGAAGCAGAAGCTCAGACTGTTGTGCGACAGTGTAGGCTGCAGATTCCTCGACCTGCGCCAAAGGGTGGTTGGGTTTCGGGTTCCGCTGAGTAGGTCAGGTGTCCACTATACGTAGGAGGCGGCTACACGTGTAGCAGGGGCTGTGTGGCGTGGACTGGGCGTTTTTTTTTTTTTTTAGGTTAGAGGGTCTCGGGAAAACACAAGAAGGGCTTCAGTCACAAAGGGTGCAGGCTGAACACAGGAAAAACTTAGATACAGGAACCATTGGTATAACAGTTGTAAATTGTCGTAGCTGTGTTGGGAAAGTAACAGAGTTCCAAGCGCTAATAGGAAGCACTGATGCTCAAAAATGTTATAAGCACTGAAAGCTCACTAAAGCCGGATATAAGCTCAGCCGAAATTTTTGCGAAGAACCTAGCGGTGTTCCGAAAGGATAGGCTAAACACGGTTGGCGGAGGCGTGTTTGTAACTGTCAGAAGTAGTTTAACTTGTCGCGAAATTGAAGTAGATACTTCTTGTGAGTTGGTATGGGCAGAGGTCATTGTTGGCAACCGGAATAAAATAATAATTGGATCCTTTTACCGACCTCCCAATTAAGATGATACAGTTGCTGAAAGGTTCAAAGAAAACTTGATTTTGATTTCAAATACGTACGCAAATCATACGATAATAGTTGATGGTGACTTTAATTTACCCTCGATTTGTTGGCGAAAATACATGTTTAATTCCAGAGGTACACATAAAATATCATCCGAAATTGTGCTAAGCGCACTCTCTGAAAATTATTTCGAGAAGTTAGTTCAGGAGCCCACGCGTATAGTAAACGGATGTGAAAACACACTTGACCTCTTAGCAACAAATAATGCTGAGTTAATAAAATGGCTCTGAGCACTATGGGACTTAACAGCTGAGGTCATCAGTCCCTTAGAACTTAGAACTACTTAAACCTAACTAATCTAAGGACATCACACACATCCATGCCCGAGGCAGGATTCTAACCTGCGACCGTAGCGGTTGCGCGGTTCCAGACTGAAGCGCCTAGAACCGCTCGGCCACAACGGCCGGCCCTGAGTTAATAAACCAGCATCAAAACCGATATAGGGACTAGTGAACACAGGGTTGTCGTAGTGAGATTGAATATTGTAATTCCCAAATCCCCGAAAAATAAGCGAAAAATATACTTGTTCAAAAAAGCAGATAAAAATTCACTTGACGCCTTCCTGAGAGACAATCTACTCCACTCATTCCAAATTAATAATATAAGTGCAGACCAGATGTGGCTTAAATTCAAAGAAATTGTATCGGCAGCAATTCAGAGGTTTATACCAAATAAACTAACAAACGACGGAGCTGATCCTCCTTGGTACACAAAACGGATTAGAACAAACAAACCAAACATGCCAAATTTAAACAGACGCAAAATCCCCAAGATTGGCGATTCTTTAGCGCGAAGTTCAATGCGAGACACCTATAACACTTTACACAACGAAACTTTGTCTCGAAACCTGGCAGAAAATCCAAAGAGATTCTGGTCGTATGTGAAGTATGTTAGCGGCAAGAAAAAAATGCCTTCTGTGTGAGATAACAATGGAGATACTATCGAAGACAGTGCTGCCAAAGCAGATTTACTAAACACAGCCTTCCGAAATGCCTTCACAAAGAAGACGAAGTAAATATTCCAGAATTCGAATCTACTACAGCTGCCAACATGAGTAACGTAGATGTAAATAGAGTAGTGAAGCAACTCAAATCACTTAATAAAAGCAATCTTCTGGTCCAGACTGTATACCAGTTAGGTTCCTTTCGGAGTATGCTGATGCATTAGTTCCATACTTAACAATCATATACAACCGTTCGCTCGACGATAGATCCGTACCCAAAGACTGGAAAGCTGCACAGGTCACACCAATATTGAAGAAAGGTAGTAGGAGTAATCCACTAAATTAGAGGCCGATATAGTTAAAGTCGATATGCAGCAGGATTTTAGAAGTTATATTGTGCTCGAACATTATGAATTACCTCGAAGAAAACGGTCTATTGACACACAGTCAACATGGGTTTAGAAAACATTGTTCCTGTTAAACACAACTAGCTCTTTATTCACATGAAGTGCTGAGTGCTGTTGACAAGGGATTTCAGATCGATTCCGTATTCCTGGATTTCTGGAAGGCTTTTGACGCTGTACCACCACACAAGCGACTCGTAGCAAAATTGCGTGCTTATGGAATATCGTCTCAGTTATGTCACTCGATTTGCGATTTCCTGTCAGCGAGGTCACAGTCCGTAGTAACTGACGGAAAGTCATCGAGTAAAACAGAAGTGATTTCAGGCGATCCCCAAGGTAGTGTTATAGGCCCTTTGCTGTTCCTTATCTATATTAACGATTTGGGAGACAATCTGAGCAGACGCCTTCGGTTGTTTGCAGATGACACTGTCGTTTATCGACTAATAAAGTCATCAGAAGATCAAAACAAACTGCAAAACGATTTAGAAGAAATATCGAAATGATGCGAAAAGTGGCAAAGTGTGAGGTCGTCCACATGAGTGCTAAAAGGAATTAGTTAAACTTAGGTTACACGGTAAATCAGTCTAATCTAAAAGCCGCAAATTCAACTAAATACCTAGGTATTACAATTACGAGCAACTTAAACTGGAAAGAACACATAGAAAATGTTGTGGGGAAGGCTAACCAAAGGCTGCGTTTTATTGGCAGGACATTTAGAAAATGTAACAGACCTACCAACGGAGACTGCCTACACTAAGATTGTCCTTCCTCTTTTAGAATACTGCTGCGCGGTGTGGTATCCTTACCAGGTATGAGTACATCGAAAAAGTTCAAAGAAAGGCAGCACGTTTTGTATTATCGACAAATATGGGAGAGAGTGTCACATAAATGATACGACATTTGGGCTGGAAATCATTAAAAGAAAGGTGTTTTTCGTTGCGACGGAATCTTCTCACGAAATTCTAATCACCATCTTTCTCCTCCGAATGCGAAAATATTTTGTTGACACTGACCTGCATAGGGCGGAACGCTCACCACGATAAAATAAGGGAAATCAGAGCTCGTACGGAAAGATATAGGTGTTCATTATTTCCGCGCGCTGTACGAGATTGGAATAATAGAAAATTGTCAAGGTGGTTCGATGAACCCTCTGCCAGGCACTTAAATGTGATTTGCAGAGTATCCATGTAGATGTAGATGTAGAAGCAACTCGATAAGCAACCTGAGCTATCGGTAATCGCAAGCTAACCTGCATAACTCTGTGTGCGTGCTTTGTGTGTCACTGTCATTTAAACCCTCAGCAAAAGGTTACATGAAAACTTAAAAGCTGTCTGACTGCGTATTTGAATATGAAAAACTACAGGAACAATCGACCCTGTAACAATGAATACCTAAGCTATTTGGCTGCGTTTGTGAACAAGAATTGACAAGTGATACAGAACCTGATTTGTGCAACTGAATTTTCAGGATTACAGTACATGTCAGTTTGTGGTGTGTCAGTGTCTCCGTTTTGAACATAAGTTTTGCACTCACCTCTTTATATGACTTTTTCCAAGTGGTTTACAGCAATTCGTAGCAGCATACAGCAGCAGCGGCTAAAGCTTATTGTTACTATAAGAATGAGATTAACAAAAAGAAGTTTGTTTGGGTGCTGATGACTAAATACCTTGTGAGAAGGGATTCCATAAATTAAGTCTATTTAAAAACTTCAGGAAACATCATGACTAATAATAATGTGACAAGTATTAATAATGGCGCAACGCACCACAATCACGTAAGTATCAATAATGGCTGAGTGCCAGATTGTCATACTATTTCAATTTCAAAGTTATTAACATTTAATAACGATAGCATTTTTGTGAATCAGATCTGGAGAGTAATTACACTACTGGCCATTAAAATTGCTACACCAACAAGAAATGCAGATGATGAACGTGTATTCATTGGACAAATATATTATACTAGAACTGACATGTGATTACATTCTCACGCAATTTGGGTGCATAGATCCTGAGAAATCAGTACCCAGAACAACCACCTCTGGCCGTAATAACGTCCTTGATACGCCTGGGCAATGAGTCAAACAGAGCTTGGATGGCGTGTACAGGTACAGCTGTCCATGCAGCATCAATACGACACCACTGTTCATAAAGAGTAGTGACTGGCGTATTGTGACGAGCCAGTTTCTCGGCCACCATTGAGAAGACGTTTTCAGTTGGTGAGACATCTGGAGAATGTGTTGGCCAGGGCAGCAGTCGAACATTTTCTGTATCCAGAAAGTCCCGTACAGGACCTGCAACATGCGGTCGTGCATTATCCTGCTGACATGTAGGGTTTCGCAGGGATCGAATGAAGGGTAGAGCCACGGGTCGTAACACATCTGAAATGTAACGTCCACTGTTCAAAGTGCCGTCAATGCAAACAAGAGGTGACTGAGACGTGTAACCAATGGCACCCCATACCATCACGCCGGGTGATTGGCCAGTATGGCGATGACGAATACACGCTTCCAATGTGCGTTCACCGAGATGTCGCCAAACACGGATGCGACTATCATGATGCTGTAAACAGAACATGCATTCATACGAACAAATGACGTTTTGCCATTCGTGCACCCAAGTTCGTCGTTGAGTACACTATCGCAGGCGCTCCTGTCTGTGATGCAGCGTCAAGGGTAACCGCAGCCATGGTCTCCGAGCTGATAGGCCATGCTGCTGCAAACGTCGTCGAACTGTTCGTGCAGATGGTTGTTGTCTTGCAAACGTCCCCATCTGTTGACTCAGGGATCGAGACGTGCCTGCGCGATCTGTTACAGCCATGAGGATAAGATGCCTGTCATCTCGACTGCTAGTGATACGAGGCCGTTGGGATCCAGCACGGCGTTCCGTATTACCCTCCTGAACCCACCGATTCCATATTCTGCTAACAGTCATTGGATCTCGACCAACGCGAGCAGCAATGTCACGATACGATAAACCGCAATCGTGATAGCCTACAATCCGACCTTTATCAGATTCGCAAACGTGATGCTACGCGTTTCTCCTCCTTACACGAGGCACCACAATAACATTTCACTAGGCAACGCCGGTCAACTGCTGTTTGTGTATGAGAAATCGGTTGGAAACTTTCCTTATGTCAGCACGTTGTAGGTGTCGCCACTGGCGCCAACCTTGTGTGAATGCTCTGAAAAGCTAATCATCTGCATATCACAGATCTTCTTACTGTCGGTTAAATTTCACGTCTGTAGCACGTCATCGTGGTGAAGGAATTTTACTGATCAGTAGTGTATTAATGAGGATAAGGAGGCTTCTTTAACTGACAAGCAAAACATGGGATTATTACAAACTCGGACTAACAATCACGAGCTTAACCTGGCAATTGCGCTTTACGCTATGCTTGCGAATTTTACACTGAATTCCATCTTCAAGCGTAGTCATCTAAATTTATCCTGTCTATATAAATGAAATCACGCCTTGAGAGTGGTAAGATCTGCCATCACCGACGTGTGGGCAGCGTGACACGTTTTCTGTCTCTGACCTCTCGACCGACGATACTTAGAATTGCGCTCCCATGTTTCGCCCTCAGATTGTTACTACCGATATCTGAGTGCTTATTTATTTCCAGTCTTACATAATGGAAACAATAGCGATAAGTTGGCTACATTATTTTCAATGCAATGGAGTGTTCTGACCCAACGGTTAAAGCAAACCATGCGTGGGGAAATGGCGCTATCCAAAACCGGTAAGGTAAGTGTGGTGCCCCACGGGCTATATATGACAGGGGTGAACGACGGCTTCAGAGATTTGTGCAGGGGCGAATGTGGAAGTTAATAGGAATATAAAAAAAAGGAGGAAGGTTTATCTGTTTGGCAAGAGTAATAGAAGGCAGATTTCAGACTGCCTAACAGATCAAAACGATAATTTCTGTTCCGACACTGACAATGTTGAGTGTTTATGGAAAAAGTTCAAGGCAATCGTAAAATTCGTTTTAGACAGGTACGTGCCGAGTAAAACTGTGAGGGACGGGAAAAACCCACCGTGGTACAACAACAAAGTTAGGAAACTACTGCGAAAGCAAAGAGAGCTTCACTCCAAGTTTAAACGCAGCCAAAACCTCTCAGACAAACAGAAGCTAAACGATGTCAAAGTTAGCGTAAGGAGGGCTACGCGAGAAGCGTTCAGTGAATTCGAAAGTAGAATTCTATGTACCGACTTGACAGAAAATCCTAGGAAGTTCTGGTCTTACGTTAAATCAGTAAGTGGCTCGAAACAGCATATCCAGAGACTCCGGGATGATGAAGGCATTGAAACAGAGGATGACACGCGTAAACCTGAAATACTAAACACCTTTTTCCAAAGCTGTTTCACAGAGGAAGACCGCACTGCAGTTCCTTCTCTAGATCCTCGCACAAACGAAAAAATGGCTGACATCGAAATAAGTGTCCAAGGAATAGAAAAGCAACTGGAATCACTCAACAGAGGAAAGTCTACTGGACCAATTCGATTCTACACAGAGTACGCGAAAGAACTTGCCCCCCTTCTAACAGCCGTGTACCGCAAGTCTCTAGAGGAACGGAAGGTTCCAAATGAATGGAAAAGAGCACAGGTAGTCCCAGTCTTCAAGAAGGGTCGTCGAGCAGATGCGCAAAACTATAGACCTATATCTCTGACGTCGATCTGTTGTAGAATTTTAGAATATGTTTTTTGCTCAAGTGTCATGTCGTTTTTGGAAACCCAGAATCTACTATGTAGGAATCAACATGGATTCCGGAAACAGCGATCGTGTGAGACCCAACTCGCTTTATTTGTTCATGAGACCCAGAAAATATTACATACAGGCTCCCAGGTAGATGCTATTTTCCTTGACCTCCGGAAGGCGTTCGATACAGTTCCGCACTGTCGCTTGATAACAAAGTAAGAGCCTACGGAATATCAGACCAGCTGTGTGGCTGGATTGAAGAGTTTTTAGCAAACAGAACACAGCATGTTGTTATCAATCGAGAGACGCCTACAGACGTTAAAGTAACCTCTGGCGTGCCACAGGGGAGTGTTACGGGACCATTGCTTTTCACAATACGTATAAATGACCTAGTAGATAGTGTCGGAAGTTCCATGCGGCTTTTCGCGGATGATTCTGTAGTATACAGAGAAGTTGCAGCATTAGAAAATTGCAGCGAAATGCAGGAAGATCTGCAGCGGATAGGCACTTGGTGCAGGGAGTGGCCACTGACCCTTAACATAGACAAATGTAATGTATTGCGAATACATAGAAAGAAGAATCCTTTATTGTATGATTATATGATAGCGGACCAAACACTGGTAGCAGTTACTTCTGTAAAATATCTGGGAGTATGCGTGCGGAACGATTTGAAGTGGAATGATCATATAAAATTAATTGTTGGTAAGGCAGGTACCAGGTTGAGATTCATTGGGAGAGTCCTTAGAAAATGTAGTCCATCAACAAAGGAGGTGGCTTACAAAACACTCGTTCGACCTATACTTGAGTATTGCTCATCAGTGTGGGATCCGTACCAGATCGGGTTGACGGAGGAGATAGAGAAGATCCAAAGAAGAGTGGCGCGTTTCGTCACAGGGTTATTTGGTAACCGTGATAGCGTTACGGAGATGTTTACCAAACTAAGGTGGCAGACTCTGCAAGAGAGGCGCTCTGCATCGCGGTGTAGCTTGCTCGCCAGGTTTCGAGAGGGTGCGTTTCTGGATGAGGTATCGAATATATTGCTTCCCCTACTTATACCTCCCGAGCAGATCACGAATGTAGAGAGATTAGAGCGCGCACGGAGGCTTTCAGTCGTTCTTCCCGCGAACCATACGCGACTGGAACAGGAAAGGGAGGTAATGACAGTGGCACGTAAAGTGCCCTCTGCCACACACCGTTGGGTGGCTTGCGGAGTATAAATGTAGATGTAGATGTAGACGTGCTACGGTTGAGCAAGGGACCGCCCAAATCAACCGAGGGACTACCATCAGTGTCTCGTTAACGACCGTCCAGTTAACATTGGTGCGTAAGCGCCTCCGCAGCAACCGCCCGTTTCACTCACCCACCATGATGACAGAGGCTGGAATCTGCACGCCAGTACCGCAACTGGACATGCACTGACTGACGACAGGTGGCCTTCTCTCACGAACCACATTTTATGCTCCACTGGACAGACGGTCGTTGTCCTGTACGTTACTGATCGAGATGGGGCAGTGGTTAGCACACTGGGCTGGCATTCGGGAGGACGACGGTTCAAACCCGCGTCCCGCCATCCTGATTTAGGTTTTCCGTGATTTCTCTAAATCATTCCAGGCAAATGCTGGGATGGTTCCTTTGAAATGGCATGGCAGATTTCCTTCCCCACTCAATCCGAGCTTACGCTCCGTCTCTAATGGTTCAAATGGTTCAAATGGCTCTGAGCACTATGGGACTCAACTGCTATGGTCATAAGTCCCCTAGAACTTAGAACTACTTAAACCTAACTAACCTAAGGACAGCACACAACACCCAGCCATCACGAGGCAGAGAAAATCCCTGACCCCGCCGGGAATCGAACCCGGGAACCCGGGCGTGGGAAGCGAGAACGCTACCGCACGGCCACGAGATGCGGGCCGTCTCTAATGAGCGCGATGTCGACGGGCCATTAAACCCAGTCTTCCGTCCTGTCCTTGTAATATTTCTGGCTTGGTTAGCCGTCATATTAGGTTTCCAGAAGCTGTGCCCAGAGCAGTGGAGATGCAAGAAGTACATAGATGACGAAATGTGGTATATGTTAGATTCGGTACCAGTCCCGTGAGAAAGACCGCCTGCATAATGCTACTGCTCTGTGATTGGCTGCTGAGTTCGGAGCAAGGGCGCCAAAACGTTAAAGTATAGTTATAATTATTAGTTAAACTACTCATTGGAATGACTTCACTTTTTAATATAAATATTTCTCAACAGCTGACTATCAATCAGTCATTTTACAATTATGAAAAACAGTTTGGATCAAAAACAAAAGACTGACGAAATTGCAGACGAAGCACTTCGAAAGCGTTCGGGTCACGCCTTTTCTGGTATGGCGAGCGAAGAGTTTGGGGTTGTTCGTCACTCTGGATTAGGCAGTCGAGAAGAACAGACTTGTTGTCTGTCGTAGGATGTGTTTCCAGTTTTTATTTAAGTTCCTGTTCGTCACTCTGGATAAGGCAGTCGAGATGTACAGTCATGTTGTCTGTGGCAGGATGTGTTTGCCAGAATTCAGTATTAAAAAATTCACTCCGGTAGTCATGAGGCACAGACACGTGGCACAAATAGTGTAAAGATACATTTTCATAAACGTTGTGTTTGATCATGAAATGGCTCTGAGAACTACGGGACTTATCATCTGAGGTCATCAGTCCCCTAGAACTTAGAACTACTTAAACCTAACCAACCTAAGGACATCACACACATCCATGCCCGAGGCAGGATTCGAACCTGCGACCGTAGCTGTTGCGCGGTTCCAGACTGAAGCGCCTAGAACCGCTCGGCCACCATGGCCGGTGTTTGATCATAACCTTTGCTGTATCAGAAGGTGTTGTATTAAGATCATGTACTCTTCTCGTGTGGCTAAAAATACGCGAGTGGCATCCCAAGAAAGTGATACATTATCTCAGAACAGAACCTCGCTAGAAGTCAGTTTCACCTTCAAGATACAAAAACCTACGACCTGCGTGCTGCTTTATGCGCTGGGGACATCAACTTGAAGACAGCAGGTTAGTGAACTACACTCCTGGAAATGGAAAAAAGAACACATTGACACCGGTATGTCAGACCCACCATACTTGCTCCGGACACTGCGAGAGGGCTGTACAAGCAATGATCACACGCACGGCACAGCGGACACACCAGGAACCGCGGTGTTGGCCGTCGAATGGCGCTAGCTGCGCAGCATTTGTGCAACGGCGCCGTCAGTGTCAGCCAGTTTGCCGTGGCATACGGAGCTCCATCGCAGTCTTTAACACTGGTAGCATGCCGCGACAGCGTGGACGTGAACCGAATGTGCAATTGACGGACTTTGAGCGAGGGCGTATAGTGGGCATGCGGGAGGCCGGGTGGACGTACCGCCGAATTGCTCAACACGTGGGGCGTGAGGTCTCCACAGTACATCAATGTTGTCGCCAGTGGTCGGCGGAAGGTGCACGTGCCCGTCGACCTGGGACCGGACCGCAGCGACGCACGGATGCACGCCAAGACCGTAGGATCCTACGCAGTGCCGTAGGGCGTAGGGGACCGCACCGCCACTTCCCAGCAAATTAGGGACACTGTTGCTCCTGGGGTATCGGCGAGGACCATTCGCAACCGTCTCCATGAAGCTGGGCTACGGTCCCGCACACCGTTAGGCCGTCTTCCGCTCACGCCCCAACATCGTGCAGCCCGCCTCCAGTGGTGTCGCGACAGGCGTGAATGGAGGGACGAATGGAGACGTGTCGTCTTCAGCGATGAGAGTCGCTTCTGCCTTGGTGCCAATGATGGTCGTATGCGTGTTTGGCGCCGTGCAGGTGAGCGCCACAATCAGGACTGCATACGACCGAGGCACACATGCCCAACACCCGGCATCATGGTGTGGGGAGCGATCTCCTACACTGGCCGTACACCACTGGTGATCGTCGAGGGGACACTGAATAGTGCACGGTACATCCAAACCGTCATCGAACCCATCGTTCTACCATTCCTAGACCGGCAAGGGAACTTGCTGTTCCAACAGAACAATGCACGTCCGCATGTATCCCGTCCCACCAAACGTGCTCTAGAAGGTGTAAGTCAACTACCCTGGCCAGCACGATCTCCGGATCTGTCCCCCATTGAGCATGTTTGGGACTGGATGAAGCGTCGTCTCACGCGGTCTGCACGTCCAGCACGAACGCTGGTCGAACTGAGGCGCCAGGTGGAAATGGCATGGCAAGCCGTTCCACAGGACTACATCCAGCATCTCTACGATCGTCTCCATGGGAGAATAGCAGCCTGCATTGCTGCGAAAGGTGGATATACACTGTACTAGTGCCGACATTGTGCATGCTCTGTTGCCTGTGTCTATGTGCCTGTGGTTCTGTCAGTGTGATCATGTGATGTATCTGACCCCAGGAATGTGTCAATAAAGTTTCCCCTTCCTGGGACAATGAATTCACGGTGTTCTTATTTCAATTTCCAGGAGTGTATAACAGAACCTTCGTATTCCACAGAGTGCAGTGGAAACAACTAGGCGCCTCACGCGTACTGCATGCACAGAACAAATGTGCTCAGCGACACGTCACCTGCAGCAATGCAGAGGAGGTAAAGGAGGATGATCGTTGTTGACACCAATTCATTCTTCCTTTCATGCCGTATCCTGTACGACATGAAACGTCTGAAAGCTAAAATTCTCAGCAACCGTCAGAAAGGTCCAAGCCACGGGCATTTGCTCGATAATGTAGTCACTCTGGAACCCGAATTTGATCAACACAAGTAAGGATTTAACCTTGAGGACCATGTCCACCCCTACATGGACTCTGTCTTCCCTCGCCACAGCGGAATCTATCGGCAGGCCGCGTCACGCAGCTCGACAGATACGTCTGTGGTTCTAAGAGCAGCAGGATGAGTTTACCTTGTTTCCCTGGCCACCAGACTACCCGAATTTAAGCCCCATAGAGAAACTCAGGGATGACCTCAATCAAGCGGTTTGCGAGAAACCTAGTGCAGCTCGCCACGGCAATGGAGTCACCATGGCTTCACATCCCTGTCGCTATCTTGGTTGTCCGTGCTGCAAAAGGACAGCGCAATAACCCAACAGACAGAGCTGCTTTCCTTTATACAGGGCGACACAGGGGAACGGTGTAAGGTAGCTATAATTTCGCACCCTACAAGCACTCATCTACATACTTTGCCGTGATCTACAACCACAATTAGGTATTATTTGGCAGCTTGTACATCGTATACAGGGTGGTCCGTTGATCGTGACCGGGCCAAATATCTCACGAAATAAGCGTCAAACGAAAAAACCACAAAGAACGAAACTTGTCTAGCTTGAAGGGGGAAACCAGATGGCGCTATGGTTGACCCGCTAACTTTCGCTGCCATAGGTCAAACGGACATCAACTGCGTTTTTCTTAAATAGGAACCCCCAGTTTTTATTACATATTCGTGTAGTACGTAAAGAAATATGAATGTTTTAGTTGGACCACTTTTATTCGCTTTGTTACAGATGGCGCTCTAATAGTCACAAACATATGGCTCACAATTTTTAACGAACAGTTGGTAACAGGTAGGTTTTTTAAATTAAAATACAGAACGTAGGTACGTTTGAACATTTCATTTCCGTTGTTCCGATGTGATACATGTACCTTTGTGCACTTATCATTTCTGAGAACGCATGTTGTTACAGCAGGATTACCTCTAAATACACCATTAATGCAATAAATGCTCAAAATGATGCATTTAGCAATACCTGTAACGACATTCCTCTCAAGAGCGAGTAGTTCGCCTTCCGTAATGTTCGCACATGCATTGACAATGCGCTGACGCATGTTGTCAGGCGTTGTCGGTGGATCACGATAGCAAATGTATTTCCACTTTCCCCACAGAAAGAAATCCGGGGACGTCTGCTCCGTTGAACGTGCGGGCCATGGTATGGTGCTTCGACGAACAATTCACCTGTTATGAAATAAGCTATTCAATACCGCTTCAACCGCACGCGAGCTATGTGTCGGGCATCCATCATGTTGGAAGTACATCGCCATTCTGTCATGCAGTGAAACATGTTGTTGTAACATCGGTAGAACATTACGTAGGAAATCAGCATACATTGCATCATTTAGATAGCCATCGATAACACGGGGGCCAATTATCCTTTCTCTCATAATGCCACACCATTCATTAATCCGCCAAGGTCGCTGATGTTCTACTTGTCGCAGCCATCGTGGATTTTCCGTTGCCCAATAGTGAATATTATGCCGGTTTACATTACCGCTGTTGGTGAATGACGCTTCATCGCTAAACAGAACGCGTGCAAAAAATCTGTCATCGTCCCGTAATTTCTCTTGCGCCCAGTGGCAGAACTGTACACGACGTTCTAATTCGTCGCCATGCAATTCCTGGTGCATAGAAATATGGTACGGGTGCAATGGATGTTGATGTAGCATTCTCAACACCGAAGTTTTTGAGATTCCCGATTCTCGCGCAATTTGTCTGCTACTGACGTGCGGATTAGCCGCGACAGCAGCTAAAACACCTACTTGGACATCATCATTTGTTACAGTTCGTGGTTCACGTTTCACATGTGGCTGAACACTTCCTGTTTCCTTAAATAACGTAACTAGGTCCGGACACTTGGATGATGTTGTCCAGGACACCGAACAGCATACACAGTACACGCCCGTTGGGCATTTTGATCACAATAGACATACATCAACACGATATCGACCTTTTCCGCAATTGGTAAACGGATCATTTTAACACGGGTAATGTATCACGAAGCAAATACCGTCTGCACTGTCGGAATGTTACGTGATACCACGTACTTTTACGTTTGTAACTATTACAGCGCCATCTATCACAAAGCGAAAAAAGTGGTCCAAGTAAAACATTCATATTTCTTTACGCACTACACGAATACGTAGTAAAAATGGTGGTTCCTATTTAAAAAAAAAACCGCAGTTGATATCCGTTTGACCTATGGCAGCGCGATCTAGCGGGCCAACCATAGCGCCATCTGGTTTCCCCCTTCAAGCCAGACATGTTTCGTTCTTGGTAGGTTTTTCGTTTGATGCTTATTTCGTGAGATATTTGGCACGGTCACTATCAATGGACCACCCTGTCTATGAATATTTAAAGAGACTGACATTGTCACGTATGCCTTGACAATAATTGTTACTGCTTTTCCATGAAAGGCGATGGAGTGTCTTTATTATCATAATGGCGTAATGAATGATTGCCAATACTAGTAGAGGTTGGAACGCCAGTGGAAAACCCCCCTCACCCCCTGGTTGCTCCTCTCCTCTCCCATCCCCGCCCCCTGCCACGTCTTCACCGTTGTGTCCCCCCTACCCTCCATCTCTACACCCTACATCTCCTATCCCAAGGTGGCTTCCATCAACTCCCCCTCCCGGATGATGCCCTCTCTCCCTCCATTTATCCCTCCTATCAACTCTGATCCTCACTCCCCCTCCTTTCCTCTGTCCTTTTCCCGGGCTCCCTCTCCCCCCGCCTTCCATCCTCTTTCTTCCCCACCTCCCCTCTCTTTGCCCCCTTCTCTCCCCCACATCCTTTTACATTTCCCTCCTCTGCCTCCTCTCATTCCCTCTCGCGTCTGCCCTTCTCCCCCTTTATTAGTCCTCTCCCTCCTTGGTTCCCCCCCCCTTTTCGTTTTTTTCCTTTTTCCTCTCCTCCCTCCTTGTTTTTCCCCCTACTCCAGGTCCCCCCCCCCCCCATCTGCCTTGGGTCGGGAGTGCCATCTTTGTGCCGCCTTTTTCGTGCAGTGTTTTACAGTGTGTTTTTCCAGTGTGTGCTCCGTGTTGTGTCTTTTGGGAAGTGTAGCGAACAGCCATCATACTGTCGCTGGGTGTGCTTTTTATTACTTGCGAACAGAAACCAAACTGTCGTCATGTTTTTTAATTGTGTGTCTACTGTGTTACTTGTCTGATTCCTGTGTCTTTTATCTACATTGCCAACCCCCTTTGCTTTCTGTTTTAACTTTCTGCAATTTTACGCCATTTTTCACTTTAAATCGCCATTTTATCGCCTGTTTTTACTTGTTTCTTTCTTCTTCCTTTATTTACAAAAAGTCTGTAGGCTGCAGAGCAGCGTAGTAAGCTGCTGCCGGCCCGCCCCCTTCGGGGGGAATTGAAAATCAATAAAGGAAAAAAAAAAGAAAAAGCCAGTGGAAATGAAACGACAGGCGGAAATCAAGCCCTGGGTGGTGTAGTATCTGCCACCAGTATGTATACAGGGAAAGTTTTAGATGTAGCAGTAATATCAAAGTATTGTAGATGTCCACAAAAATATAAAGGTACACATGAAAATAATTGCAAAGCTAACTATAGTGGCAGTAGTGGAGGAATGGAAGTGGCTGGTGTTGCCAGTATATTCCAGCGTTCTGAGGCGTGTGATGAAGTGCGATATGTTAATTACCTTGGTGACGGTGATTCTAAAAGTTTCAAACATGTTCAAGGACTGAAGCCCTATGGTGATGATGTTGTAGTGCAGAAATTTGAGAGTATTGGACACGTACAGAAGCGAATGGGAACAAGACTTCGGCGACTGAAAGCTTCGTACAAAAAACAAAAACTCAGTGATGGTAAAGGGTAGGATGGGAAGGGAAGGTTAACTGACAGTGTAATTGACAAAATACAGAACTATTGTGGAATGGCTATTAGGCAAAATACACAAAGTGCCGACGAAATGAAGAAGGCTGTTTGGGCTCTTTTTTTTCATACTTCTTCAACCGATGAAAATCCCCAACATAGCTTGTGTCCCAAAGAAGAAGACAGTTGGTGTAAATATAACAAAGGATTGCTAACTGGTGAAGTGTACACTCATAAGCATAGTCTGCCTCATGCAATAATGGAGGTGATAAAACCTATTTTCAGAGACTTAGCAGCACCTGAACTGTTGAAAAAGTGTTTTCACGGAAAAACTCAAAACCCCAATGAAAGTGTAAATAGTGCTATATGGTCGAGAATCCCCAAGACTGTATTTGTTGGAATAGAAACACTTCACTTTGGTGTGTATGATGCTGTTGCGACTTTCAATGATGGCAACATTGTAAAGTGCAAGGTATTTAGAAATATGGGAATGAAGATAGGTTCTAACATGGTACGAGCGATGCTTGCTTTAGACAAGGAACGCCTTCGTGCTGCGGACAGGGCTGTAAAGAGTCTAGAAATACAAGCAAGAGTAAACAGGAGGAGGAACAAGAGGAAGCTGGAGGAGGAGTTTGCAGAGGATGAAAATAATCCATCCTATGGACCTGAAATGCACTAAAAAGTTAATCCAATCTTTGTCGCTCGATTCCCAAAACTTTTATTTTCTCATACTAATTACATGTTTTCTAAGGATCTTCCAAACATATTTGTATCAAACTTTCAGTAAATGTTACACAGTACCTTCTGCATAATTTAACACAGCCTTTTTGCAAAAAACTGTATATTTTTGAATATATAAATAAAAAATTGCAAAAAAATGTTGTGAATTTTCATTACAATTGAAAAAAAAATCATCTTTAATAACTGAACTAAAATTTTGTAAAATCCCTGTGTTAAGTTGTAGCCCATATTCCAATAAATAATCTGTAAAAAGTTCAACTTCCTACCTCAAATACTTTGTGAGGAAAGATGTAATTAATAAGCGTTATTTTAACATTGCAAGTATAGGGCGTTCCGGAGCCCCTTAAACAGAGGAAGTGGCAAGACGGACGTCGTGGCACGTGAGCGCTGGAGCGCAACAGAGTCGCGACCAGCCGGTATTGAAGGGGGACCGGAAGAATAACCGGGAACTCTGCAGATCTTGGACGCGGGCTGAGTGGAACGAGGAAGCGTCACCTCGGAAATCACGCAGGCTGGGTTACTTCCAGGACTTTTACTCAGAAGCATACCATTGTACGAGTATAGGTATTCCTTCACAAACTTTCCGCGCTGGACGACAAAAGACTAAAATATGGTTGTTCGGCGTTCGGAAGAATCTGTAGAGGGAGAATATTCCGGGGTTTCGAGAATATCATTCGCCTTCCGCAGTTACGAGGGAGGGGAGCCGAGTCTTGCTGGGAAGCCAGCGGTGGAGAGGAAGTGGTCTACCGTTTTTGAGAACCCGTGTGTGACGGTCGCTCGGTATCAGCTTTGTTGATACAGACGGACTTGCTGTCTTTGCTCTCAGGAGAGTTTATTGTTAGAACAGTTAGGCACTGTACTGTTGCGAACTTGTACTATTGTGGACTTCGACTCCGGGTTGGAAATCGTCGTTGCGGATGCAGCGTTCAGTGGCTGAGAGCACTTCTTCGGCCTATACTTACTTTGAGACGTTATTTCATCCCTGTGGCTGGGAGTTCGCGTTTCTCGTCTGTAGAACACAAACAGGAGAAGACAGTATTAGAGTATTTTAGTCAGAGGACCGCCTTCTGCCGTCCTGCTGTTTGAAAGAGTTTTATTTTGTGACTGTAGTTCTTCCATCGTCGCAGAGGTGTACGAGGACCATCACTCCGATGAACTGGACGCAGTACATACGGAGATATTGCTACTTGCTTCAGCTGTCATCACGTTAGTTCATTTCTACTGTGGTTCCACACCACCGTAGATCATCTTTGAAAGTAGTGTCTTCTAGTGTTTGGTACGTAGATGATGTCAGTCATTTCGTGTTATTTATGTTAGATCGCGTAGCCATAAAAAGGGGAGGATTTGAGCAAGTGATCAGCAATTTTAGTCACGAAATATAGACAATTGTAGTATAAAGGGTTGGTTTTTAATTTACAATAAAGGTATAATGAGAAACAACGTTTATCATTTAGTAGTATCGCCGGCCGAAGTGGCCGTGCGGTGAAAGGCGCTGCAGTCTGGAACCGCAAGACCGCTACGGTCGCAGGTTCGAATCCTGCCTCGGGCATGGATGTTTGTGATGTCCTTAGGTTAGTTAGGTTTAACTAGTTCTAAGTTCTAGGGGACTAATGACCTCAGAAGTTGAGTCCCATAGTGCTCAGAGCCATTTTTTTTAATTTAGTAGTATCAGTTGCCTTAATCATTTATTTAAGTTGAGGCTGTAATTTAGATGTTAAAGAGCATTAAGAGATCTTAAGATCTGCTTCAGGGGGTAGTCTGACAGGGCGGGCTAACGGTTGGATACTCGCCTTTTATTGCAGATATTGATATATTTTGATAATCGCAACTCACTCATGAAAACCTATAGGGCACTTCGCATTGACCTACAATCATGAAATTTGGCAAGAAACAAGGTTTCACTGTAGAAGTAAAGGAAAATATCTTAAAACTGTTAAATTAACAACTTTCGGATTTTTTTTATTTGTAGTGTGATGGCAACAGCCTTGCCGCAGTGGATACACCGGTTCCCGTGAGACATCGCAGTTAAGCGCTGTTGGGCGTGGCCGCACTTGCATGGGTGACCATCCAGCCACCATGCGCTGTTGCCTTTTTTCGGGGTGCATTCAGCCTCGTGATGACAATCGAGAAGCTACTCGACCGAAAAGTAGCGGCTTCGGTCAAGAATACCATCATAACGGCCGGGAGAGCGGTGTGCTGACCCCACGCCCCTCCTATTCGCATCCTCCTCTGAGGATGACACGGCGGTCCCGGTAGGCCACTCATGGCCTGACGACGCAGTGCTTTTCCAGAGTCTACGATCTCTTGGCCTTGTACAAAATTTAAGCTTCAAAGTGAATTCAGTCGAAGAATATTTTGATTTTGGCAAACTCGATCATCGAAACTTGTAGCCGAACTATCTATTTGCATTATTAAGTTTCTACAGGAACCTGAGAGCACGAGTCCTACTCCAAATTACCAGTTTTATTTTTTTTAAGTACAATCAAGCTGCCGTATAGAGCTCACGCAAAATATTCAGAGGATCATTTCCACCATAAACGCTGGGGACAGCCTGTGCGGCGCGCAAAGTGGCTGGAAAAGCAGTTTAGGCCGGCAGTCGTAGAATGGGGGGTCGCTTTGGCGTCAGCACGACGGATATTGCGTTATCCTGCGACGCGTGGGCAGCGAAGCAGGCCGTAGCCTACCTCGCCGCTGCTAAAGAGGGAGGGAGTTTAAAATTACACGGGGTGGTGGGGGTGGGCGGGGGTGAGGCGGGGGCGGCAGGGCGGACCTTTAAAAAAATAACGCGCGGCGCTGTTTGCTCAGCCAGGAGCGCGCGCCGACACAATGCAGCCGCCGGGACGGGGGCAGTAAGGGGTGAGGGGTGAGAGGTAAAAGCAGGCCGGCGCGGCTCGGATTACACGGCAGGCAGAAGCGTGCGTGGAGCTGCCCGTCTATCTGCCTCCGCCTCAGATCAATTAATCACACTGAGGTGACAAATATCATGGGATCCTGCTAATACCGTATCGGACCTTCTTTCTCTTTGCTTAGTGCGGCAACTCTTAGTGGAAAGGTCTCAACAAGTTGGAAGTCCCCTGCACAAATCTACATCTACATCTACATCCATACTCCACAGGCCACCTGACGGTGTGTGCCGGAGGGTACCTTGAGTACCTCTATCGGTTCTCCCTTCTATTCCAGTCTCGTATCGTTCGTGGAAAGAAGGATTGTCGGTATGCCTCTGTGTGGGTTCTAATCTCTCTGATTTTATCCTCATGGTGTCTTCGCGAGATATACGTAGGAGGGAGCAATATACTGCTTGACTCTTCGGTGAAGGTATGTTCTCGAAACTTTGACAAAAGCCCGTACCGAGCTACTGAGCGTCTCTCCTGCAGAGTCTTCCACTGGAGTTTATCTATCATCTCCGTAACGCTTTCGCGATTACTAAATGATCCTGTAACGAAGCGCGCTGCTCTCCGTTGGATCTTCTCTGTATCTTCTATCAACCCTATCTGATACGGATCCCACACTGCTGAGCAGTATTCAAGCAGTGGGCGAACAAGCGTACTGTAACCTACTTCCTTTGTTTTCGGATTGCATTTCCTAAGGATTCTTCCAATGAATCTAAGTCTTGCATCTTCTTTACCGACGATCATCACTACATGATCATTCCATTTTAAATCACTCCTAATGCGTACTCCCAGATAATTTATGGTATTAACTGCTTCCAGTTGCTGACCTGCTATTTTGTAGCTAAATGATAAAGGATCTATCTCTCTGTGTATTCGCAGCACATTACACTTGTCTACATTGAGATTCAATTGCTATTCCCTGCACCATGCGTCAATTCGCTGCAGATCCTCCTGCATTTCAGTACAATTTTCCATTGTTACAACCTCTCGATACACCACAGCATCATCTGCAAAAAGCCTCAGTGAACTTCCGATGTCATCCACCAGGTCATTTATGTATATTGTGAATAGCAACGGTCCTACGACACTCCCCTGCGGCACACCTGAATTCACTCTTACTTCGGAATTCTCTCCATTGAGAATGACATGCTGCGTCCTGTTATCTAGGAACGCAAGTACTAGCGGCCACAAGCGGATATTACGAAAGGCTCTACAGGGAGGCAATCGAAATCGCTAAACACCCAAATAATTTCAACCGTAAGGAGGAGGGTGTGAAATTAAACGGCATATGGATGCCGGTGTTATAGAAGATGTGTACCACCCACCCACTACTGGGTGATGGCAACGGCGATCGACGGCGACGGACAGCGGCCAATTGCACTGACGTTTTCAAAACACGTGACGTCACGTCGCGGCGTGGGAGCGCGCGGACACGGAATTTAGCGGCAGTCAGTAGCGAGCCAGTGGGTGTGTTGGACCTTCCATCAAGCTACGGACCCCCTTGAAGATGTCTCCCGCAGTCGGAGACGAAACGTTGGGAATGGACACAGAATTCATCAACCGACCACGGCATAACAGCCCGGATATATATAATGGACACGATATTTCCGGCCGTGAAAGTCTACATTTTAGTATTTGCATTATGATCCACAAAAATTTCAGTGTTGTTTGTAAACATGAAGACCATGAACGGTTGCAAATGATCACGTAATGGAGCATAGCCACTTCCAGTCAATGATCGGTCCCGGTAGACCAGAGGACTCAGTCCATTCCATGTAGACACTACCCACAGCATTATGGAGCCACCAGTAGCTTGCACAGTGCTTTGTTGATCACTTGAGTCCTTGGCTGCGTAGCGTCTGAGCCACACCCTAATCCTACCAATCAGCTCTTACCAACTGAAATCTGGCCTCATCTGACCAGGTTACGGTTTTCCAGTCGTGTAGACTCAAACCGATATAGTAACGAGCTCAAGAGAGGCGCTGCAGGCGATGCCGTGCTGTTAGCATGGTCACTCACAGCAGTCGTCTGCTGCCACAGCCCATTAACGCCAAATTTCGCCGCACTGCCCTAACGCATACCTTCGTCGTACATCCTGTGGTGTCACCGCCAGACACCACACTTGCTAGGTGGTAGCTTTAAATCGGCCGCGGTCCATTAGTACATGTCGGACCCGCGTATCGCCACTGTCAGTAACTGCAGACCGAGCGCCACCCCACGGCAGGTCTAGAGAGGCGGACTAGCACTCGCCCCAGTTGTACGACGACCTTGCTAACGACTACACTGACGAAGCCTTTCTCTCATTTGCCGAGAGACAGAATAGCCTTCAGCTAAGTCCATGGCTACGACCTAGCAAGGCGCCATTAGCCTTACAGTGCTTGTAATTAAAGTCTCATTTGTATCGTCAAGAGCGATGTACCACAATGATGGATTAAGGATAAGTATTATACAAGCTACGTACTTTTCTTTATAGCATTAATTACGTATCCTGTTCTAGAATTCACGCCAGTCGGCGTGAGTTGACGCGTGCCCTTTCGGTATCTCCGCCTTGTGTCTAGACTGTCTTGTCTAGACACAACACATCCTACATTGATTTCTGCGGTTACTTCACGCAGTGTTACATGTCTGTTAGCACTGACAACTCTACGCTGCTATCGGTCGTTAAGAGAAGGCCGCCGATCACTGTGTTGCCCATGGTGAAACGTAATGTCTGAAATTTGGTATTCCTGGCACACTCTTGACAATGTGGTCCCAGGAATATTGAATTCTGTAACAATTTCCGAAATGGGATGTCCTACACGTCTAGCCCCAACTATCATTCTGCGTTCAAATGGCTCTGAGAACTATGGGACTTAACATCTGAGGTCATCAGTCCCCTAGAACTTAGAACTACTTAAACCTAACTAACCTATCACACACACCCATGCCCGAGGCAGGATACGAACCTGCGACCGTAGCGGTCGCACGGTTCCAGAATGAAGGGCCTAGAACCGCTCGGCCACTCCGGTCGGCGCTCTGCGTTCAAAGTCGATCAGTTCTCGTCGGGAGATGATAATCACGGCGGAAACTTTTTCATACGAATCACCTGAACACAAATCATAGCTCCGCCAATGCACTGCCTTGCGTAAGCGATACTACGGCCATCTGTATATTTGCATATCGCTGTCTCATGACTTACGTCACGTCAGTGTACTTCGACCTACTGTGCCTGTATGTCTAGCCAAATCGTCATCATCATCATCATCGTACTCGTCATCCTCATCATCATGAGATGTTCTTCCCATTGGCAGGGCCTGACACCCCGCTGTCTTCATCTCATACTGTTCCGGACCAATTGTTTAGTAGTCTCTTTTCACTTGAACCTACTTATATTTTCCGTCTGCCTATCTGCTTCTGTACTTCCAGCGTATGTCAGATTAGCTGCGGTGTCCTGCGGTGCCCATGATGTTTAATATTTGTCACACAGAGAGACTGGCCCTGTGCCTTGTTGCTACTCCTAGCGAATGCAAGCCGCATGGGAAACTGCAGTCCCTTATAAACGAAGGGCATATTTAACTTCTCACGGCAGGGGTTCACAGTCGTGTATAAGTTTTTGAACGACATCATATTCCCCGTTGATTGCAGTGATTATTTATTTTGCAGTTGTAGTTTCGGTCTTTGGGTCATTTCGAAGTGGTAGTGTGAACGATTTTGTTTCTGCACATGTCAGACTTAGAAAACCTCTGACATCTCTGACGGTGACATGTATACATGTCGGAGAATTTCGAAGACTGGCGTGTGCGGAAGCAAAATCCTTTGCAGTACCACTTGAAAATGGCCCAAAGGCCGAAACTGCAATTGCGAAATAAATAATTCCTACAGTCAACGGCGAATATTATGTCCTTATAAAATATGGGGAGTGAACGGATAATAAATAAGAGTTTGTAACCATGTTTCTGTCAAATTCTCGAGCTTTCCTCGTTCCGTGATGTACTATCTCCGAGATGCGTATTGCCGTTGCAATTTATCCTCGTGCCAGAAATTAGTCAGTTTGCCACGATACATCATGCCCGTTAGGCATTTGAGTTTTATTAATTTTGTAGTTCGTTTCATCTAAAAGTAGAAATTTCAAGTAAATCAGCCAATAACTTTGAAGTAAATAGTTCAAGTGCTTTTCGAGATGTATGGTAACAACGTTTCTCCAAAGGATTTATTATTCGTGGAAAGAAAATTATACGTTAGCAGACCCACTAACATTTTCAAAACTTCTTCAAATTTTTTTGTACATAATCTTTCGTCTTGACCGCAAAAAATTTACTTTACATTCAATTGATCAATAGTTTGGGATGTTATATAGCCATCTTCAGATCTGAAAAAAAACTATCAAAAACAATAAAGGTAAGTTGACTTCAACTAACTTCAAGAACAAGGTAACGACCGTTAAATATTGAGAACATTTCTCTCATCATCTATACAAACTTTAAGTTAGAACTCCATCATCTGTTATTATAGCTTCTCGCTACGTAAAGAAGTGGAAAATGAATATCGTACCAGTGTGAACAACAACCATTCCAAAACATTACAGAAACATGCAAATGGGAATAACGGAAACATGCCATGCCCATGAGTGAGACAAGTTTCAAAACACGAAATTACAGATCGTTATTCTGAACTGCAGTATTATTCTGAACTTTAGCTTCGTTGGTACAGCCAATAGCGTATCAAAACTAGGGTTATTCATGAGCATGGTGCGTTTTCATTATTTCCATTTGCCTATTTTGTAATGCCATGAAACCATTATTCCACACATTGATCTGATAGGTATTTTCCATTTCTTTACATAAGCTGAGCTATAATCACAGACGACAGCATTCAAGCCTGCAGTTTATGTTGACAGCGTATGTTTACCATGAGTGGAGTGTACCAATATTTAAAGGTTATTACCTTGAAATGTATTCTTGAAGTCAAGTTAACCTAAGGCAATTTTCTGTCCGTGACATTCAGACCAGTAGATAGCTGCTTAGCGATCGAAACTAGCAATCAGTTGTTTTTCGCGATCGAGATAATTAAAATATTTTGTAACAAGTGCTTTAAATAGTTTTAAATATACATAAGATTGATTTTCTCCATAATCTCATAATGACAGGTCTTACCGATTTTTTCATCATCATCATCATCATCATCACCATTTAAGACTGATTATGCCTTTCAGCGTTCAGTCTGGAGCATAGCCGCCCTTATACAGTTCCTCCATGATCCCCTATTCAGTGATGATAAACCTATTACTTCAAAATCATTCTTAACCGAATCCAGGTACCTTCTCCTCGGTCTGCCCCGACTCCTCCTACCCTCTACTGCTGTATCCATGAGTCTCTTGGGTAACCTTGCTTCTCCCATGCGTGTAACATGACCCCACCATCTAAGCCTGTTCGCCCTGACTGCTACATCTATAGAGTTCATTCCCAGTTTTTCTTTGATTTACTCATTGTGGACACCCTCCTGCCATTGTTCCCATCTACTAGTACCTGCAATCATCCTACCTACTTTCATATCCGTAACCTCAACCTTGTTGATAAGGTAACCTGAATCCACCCAGCTTTCGCTCCCATACAACAAAGTTGGTCGAAAGATTGAACGGTGCACAGATAACTTAGTCTTGGTACTGACTTCCTTCTTGCAAAAGAGAGTAGATCGTAGCTGAGCGCTCACTGCATTAGCTTTGCTACACCTCGCTTCCAGTTCTTTCACTATGTTGCCATCCTGTGAGAATATGCATCCTAAGTACTTGAAACCGTCCACCTGTTCTAACTTTGTTCCTCCTATTTGGCACTCAATCCGTTTATATTTCTTTCCCACTGACATTACATTCGTTTTGGAGATGCTAATCTTCATACCATAGTCCTTACATTTCTGATCTAGCTCTGAAATATTACTTTGCAAACTTTCAATCGAATCTGCCATCACAACTAAGTCATCCGCATATGCAAGACTGCTTATTTTGTGTTCACATATCTTAATCTCACCCAGCCAGTCTATTGTTTTCAACATATGATCCATAAATAATATGAACAACAGTGGAGACATGTTGCAGCCTTGTCTTACCCCTGAAACTACTCTGAACCATGAACTCAATTTACCGTCAACTCTAACTGCTGCCTGACTATCCATGTAAAGACCTTTAATTGCTTGCAAAAGTTTGCATCCTATTCCATAATCTTGTAGAACAGACAATAACTTCCTCCTAGGAACCCGGTCATATGCCTTTTCTGATTTTTTCACGAACAAAAATTCCTCGAAGCGACCACTTCCTCCTTCCACGCATCCCCTAAGCTTCCGTTCTGTACTTTGCCGTACGTTGTGGAAAACTGCTGGTGTGCTTCGTATTTCATCAAATGCACTTTGATTACACGTCCTCAGAATATCGGCATTGGATACTGGAATGGAATACAACGAGAATTTTAAAAGGCCGCAAAGGAAAAAAATCCACTGGATTCAAATCAGGCGAGCCGGCCATGAAATGGGTCCCCGTCGAGTTCGGAAACAGGTTACGGAGACGCTGGCGAATTATCCGCGTAAAGTGACGGAGAATAACACACTGCATAAACTACACTCCTGGAAATTGAAATAAGAACACCGTGAATTCATTGTCCCAGGAAGGGGAAACTTTATTGACACATTCCTGGGGTCAGATACATCACATGATCACACTGACAGAACCACAGGCACATAGACACAGGCAACAGAGCATGCACAATGTCGGCACTAGTACAGTGTATATCCACCTTTCGCAGCAATGCAGGCTGCTATTCTCCCATGGAGACGACCGTAGAGATGCTGGATGTAGTCCTGTGGAACGGCTTGCCATGCCATTTCCACCTGGCGCCTCAGTTGGACCAGCGTTCGTGCTGGACGTGCAGACCGCGTGAGACAAACGCTTCATCCAGTCCCAAACATGCTCAATGGGGGACAGATCCGGAGATCTTGCTGGCCAGGGTACTTGACTTACACCTTCTAGAGCACGTTGGGTGGCACGGGATACATGTGGACGTGCATTGTCCTGTTGGAACAGCAAGTTCCCTTGCCGGTCTAGGAATGGTCGAACGATGGGTTCGATGACGGTTTGGATGTACCGTGCACTATTCAGTGTCTCCTCGACGATCACCAGTGGTGTACGGCCAGTGTAGGAGATCGCTCCCCACACCATGGTGCCGGGTGTTGGCCCTGTGTGCCTCGATCGTATGCAGTCTTGATTGTGGCGCTCACCTGCACGGCGCCAAACACGCATACGACCATCATTGGCACCAAGGCAGAAGCGACTCTCATCGCTGAAGACGACACGTCTCCATTCGTCCCTCCATTCACGCCTGTCGCGACACCACTGGAGGCGGGCTGCACGATGTTGGGGCGTGAGCGGAAGACGGCCTAATGGTGTGCGGGACCGTAGCCCAGCTTCATGGAGACGGTTGCGAATGGTCCTCGCCGATACCCCAGGAGCAACAGTGTCCCTAATTTGCTGGGAAGTGGCGGTGCGGTCCCCTACGGCACTGCGTAGGATCCTACGGTCTTGGCGTGCATCCGTGCGTCGCTGCGGTCCGGTCCCAGGTCGACGGGCACGTGCACCTTCCGCCGACCACTGGCGACAACATCGATGTGCTGTGGAGACCTCACGCCCCACGTGTTGAGCAATTCGGCGGTACGTCCACCCGGCCTCCCGCATGCCCACTATACGCCCTCGCTCAAAGTCCGTCAACTGCACATACGGTTCACGTCCACGCTGTCGCGGCATGCTACCAGTGTTAAAGACTGCGATGGAGCTCCGTATGCCACGGCAAACTGGCTGACACTGACGGCGGCGGTCCACAAATGCTGCGCAGCTAGCGCCATTCGACGGCCAACACCGCGGTTCCTGGTGTGTCCGCTGTGCCGTGCGTGTGATCATTGCTTGTACAGCCCTCTCGCAGTGTCCGGAGCAAGTATGGTGGGTCTGACACACCGGTGTCAATGTGTTCTTTTTTCCATTTCCAGGAGTGTATAATCATTGCGTAAGTGGAAAGTGATACGGACTTTTCTTGCAGAACGATCCGGATTGACATGTGACTTTCGCCTTTCTTCTCGCGATCCTCTCCTTGCACTAGATGATGGAGTACCACCCTCAGTAAGAAGAAGCCTTTCTTTGAACTTCGAGCCCGGACACTCGCAGGCGGTGGGAGACACTCGATGTGCAACTCTCTTCTCAACGCAGCCTGTCTATCGCAAATAGTGATGGAGTCGTACAAACGTTCTTGCACAAGGTAACTGTTTCCCTGGGTAACATTCTGTTGTGAGGGAAACTTCAGAGAGAACGAATGATAATTATAGAAAGGAAAACAAATGCCATGATCAACTGTAAACAAGAAAGTGAGTAAAAATGGACATTTGAGGAAAATTACACAATAAGGGGCCAGTGCAGAGGATTCCCTTCGTACCTCCCCTTTTTTTTAGTCTTCAGTCTCCTGACTGTTTAGATGCGGCCTGGCACGAATTCCTCTCCTGTGGCAACTTCTTCGTCTCATAGCAGCACTTGCAACCTACGTCCTCAGTTATTTGCTGGATGTATTCCAACTCTCTCTTCCTCTACACTTTTTACCCGCAACAGCTCCGTCTAGCACAATGAAAGATATTCCCTGACGTCTTAACAGATGTCCTACCATCCCGTCCCTTCTCCTTATCAGTGTTTTCCACATATTCCTTTCCTCTCCGATTCTGCGCAGAACCTCCTCATTCCTTACCTTATCACTCCACCCAATTTTCAACATGCTTCTGTAGCACCATATCTCAAATGCTTCGATTCTTTTCTTTACTGGTTATCCCACAGTCCATGCTACACTACCATACAATGCTGTGCTGCAAATTCTTAGATGTCAAGAGCAAATCCCTGAAATTTCCAGCACGTGTTTTTAGACGCCCTGTAGATCCGAGCACGTTTGTTTTCCTTTTTTAACCAGGTTTAGCAATATTATTTGCTCTTTTTCCATTTCAGTGCCTACTACAGTAGTACAAGTTTTATGCCAACTAGCTCTGCAAATGATGAAGAAATTGATGAAATGTGAGATAAAAGAAATTATTCAGGTAGTGGAGGGAGACGAAAATTTAATAGTCATGGGTGACTGGAATTCGTCAGTAGGAAAAGGGAGAGAAGGAAACATAGTAGGTGAATATGGATTGGGGGGAAGAAACGAAAGAGGAAGCCGTCTGGTAGAATTTTGCACAGAGCATAACTTAATCATAGCTAACACTTGGTTCAAGAATCATAAAAGAAGGTTGTATACATGGAAGAACCCTGGAGATACTAAAAGGTATCAGATAGATTATATAATGGTAAGACAGAGATTTATGAACCAGGTCTTAAATTGTAAGACATTTCCAGGGGCGGATGTGGATTCTGACCACAATCTGTTGCTTATGAACTGTACATTAAAACTGAAGAAACTACAAAAAGGTGCTAATTTAAGGAGATCAGACCTGGATAAACTGACTAAACCAGAGGTTGTAGAGAGTTTCAGGGAGAGCATAAGGGAAAAATTGACAGGAATGGGGGAAAGAAATACAGTAGAAGAATAATGGGTAACTCTGAGGGATGAAGTAGTGAAGGCAGCAGACGATCAAGTAGGTAAAAAGACGAGGGCTAGTAGAAATCCTTGGGTAACAGAAGAAATATTGAATTTAATTGATGGTAGGAGAAAATATAAAAAGGCAGTAAGTGAAGCAGGCAAAAAGGAATACAAACGTCTCAAAATTGGGATCGACAGGAAGTGCAAAATGGCTAAGCAGGGATGGTTAGAGGACAAATGTAAGGATGTAGAGGCTTATCCCACGAGGGGTAAGATAGATACTGCCTGCAGGAAAATTAAAGAGACCTTTGGAGAGAAGAGAACCACTTGTATGAATATCAAGCGCCCAGATGGAAACCTAAGTAAAGAAGGGAAGGCAGAAAGGTGGAAGGTGTATATAGAGGGTTTATACAAGGGCGATGTACTTGAGGACAATATTATGGAAATGGAAGAGGACGTAGATGAAGATGAAATGGGAGATACGATACTGCGTGAAGAGTTTGACAGAGCACTGAAAGACCTGAGTCGAAACAAGGCCCCGGGAGTAGACAACATTCCTTTAGAACTATTGACAGCCTTGGGAGAGCCAGTCATGACAAAACTCTACCATCTGGTGAGCAAGATGTATGAGACAGGCGAAATACCCTCAGACTTCAAGAAGAATATAATAATTCCAATCCCAAAGAAACCAGGTGTTGACAGATGTGAAAATTACCGAACTATCAGTTTAATAAGTCACAGCTGCAAAATACTAACGCGAATTCTTTACAGACGAATGGAAAATCTGGTAGAAGCGGACCTCGGGGAAGATCAGTTTGGATTCCGTAGAAATGTTGGAACACGTGAGGCAATACTAACCTTACGACTTATTTTAGAAGAAAGATTAAGGAAAGGCAAACCTACGTTTCTAGAATTTGTAGACTTACAGAAAGCTTTTGACAATGTTAACTGGAATACTCTCTTTCAAATTCTGAAGGTGGCAGGGGTAAAATACAAGGAGCGAAAGGCTATTTACAATTTGTACAGAAACCAGATGGCAGTTATAAGAGTCGAGGGGCATGAAAGGGAAGCAGTGGTTGGGAAGGGAGTGAGACAGGGTTGTAGCCTCTCCCCGATGTTGTTCAATCTGTATATTGAGCAGGCAGTAAAGGAAACAAAAGAAAAATTCGGAGTAGGTATTAAAATTCATGGAGAAGAAATAAAAACTTTGAGGTTCGCCGATGACATTGTAATTCTGTCAGAGACAGCAAAGGACTTGGAAGAGCAGTTGAACGGAATGGACAGTGTCTTGAAAGGAGGATATAAGATTAACATCAACAAAAGCAAAACGAGGATAATGGAATGTAGTCAAATTAAATCGGGTGATGCTGAGGGAATTAGATTAGGAAATGAGACACTTAAAGTAGTAAAGGAGTTATGCTATTTAGGGAGTAAAATAAGTGATGATGGTCGAAGTAGAGAGGATATAACATGTAGACTGGCAAGGAGAGCGTTTCTGATTAAGAGAAATTTGTTAACATCGAGTATAGATTTAAGTGTCAGGAAGTCGTTTCTGAAAGTATTTGTATGGAGTGTAGCCATGTATGGAAGTGAAACATGGACGATAAATAGTTTGTACAAGAAGAAAATAGAAGCTTTCGAAATGTGGTGCTACAGAAGAATGCTGAAGATTAGTTGGGTAGATCACGTAACTAATGAGGAGGTATTGAATAGAATTGGAGAGGAGTTTGTGGCACAACTTGACAAAAAGAAGGGACCAGTTGGTAGGACATGTTTTGAGGCATCAAGGGATCACAAATTTAGCATTGGAGGGCAGCGTGGAGGGTAAAAATCGTAGAGGGAGAGCAAGAGATGAATACACTAAGCAGATTCAGAAGGATGTAGGTTGCAGTAGGTACTGCGAGATGAAGAAGCTTGCACAGGATGGAGTAGCATGGAGAGCTGCATCAAACCAGTCTCAGGACTGAAGACCACAACAACAACAACAACAACAACCATTTCAGTTTCTTAACTATTCTTCAATTTACCCACCCTTTTTATTTTCTCCATTCTCCTTCAAACCAACATATCGAGTGCGCCAATTTTGTTTCTTTCCCTCTTCTTGAGCGTCCTACGTTGACAGCCTTACAAACACTCGATACGTGCCATTTAACTAAACTTTTTCTTAACTCAAACACCATTTGCTGGATAATACTCGTTTCTGTTTCTGGAACGCTCACTCTGCCATTGCAGTTATGATCTTATTACTTTTTGAGTCGTCCGCTTACCAGTTGGCATGGCCCCCAAAACTGTAACATCGTCTCTGCCGTCTACTCTCACCACCTTTGTGTTGATTGTCATTTCGTACTATCATCGAACCACCTTTACAATTCTCTATTATTCCAATCTCGTATAGCGCGCGGAAATAATGAACACCTATATCTTTCCGTACGAGCTCTGATTTCCCTTATTTTATCGTGGTGAGCGTTCCGCCCTATGTAGGTCGGTGTCAACAAAATATTTTCGCATTCGGAGGAGAGAGATGGTGATTAGAATTTCGTGAGAAGATTCCGTCGCAACGAAAAACGCCTTTCTTTAAATGATGTCCATCCCAAACCCTGTATCATCTCTGTGACACTCTCTCCCATATTTCGCGATGATACAAGACGTGGTGCCTTTCTTTGAACTTTACTCCGTCAGTCCTATCTGGTAAGGATCCCACACCGCGCAGCAGTATTCTAAAAGAGGACGGACAAGCGTTGTGTAGGCAGTCTCCTTAGTAGGTCTGTTACATTTTCTAAGTGTCCAGCCAATAAAACGCAGTCTTTGGTTAGCCTTCCCCACAACGTTTTCTATGTGTTCCTTCCAATTTAAGTTGTTCGTAATTGTAATACATAGGTATATAGTTGAATTTATGGCTTTTAGATTATACTGATTTATCGTGTAACTGAAGTTTAAGGAGTTCCTTTTAGCACTCATGTGGATGACCTCACACTTTTCGTAATTTAGCGTCAACTGCCACTTTTCGCACCTTTCAGATATTTCTTCTAAATTATTTTGCAGTTTGTTTTGATCTTCTGATGACTTTATTAGTCGATAAACGACAGCGACATCTGCAAACAACCGAAGACGGTTGCTCAGATTGTCTCCCAATTCGTTTATATAGATAAGGAACAGCAAAGGGCCTATATCACTAACTTGGGGAACGCCTGAAATCACTTCTGTTTTACCGGATGACTTTCCGTCAATTACTACGGACTGTGACCTCTCTGACAGGAAATCACAGATCCAGTCACATAACTGAGACGATATTCTTCTTCATTATTCGATAGCTAAAAGAATTAAATAAAATACGACCGCCACATTAACGTTAATCGCCGATTCGTCTGAAAGAGTAACTGCACACAAATAATTATCGTCCAGTTTCCTTACTGACATCCTTTTCCTAAAATTTGAAAACTAAATTTACTGAAGAGTAGCCTCAAATTTAAGTAGAACGAAGCTACTTAACACATCACCGTTTGGATTCGAGAGGGGTTTCTCGACTGCGTATGCTGTTTATACATTCACTCATCAAACAGTACAAGATTTAAACAATAAAATATCGCCAATTAGTATTTTCTCTGACGTTTCTAAAGCGTTTAATTGTGTAGATCATGTTATTCTCCTAGTAAAATTCACGTTTTATGGAACTGGAGGATTTACACACAGTAGGTTCGAATCATGCTTAACAATCGGAATTAAAAATGTTGTTCTGAATAATTCTGACAATTTCGGAACGGTAGGGAGAAACCACAGAGAGAATCCTACAGGGTTCAGTTCAGGATCCACAGCTATTCCTTATATATGAGAATGACCTTCCACATAGCATTCAGCAAGCCGAATTGGTACTTTTTACAAATGATACAGTGTTATAATAAATTGCATTAGACAGAAAGCAACAGAAGAAATGGTTATGATACGTTCCGAAGAATTATGAAGTGGGTCTCAGAAACTGGTCTACCCCTAAACTTTGAAAAACGAAGCTATGTTCAGTTCTGTACAACAAATAGCGCCATACCAATAGTTGAACTAGCAAGTGAGCAAGAGATAGTAAACAGGGTATAATGCTCCAAATCCTTAGATGTACATATTCATGAAACATTTAACTGTCAGGAACATACTATTGACCTTCTCAAACAACTGCCCCACCACAAAACCTATATTCGCTAATGAAATTCGTCCATCCCGGTTTGAGAAGAATAGTGATATCCATACCTACAGCACCAGAGGGGGAAATGATCTTTATTACAGATTATTAAAGTTGTCAGTGATCCAGAAAGGAATTCAGTATGCAGCGACAAAAATTTTTCGTCATTTTCCAAATAACATAAACCGTTCGACAGGTAGCAAAGCAAGTTTTAAATTTTAGTTAAAATTATTTCCTCTGGAGAACTCTTATTCTGTTGACTAACTTCTACCTAAAAACTGGAGGACAGCATAAAAAAATCAAAAAGAAGAGATAGAGAAAAAAAGAGAGAACTTTTCGTTTTCAAGTGTGGTTCCATGAGTAGGACTAAAAAAAATGATGTGTTCCTTCATGTTAACGCTAATCAGGTATAAATATCCTCTAAACTACTCATTCCGCATCATTTAGTTAAAGGAACAACTCAGATTATCTATAGAACATGTAACTAACTAACATTAATCGAAATAATGTGCTCTGGACCAAAGTGCATTTGTGTGATCCTACTTACAGGACTGGACAGCAATATTGTGACCGATTGTTACTGATTTCAGGGCTGTTAGATGTTTTGAGATAGCAACACACCATCTATTAGTTGGGCTGCTCGTGGGAAGAGTTTATAAACACAGGAATCCATGATGAACTCGCGGAATACAAGGTAAATCTGGCGCAGAACCGCATAATCGTCACGCGTCCTGTGTGATTCCATCCCTTTGTTCCGAAGGGCGGCCGGATTAGGAGACCGTCACTCGCCGACCTGCCCACTTGGAGCGTTCTTCTTGCCATCTCTTTAATGCACGGCACGGCAGTCTCCATACAACTTAGGTGCATGACAAGTTCTTGATGATCGGGCACGTATGGCTATACGCAATGCAGTTAAATGTACAGAAGTGCCAAAAGTTAAGTTTATCACGAAAGCAGTAAGTAGAACTGTCCACTACACTACCCTTTTTATGTTTGTGACTTAATCCTGGTGGGGTACTGTCAGATTCGTTCTGCTGAGGTTGACCCTTTGCTTTTGTTTTCAGAATCTCGTTATGCTGGTGAGATATGCTACAAGAAGAGGGACGTGTCCAGATAGAATAATAGAACTTTATTACTGACACAAAGAATACACATTAACTTCGGATGTGCACAGACACTGAAACGGCTTCTTAGTTTATGCATCTGGGCTGATGAGAGTTTTTTTTTTAACACAACAACGTCCTTGAACGTACAATCTGGGCACACAGTGAGTCACAATAGGGGAACACTCCCTTAGGCAAAGTAGTAGTAGTAGTAGTAGTAGAAGGGTATTGTGGGCGCACGACAGCAAGGTCTTCAGCGCCCGTTCAGTATCATAGTGAGACGGGGGTCAAGAAAGAAACTCAGAACATTTACATCAAACGGAACATAAAACACGGGGAACAATCATGGAAAAATATGTGCTCACCCACACCGAAGCGTGGGATGAAGCAGGGCGTCAGCAGTAAAACATGGACAACACAGGAAGAAAAAGGTAGAGGGAGCTAAAACAATGGAACAGATGGAAGTGGCTGGCTGACCGCTAGGAAAAAAGGGAGGAGTCAGCCACTCAGCAATACACTAAAACCGCCAGCCTAAAAGTTTGGGCCAGAGTCCAGACACATCACAAAACTCAAAACCCCCAGACACACACGTCTCATCGTTAGCTAAAACACAGGGCAGATCCCCATCAACTTGTGCTTCTGCCCTTGCATCACGGTATAAAACGCAGTCTGTTAAAATGTGCCGGACAGAGATGCGCACACCACAAGCATCACAAAACGGAGGATCCTCCCGCCGTAATAAATAGCTATGTGTCAGAGGACAGTGCCCGATCCGAAGACGTGTGAGCGCCACCTCTTCCCGCCTGAGCAGCGGGCAGGAGGAATGCCACGGCCGAGTGGTCGACTTTACCGACCGCAGTTTATTGGCCGTCACCGCCAGCCATTCGTCCTCCCACAACTCCATGCACTTCTTGTGGAGTGCAGAAATGACTGACTGCAAGGGGATATGACACTGGACCACATCCTGCTCTCTGCAGGCCTCCTTGGCAGCCCGATCGGCCTGTTCATTGCCCCATATGCCGACATGACCAGGCACCCAACAGAAGGATACCTCTTTACCCCGCCGTTGGAGCAAGTACAGTTGGTCATGTATCAGCTGGACCATCTCTTCAGTCAGGTACAGGTTCTGCAGAGACTGTAAGGCACTAAGAGAATCGGAGCAGAGAAGAAATCGATCGCCCCGAACACGATGCATCTGCTCCAGTGCCGTCAGGATCGCGAGGAGCTCCGCTGCAAAAACGGTATATTCAGCAGGGAGGCGAATCCGGGTAACATGATCAGGGGACACCACAGAACAGCCAAGGAAAGTCTCCTGTTTGGAGCCATCAGTATAAACGACAGTGAAACCGTGATGCACATCTAAAATGTTAAAAAACAGAGATTGGAACGTAAAATCTGGTGTGCCAGCTTTCTTAAAATTAGTCAAATCTAAAATAAGTTTGGGTCTCCGGAGGAGCCAAGGTGGAGATCTGCTCCAACCGCGACGTAAAACACGAAGACCAGCCATAGACATCGCACCGAGGCAATCCTGTGCGCGAATCCCATAGGGATGCGTCGCACGTTGCCGGTTATGAAACAATCGTGCCAGAGGAGGCTGAGCAACGGTATGGTATGCAGGGGTGTAGGGTGTGGACAAAGTTTTATACGCCTGGCGCACTGTAAGTAGCCGTCGCCGCATATGAAGTGGCGGTTCACCAGCCTCTGCACAGAGGCTGGGTATGGGACTAGTTCTGAATGCCCCAGTGGCCAACCGAAGCCCTTCATGGTGCACAACGTCCAACATTTTTAAGTAAGAAGGCCTCGCAGACCCATACACCGTGCACCCATAATCGAGCCGAGACCGCACAAACGCCCTGTAAAACTGGAGCAGACAAGTCCTGTCAGCTCCCCATGTACTGTGGCTAAGACATTTTAAAATACTTAAAGCCTTAAGTGACCGCCGTTTCAGGTCTTTAAGATGAGGTAACCACGTGAGCTTCGAGTCAAAAATGAGCCCCAGAAATCTCACCGTGTCTTTAAAAGTAAGAATAGCGTCCCTCATCCTCAACTCAGGAAAGGTTAAAATCGAACGAGAACGGTTAAAAAGAACACATACAGACTTCTCGGTGGAAAACTTAAAACCACTCTTCTGCGCCCAGTCATCCAAACGCCTAATCGTAAGTTGCAACTGATGAGTTGTCGTTGCAAGGCTTGAAGAAGAGCAAAAAAAGGAGAAATCATCCACAAACAAAGAACACTGGACAGGACTTTTCACTATGGACGTAATGCTATTAATAGCAATGGCAAAGAGAGTCACACTTAAAACGCTACCCTGAGGGACAAAGTCCGCATACGCTGCACTAATGAAGTCTCATGTTTTGGCTGGCGTGTGCAGTGTTGTATAGATTCCGTCGTGTGGTTGGTGGCTGGTTCGTAAGGTGTCAGCCGAGACGCCACATTCGTCTCCCCTGCGGACGAGAAGACAGAACCATCTCGTTTTGTGTACTCTCAGGGTGTGACGTAGTCGAGGATGCAGCAATAATGCCCTTTCTTATTCAGTACTTGTACTTGATGCGATCATATGAAGACTCATCAGTAGAACCTTAAATTCACTAAAAAAAGGGGGGGGAGGGCGCACCACGAAGGAATTATCCGAACGGACAGAAAGCGGTAGAGACAAAAAAGTTATTACAGTTTCAGAAAAATTGTTGACTTATTCAAGAGAAATATCTTCAGAAATTGAGCAAGTCAGTAATGCAGTTGTCCACCTTTGACCTTTATACAAGCAGTTATTCGGCTTGGCAATGATTGACAGACTTGTTGTATGTCCTCCTGAGGGATATCGTGCCATATCGTGTCGAACCGGCGCGTTAGATCGTCAAAATCCCGAGCTGGTTTGATGGCCCTGCCCATATGATCAATACTTTCTCGACTGAGAAGCACGAAGACCCTCGCCGTGTGCGAGCGGGCATTATCTTGCTGAAATGTACGCCCAGAATGGCTTGGCATGAAAGGTAACAAAATTGACTGTAGAATATCGTCGACGGACCGCTGTGATGTAAGTATGCGAGGATAACCAAAGCGGTCCTTCTAAGGAAAGAAGTGGCACCCCAGATCGTCACTCACGGTTATCAGGAAATATGGCGGGGGGATGGTCAGGTTAGTGACCCACTGCTGTCCTGGACACCTACAGAGACGTCTTCGCTGATGATCAGGACTCACTTCGAAGCAGTACTCATCACTGAAGAAAATTCTACACCATCCAGTTCGGGATAGTTGACGATCTAACGTGCCAACTGCACAGAATTTATCACTACATCCGTCCAGATATTGTGGTGTGGGGAACAAGCAGTAAGGAGGTACAAAAACAAACAGACATCCTAAATGATAAGGTCGAGAAATATGGAATGAAATTTAGTGTGGAGAAAAGCAAGTCCATGGTGGTAACCAGAGGGGATAGAGAGGGCAAGGGACAAATTCATACTAAAGGACGGGATATTGAAATAGTGGACAACTTTAAATATCTGAGAAGTGCATTAATGGGAAATGCTCGTTTGGAGACAGAAATAAGCAAAGGAATACAACAGAGTGGTACATTTTACCAGTGTGTGAGGGACTTTGTGTGGGGAAGGGAAGTACCAATGAGATGCAAGCTGGTGCCATACATGACTTATTTCACACCCATACTAATTTACGGCTCAGAGACTTGGACTATGACTAGAAGAGAGGAGGGTAGGATACAACCCAGAGAAATGAAGTTTCTGAGAAGTATGCTAGGGAAGATGAGGAGACACAGAGTGAAAAATGAAGAAGTTAGGAAGGAAATTGGAGTGGAAAAGTTGACTGAGAAAATTGAAAACAATAGATTAAAATTGTTTGGGCATTTGAAGAGGATGGGAGAGGGAGGAATACCAAGAAGAATGATGGAGTTCAAGATTGAGGGCAAGAGACCAAGAGGAAGACCCAAAACAAGACGGATTGATACAATAAAGATGAGTTTAAGGAGAAGAAACCTGATATGGAATCAAATTTTGGGAAGAAGAATGGTGTCAAGACCGAGTAAAGTGGCGAAGTACCATTGGTACCCCAACCCGACCAGATGCTGGATAGAGGGGAAACGGAGATGATGACGATCTGTCCAGAGGACATCTCAGAACTCCGACAGTACCAAGCCAAATAACTACAGGGTTATTACAAATGATTGAAGCGATTTCACAGCTCTACAATAACTTTATTATTTGAGATATTTTCACAATGCTTTGCACACACATACAAAAACTCAAAAAGTTTTTTTAGGCATTCACAAATGTTCGATATGTGCCCCTTTAGTGATTCGGCAGACATCAAGCCGATAATCGAGTTCCTTCCACACTCGGCGCAGCATGTCCCCATCAATGAGTTCGAAAGCATCGTTGATGCGAGCTCGCAGTTCTGGCACGTTTCTCGGTAGAGGAGGTTTAAACACTGAATCTTTCACATAACCCCACAGAAAGAAATCGCATGGGGTTAAGTCGGGAGAGCGTGGAGGCCATGACACGAATTGCTGATCGTGATCTCTATCACGACCGATCCATCGGTTTTCCAATCTCCTGTTTAAGAAATGCCGAACATCGTGATGGAAGTACGGTGGAGCACCATCCTGTTGAAAGATGAAGTCGGCGCTGTCGGTCTCCAGTTGTGGCATGAGCCAATTTTCTAGCGTGTCCAGATACACGTGTCCTGTAACGTTTTTATCGCAGAAGAAAAAGGGGCCGTAAACTTTAAACCGTGAGATTGCACAAAACACGTTAACTTTTGGTGAATTGCGAATTTGCTGCACGAATGCGCGAGGATTCTCTACCGCCAAGATTCGCACATTGTGTCTGTTCACTTCACCATTAAGAAAAAATGTTGCGTCATCACTGAAAACAAGTTTCGCACTGAACGCATCCTCTTCCACGAGCTGTTGCAACCGCGCCGAAAATTCAAAGCGTTTGACTTTGTCATCGGGTGTCAGGGCTTGTAGCAATTGTAAACGGTAAGGCTTCTGCTTTAGCCTTTTCCGTAAGATTTTCCAAACCGTCGGCTGTGGTATGTTTAGCTCCCTGCTTGCTTTATTCGTCGACTTCCGCTGGCTACGCGTGAAACTTGCCCGCACTCGTTCAGCCGTTTCTTCGCTCACTGCACGCCGACCCGTCGATTTCCCCTTACAGAGGCATCCAGAAGCTTTAAACTGCGCATACCATCGCCCAATGGAGTTAGTAGTTGGTGGATCTTTGTTGAACTTCGTCCTGAAGTGTCGTTGCACTGTTATGACTGACTGATGTGAGTGCATTTCAAGCACGACATACGCTTTCTCGGCTCCTGTCGCCATTTTGTCTCACTGCGCTCTCGAGCGCTCTGGCGGCAGAAACCTGAAGTGCGGCTTCAGCCGAACAAAACTTTATGAGTTTTTCTACGTATCTGTAGTGTGTCGTGGCCATATGTCAATGAATGGAGGTACAGTGAATTTGTGAAATCGCTTCAATCATTTGTAATAGCCCTGTACTTGCATAATGGCTAGAGGTTGACCAACGTGTTACTGACTCGCTCAGTTTGGACCAATCATTCTGGTAAATGGCTCATCCGATTTCCTGAAATTGTAATCCTTTTTTTCCGTTCATGTACATAACATCTAATGATTTCGGTCCCATTCGGATAATTCCTTTGCGGTGCACCAGCTTTTTTCTTTTTCTTAGAGTGTATTATGCAAGCTGTTCACTACTGAGCAGACTTCAGCTGTCGCACTGCACCTTCCCTACTGCGTGGTGGCCATTCAGAACAGAGCTCCCCCACTGCCGTTGTCGCCTCCCCTACCACGCCACCAACACCGATGCGGGGCATGTTACCTTGTACGTCATATGTCATTTACGGAATTTCCAAGCTTCAATAATAAAAAACCCACAGAAATCCAGTGAGTGTGGGAGAAATCAGAGGAATAACTGTGTCACGGTTTTCACACGCATGGAGGATCAACCATCTCCCACAACATACACTCCTGGAAATGGAAAAAAGAACACATTGACACCGGTGTGTCAGACCCACCATACTTGCTCCGGACACTGCGAGAGGGCTGTACAAGCAATGATCACACGCACGGCACAGCGGACACACCAGGAACCGCGGTGTTGGCCGTCGAATGGCGCTAGCTGCGCAGCATTTGTGCACCGCCGCCGTCAGTGTCAGCCAGTTTGCCGTGGCATACGGAGCTCCATCGCAGTCTTTTAACACTGGTAGCATGTCGCGACAGCGTGGACGTGAACCGTATGTGCAGTTGACGGACTTTGAGCGAGGGCGTTTAGTGGGCATGCGGGAGGCCGGGTGGACGTACCGCCGAATTGCTCAACACGTGGGGCGTGAGGTCTCCACAGTACATCGATGTTGTCGCCAGTGGTCGGCGGAAGGTGCAGGTGCCCGTCGACCTGGGACCGGACCGCAGCGACGCACGGATGCACGCCAAGACCGTAGGATCCTACGCAGTGCCGTAGGGGACCGCACCGCCACTTCCCAGCAAATTAGGGACACTGTTGCTCCTGGGGTATCGGCGAGGACCATTCGCAACCGTCTCCATGAAGCTGGGCTACGGTCCCGCACACCGTTAGGCCGTCTTCCGCTCACGCCCCAACATCGTGCAGCCCGCCTCCAGTGGTGTCGCGACAGGCGTGAATGGAGGGACGAATGGAGACGTGTCGTCTTCAGCGATGAGAGTCGCTTCTGCCTTGGTGCCAATGATGGTCGTATGCGTGTTTGGCGCCGTGCAGGTGAGCGCCACAATCAGGACTGCATACGACCGAGGCACACAGGGCCAACACCCGGCATCATGGTGTGGGGAGCGATCTCCTACACTGGCCGTACACCACTGGTGATCGTCGAGGGGACACTGAATAGTGCACGGTACATCCAAACCGTCATCGAACCCATCGTTCTACCATTCCTAGACCGGCAAGGGAACTTGCTGTTCCAACAGGACAATGCACGTCCGCATGTATCCCGTGCCACCCAACGTGCTCTAGAAGGTGTAAGTCATCTACCCTGGCCAGCAAGATCTCCGGATCTGTCCCCCATTGAGCATGTTTGGGACTGGATGAAGCGTCGTCTCACGCGGTCTGCACGTCCAGCACGAACGCTGGTCCAACTGAGGCGCCAGGTGGAAATGGCATGGCAAGCCGTTCCACAGGACTACATCCAGCATCTCTACGATCGTCTCCATGGGAGAATAGCAGCCTGCATTGCTGCGAAAGGTGGATATACACTGTACTAGTGCCGACATTGTGCATCCTCTGTTGCCTGTGTCTATGTGCCTGTGGTTCTGTCAGTGTGATCATGTGATGTATCTGACCCCAGGAATGTGTCAATAAAGTTTCCCCTTCCTGGGACAATGAATTCACGGTGTTCTTATTTCAATTTCCAGGAGTGTATTTCGGTCCCATTCGGATAATTCCTTTGCGGTGCACCAGCTTTTTTCTTTTTCTTAGAGTGTATTATGCAAGCTATTCACTACTGAGTAGACTTCAGCTGTCGCACTGCACCTTCCCTACTGCGTGGTGGCCATTCAGAACAGAGCTCCCCCACTGCCGTTGTCGCCTCCCCTACCATGCCACCAGCACCGGTGCGGGGCACGTTACCTTGTACGTCATATGTCATTTACGGAATTTCCAAGCTTCAATAATAAAAAACCCACAGAAATCCAGTGAGTGTGGGAGAAATCAGAGGAATAACTGTGTCACGGTTTTCACACGCATGGAGGATCAACAATCTCCCACAACATGGTTTTCTGTGTCGAAAGTGTCCCTGCGTCGAAAGTGGAGGCTAATCCTTCACGGAGACAGCCACAAGACTCGCCTGCTCTCTGGTACTGTTGGTCCACTAGCGGGGCTCTGCTTCCAACTTTTTCCCAAAACTGTCTTGCATCGCATCTCGTGATAATATGTGCTCGTTTCCTTTGGTCAGAGTGCAGTCGCACTCTTGTGTTACATCACAGCATCATAACTGCATATAATATTTAGTATTAACAGTGACTGCCCAGGAAACTGCCTGTTCTCTTTTATTACAGTAAGGGCTCGTTATTCTTCTCACAGTAGAACGCTTCGAAGTTGCTGTGACGAGATACGAGTTTACTTAAACGAAAAGGGAGAAGCATCATAAAGGAGGAGCATCATAAACAGGTTACAGTCAAAGGCTGACTCCCAGCGCCGGTAGCTGTGAACAGAATTTGCTTCACCCATCCCCGCACTCCAGGCGGTACACAGGGCCAGCTGTCTGACACAAAACAATATTATATTTTGACTAAAGTTCGGTCTTGATCACACCATTTATGTTTCAATGACTTAGGTAACCGGTTTCGGTTATTTTTACATAACCATCATCAGACCCATGGCTCCCTTAGGATGGTAGGTGGAGCTCTCCTCAGCTGCTACGAAGGCGGAGCTCTCCTCAGCTGCTACGAAGTAGCAGCTGAGGAGAGCTCCGCCTACCATCCTAAGGGAGCCATGGGTCTGATGATGGTTATGTAAAAATAACCGAAACCGGTTACCTAAGTCATTGAAACATAAATGGTGTGATCAAGACTGAACTTTAGTCAAAATATAATAATCTATTGATCACTGTATTCCAAAAATGTTTACCAAAATTGTACAAAACAATATTGTTCGAAGAACTGTTTTAGGAAAATGAAAACCTAAGCCAGGTGTAGCTCTCCAGAGACAACGTAGCGTGAGAAACGCTGTTTGCCTTCACAGGCATACTACTGAAGAATGTTCCGTTTAAACTTTTGGAACAAGAGTCCTCGTTGTTTCACAGTGTTATTTTCCACAGAAGTGCACGTTCACATGTGTTAGCCTTCCTGTTTGTCAGCTTCAGAAACGTCCCACAGAGTGAGAGAAGTTTCTTGAACTCCTTCCCACATCATAGCATTATTGGTTAATAATAACGAAGTCTGTAGGAGTAGGACTTTGTTAAACATTAATACAGAATTATTACTGGATGGAACTCGCAATATCTGCTGTAGACTGGTCTCCACTTATAAGAGTATTGGACTGTATGCCCTCCCTGTAAACACGATGGTGCTGTCACCTCAACATCCCAGCCAGGTCGCCAGTTTGCTTTGGTGGATAATTCTGAGGCCAGTCTGGCCTGCCCTGCCCTAACTCTTACAGCTCTTTACTTGGCTTATAGTACTGCGTAACAGAATACTTCGTGTTCACTCAGTGGCGATAAAAGAATTCATTTGGTTTACATGATGCCCCAAAACAAAAACCAGTTTCCACTTCTCCAAAAAAAAAAAAAAAAAAAAAAAAAAAAACCAATGAATTTTCTTACAGTCTTTTTATAAAAAAAGCATCGTAAAATACACCTTATACACTCAAAATTATACATAAAATTTCCCAAAAGATACTCACTACAATGCATGGAAATATAACCAATAGCGTACACTTACTACCAACTACCCAAAAACCTTTTATTTTCCTGTGTGTCTCTCTTTTACTGTATTAATATTTCCTTTGCGAGAGTGATGAAATTACTAAATATACTAGTTGCTAACAACGAACTGCAAATCAATAACTTTAAATACAGTAATTATTAACTTCTTGTTGTTAATAATAAGAAAAAAATTTATTTGTTTATAAAGGCGTCAGAAAAAATAACAAAAATGTGAGACACTTTCACTTTTGTGGTGATTATCATTCAGTTTTGTCTAATAATCATTATTACGAGAAAGGAAAACTACCTAAATGCCATTGTGAACAATAATTTTTATTTTAGCATTTTTGTCAATGTTTAATGTCCATAAGTATGATTACATTAATTAAAGTTCGAAAGCTACAATTGGTTCCTATTTACTTCCTCAAAAAACGTAACCAAATGTGGAACAAAATAATTATGCAACACAAATCAAATTACTGTCTTGATTCATCACATGCATTCTGTCCAAGTCCTAACCAACAGCTTCCTACCTTTTCGCGATTGTCCATCCTCTATCGACCTGACCCCCTCCAACAACAACCGTGCAATGCACAAATGTTTGAACTTTATAATCACCGTTTTGGGAAAGTGTCATACCCACCGATGCACGAGAGCGAAGGTGGGGGGAGGGGGGCGGAGGAGAGGGGGTGTGAGGCTCCTGACACCCCTCCCTTCCCCTCCCCAAACGAAATTATTATTTCATTACCAACGTTTCTATTTTTTAACAGGTAAATTTCCAAATTTACCGTTTGAGGATGATAACTAAGAGTCTCGAAAATTCCAAAATTTTCTATAAATTACAATATTTTAACTTGTACCAAAACTTTAATACCTGTGGCATCAGCAACATTCAGATCTGCGCTGTTTTGGGGTCTCGAATTGTGCAATTGAACATACCTGGAAGGAAAAAAAAGTATGTTTGAGTTACCGTAAGAGACAAGGTCAATGAATTAAACACCTTTTCTTTACTGTAAGACAAAACATGTAAACTGTCTTCATTGGCCACATCTGTGAGAAAATGTGTGTACTTACTACTTACACGAACAAAAGGAAAAATAATTTCGTTTTGAACCTAAAGAGACAATAAGAGGATGGAGATGTGTCAAAATTATACATTATATCAGTCATTATTGAATTCCCCATCTTAAGATGACTGCAGTTTGGATTGGATTGTTTGGGGGAGGAGACCACAGAGCGAGGTCATCGGTCTCATCGGATTATGGAAGGACGGGGAAGGAAGTCGGCCATGACCTTTCAAAGAAACCATCCCGGCATTTGCCTGGAGTGATTTAGGGAAACCACGGAAAACCTAAATCAGGATGGCCGGACGCTGGTTTGAACCGTCGTCCTCCGGAATGCGAGTCCAGTGTGATAGCCACTGCACCACATCTCTCGGTTGACTGCAGTTCAAGAGTGTTTTTGCCATCAGTCATGAAGCGCTTTTATTTACAAAGCACCTTCAGTGATAAAACTATAAATATGGTATAAACATAACATATTTCTAGATTTTGGTGTTTGTAGATTACAAACACTTTTCTTTATAAATTTGGCAGACAATTTACTGATGATGTTTTCCTTCTTGTTTATTATGTTCTCAGGCCCAATGATTTTCCATCGTTGTTAGCGTTGTAAGCGTTGAAGTCGGAAAAACCTGGTTTTCACTTTACGCAATTTTTCGGCTTTTACATAATCGCTTTTTCTCTTGTTATATTTTCATTTGTAGACAAATCGAAGAATGTGACTGGGCAAGCAAAATTCTTTTTCAACTTGGAACTCTGTCATCGTGAGAAAAGCAAATGACTTTAGAAGATGTAAACGAGAGGAAAAGCACCGAAAGTATATCTTAGAGGAAATTTATAAAAAAAGTTTCATGAAAGTAGGCACTGTCAATTGGCATTCAGCGTTCTTTTCTACAGTTTGTTGGTGCACTGACATAACATGAATTTTGTACAACGAACTACGTGATAGCAAAAAAAAAAGACTAAATGGTTCAAGAAAAAACTTTTACTTAACATGAGTCACGGTGCTTTTCTCCAAGCTGAAAATGCGCTGAGTAGTTTCAACAGTCCTCTAAAATATTATGTAGACACCACTTAATATTCTCTGCTGCTTTTTACACAAGAACACATGCTGTAAAATTTATTACAGTTCTTTATTTGTGGTAGACTCGCCCAGTGCTATCATGAGAGAATTTCGTAGTAGATCCATATGCAGAGTACTTTACAGTCATGTTCTTTACAATACATCCAAACTGAGGGCGACGTTTTGTCAGTGCATCCAAGGTCGTAGAAATACTGCTAGTATCAACTTATCTGTTACACTATAACCTTCTTAAGCAAGTGATTAACAGCAAACAATAATAGTGTTGAAAATAATTCAGATATTGGCAGCTTTCATGGCTAAATTATATACTGGTGTAATGATTATTTGTTACGGTAAACAATTTTTTTTTTTCACTTTCGGCTGCAAATAGCGCAAGTATTTTGACTAGGGAGTTGTTTTGAAAACTCCTTCGATAATTAAACATTTTTAACTTAGTTTTCGTCAAAATGGGAATTTTAAAATGTTATTCATTAATTTAATGTTGTGAAAATCTAAAAACGATTTTCGTTTTATCAAGAATACAAATCAGCTGGGTTATGAAGTAAATTACGATGTAGTTTAAATATTACATGCTTCAATAAAAGCTCAGTCCAGCCTGTTTGACACAGTAGAAACTTATTCTGGTCCGTCGCGTAAGCTTCTTGATAAGATATGAATTCTTAAACAGGGAAGTACTTTTTGTAACACCTAACTTCACGAAATGTGTATTTCGTCAGTGTAAGTTACGCTTTTGTTTTGTGTAGTAATTTAAATGGTCATTTATGAGTTGTGGTCTGCGTCGGACTAGGTTGAGTGCTATTATGATTTAAATTGCTCTGTAATTTATCACTTTTGGTTTATCACATATTTTCAAATGTGGCAATAACCGTGACATGTCAACAAACATTGCTAATGAGGAGAGGGTTAGTCTAGTGTTGAGATATTGAGTAAATATAGGTATCAAAGATAGTATGTAAGAGATTGCCATTTCAATAATAAATGTTAGTCACTAAAACAGAGAATATCGTACACTGTAATCTGTGACTTGGTTTTGGATAACAGGCGCCCTTACTAAGGGACTGGACGAATACCCGGCATAAACTGTTACACTGTGGAACATACGATATAACACTCACAAATGCTTTTACCGAAATAGTCTTGTTTGCAGAAATCAGTACCAAGGTTAACTGGTTTCAATTGCTAAGCGCCATCATCGGAACCAAAGAACAAAAATGCAGGTAGTTTTTGTAAAATGTGAAAAATAAACGTGACCCAGGAAAACGAAAGGCAGTTATTCATGTTGTAAACATCAGTGCGACAGCTACGATGGGTACATAGCAGTTGCACACTTTCAACGTTGTCGTTAGTTACTGCAGTCAAGACAGTTTCAATAAAGCATTATAAATCTATAAACAACAATATGGAAAAGTATATTATCTATACTACATTACCAGAATTATCAATGAACACTCCTTGTAAATAAAAACGAGACGCGTCTGGTAAAAAAATAAATAAATAAAACACTCCCAAACTGCAGTAAGTTTAAGCCTGCGATAGCAATAATACTTTGATATGTAACAGCTGCTGTGAAGGACACATGTACACAAATGTATAATATAACAAATGCACAATGTAGAGTAGTTTGTACTCTCTCGTTTCCAAAATAACTATACTATCTGACCAAAAACATCCGGTCAATTAATAGTGGACATTAGTACGAGGTGTGTCAAGACTTCGCTTACACGACGGCTTAAAGCAAAGCCTGTAAAGAGGCAAGACATAGGAGCTCACCGCTTATTGACGTTACCACTGTTTGCAACCTGTTTATTGCATCTCAAATATATCGTTTTGCTACATGATACTGACAAAGCATTACTCTCTTTTCAACTATTAAGCTTAGTTTCACAGTCAGGCAGAATTATATGCGAATTATACGCATTCCACCGCTGTCCACGGCGTCCCCAGACACACCGACGGCGTGGAATATCACTGCACTGACGGAGTAGAATTATGAGATAACCTGATGGAAACAGATCAAACTGGGATTCGTCTCTGAAACACTCCAGCAGAGTATAACCAACAGTAACCAGCTGGGTCAGGAACAGACGTTCTCCCAGCACAAAAGCAAGTTATAACATCACATATTAAAACAGTTCGCCAGACTAATTAGGCATTCTTGTGTCAAGTAAAATGATAAACCAGAACGCAGAGCTAAGGCTAACCTAACCTTCTTTGACACAGGAACCTAACGATTCAGATAATTGTGCTACTAACAAACAAATGGCCAATGAGACAGTAATATAAGCCTCTCAGCCGGCCGCGATGGCCGAGCGGTTCTGGGCGCTTCAGTCCGGAACCGCGTGACTGCTACGGTCGCAGGTTCGAATCCTGCCTCGGGCATGGATGTGTGTGATGTCCTTACGTTAGTTTGGCTTATGTAGTTCTAAGTTCTAGGGGACTGATGACCTCAGATATTCAGTCCCATAGTGCTGAGAGCCATTTCAACCATAGGCCTCTCAACAACACGTACCTTAAATGAACTAGGTGTAACAGTTTATAAAACCAATTACCGACACACATGAAACTATTACCACTACCGAACAGGGAAAAGCGTGAAATGATTCTAAATTTAAATCAGGGGGTCTGATAATGATCATAACTTCGTTGCTTAGTACAGGGTCTCTATGTCTGTGCATCAACCAAATTGCATTAGATTAGATAACACAGTAAATAGTTCTTTCTTAAACTCGATTTGAAGCAATTAAACAGAATGCAAATCTGACTACAATGGCTCTGAAGAAGCCTTTTCATTGCTTCATTAACTAACTGGTCCGATACATGAGGACCCTTCAACTTTCATGGTTTGAAGAGCCATGCTCATTAACAAAACTACACTGGTATTTATGAGAAATGGTAAGTATTCTTATCATTAACTATCAAGTAAGGAAAGCACAACAAATTACAACTCTTTAACTAACAAATGTGCTTTCATAAACAGTCATTTGACCTACTCAGAATTATAGTTGGCTGTGCAAATGACAACATAACATTAAATTCAAGTTCAATCACTCCCTCACAATAAATTATGACACTCGGATAGGATAGGATTCCTGTCACAGGTTTGTGATTTGGGACAATCACGGGTGTAAGATCCTTATATACAAAATTCTCGTGCCACTGTGTTTGTTGTCATACTCCTCCGAAACGGGTCGATCGATTCTGATGAAATTTTACATGTATATTCGGTACATCTGAGACTCGGTCGTAATCTATTTTTCATACCCCTAAGTAATAAGGGTGGTCCACCTCAAAAATTTTTTTCTTATTTTTTGGACAGAACTTTTTATTTTTTTATGATGTGCTATTAAAGAATACACGCAACCCTAAATTTTCACCCTTCTACCACCAACCCCTATTTTGAATAGCGATTTTAGTAATAGTAATAATTTTTTCCGGTCGATAACTGATCAATTACCACTCGATCAGTTATCCCCACGAGGTGTCTACCGGTAATAGTCTTTCACTATTCGACAGATAGTTAATTGAGGAAAACGTACTAAAAGCAACGACTCGAATATCCCTCTCTGAATCGACGTAACTAGACCGAGAAGCTTAACTAGGTAGCACGCGTCATTCGCCAAACAGACATTTAGGCCTAGCGCACACGCATCGATTTTTATCGTAAGGGAATATATCGTACGATCAAATTCTTTTAGTGGAACAAAGAAGTTCCTATGCTCTCCTTTGTTCCTCTTAAAGAATTTAATCATACAATATTTTTACGTACGATAAAAATCGATGCGTGTCCGCTTGGTCTCATTCATAACGCTGGCGAACACATTTCGACACGAAATTGCCGCTAATGTTTGTATGCTCATGGACGAGCCTTGTATCGGCTGCAATTGTTAAATCCGTAGAAATGCTAGAACTAATAGTGGCCGATACTGCCGGACTTCCCTCTAAGCCTTTTCTCACTCCCCACACAGTTTTCGGCCATTATTCTTGTTTGTGTCAAGAGCTCCCGCAAACAACGGCTATTGTGTTACACGTATACATTGTGTTACACGTATACATTATTCTTATAGACTAGAGATAATTTATATGGCAAAACAACGTTTGCCAGGTCAGCTATAACACATAAAGATTTTCAGAGGCGGAACGAAGTTCGCCGGGTGTAACTAGTTATTATTATAAATTCAACCAAATTTCACAAATATCTGGTCCATTTACAGAGTGCCAAATATAAACAATTTAATGGCATGCTGGTGGTATTGGTGGCATAATTTGCAGTGGCTATTAAGCTGTCGGCGATGCAATTATAGATATCTTGTTGGCCTTGCCCTGTTGCATATCTCGTTGGCGTCGGACTTATATTTACAGGCTCAAATATCATGCCATGATAATGCACCATCCGAGGCCCATAAATACTGGTCTTAAGCTCTTCTGGTCTCAAAATTTCAGGAATATAAGCCACAATTATCCGCTACTGCTCAGCCCAGACTCCTTACTCGTTGCAAAGGACGAGTTGCCACTCGCGCGCCAACGACATCTTTTAGACGCCGCCGGGCTACTTCCGTAGCTGCGGGGCTTCCCCACATCTTTTACATTCAACCGTATGTTCCCTAACTATGGATCAAGTCATTTACAGTACACTACAAAACAATTATTCCCTTAGTTATTTAAATCCACAAGCATAATTTAAACAACATCGCTCAAAAGTTTCACATAACTGATACATTTATACATGGTAAAAGAATTTCCATGACAGATACAACATTATACATAAGTAATACTACAAACTGCCATATAAAAATCGATACAGATACAAAAATAGGTCAAACTATGTGTTACAAGCCCGACTGCCGTCCGCCATACAGTTCGACTACCACGAATGATAATATGGGGTGCGTCAGCACAGCGGTACATCACAGCGGCATTCTATGTCCTGCTTTGTTGCCCTTTACGGCAAGCCATCCTGGGCTTACATTTCAGCAAGATAATGGCCGCCCGCACAGGGCGAGAGACTCTACTGCCCGTCTTCGTGCTCGCCAAACCATACCTAGGCCAGAAATCTCGCTGGATCTCTTCCCAATTATGAACGTTTGCAACATTATGAGCAAAGCCCCCCAACCAGTTCGGGATTTGGATGGTATAACGTGCCAGTTGGACAGAATTCGGCACGATATCCCTCAGGAGCACATCCAAGGCGCATGGCAGCTTGCGTAAGGGTCAGAGGTAGACTACTGGGTTACTGACATGCTCACTTTGTGAAGCTCTTTCTCTTGAAAAAATCGTCCTGTTCCTTGAAATTGCAATAATTTGTTTGTCTTCACACGTACACCACATCTACCGATTTCAGTCCCATTCGCATAACGCCTTCGTGGTATGACCCATTTTTTTTCTTTTCTTATAGTGTATGTTATTTGCGTACATACTGTAGTCAAAGATCTCCACCAAAGCGCATGGCAGCTTGCATAAGGGTCAGAGGTAGACTACTGGGTTACTGACATGCTCAATTTGTGAAGCTCTTTCTCTTGAAAAAATCGTCCTGTTCCTTGAAATTGCAATAATTTGTTTGTCTTCATACGTACACCAAATCTACCAATTTCAGTCCCATTCGCATAACGCCTTCGTGGTATGACCCATTTTTTTATTCCTTTAGTGTATGTTATTTTCGTTCCTACTGTATTCAAAGATCTCCACCTAATTATGCATCTATAACTGCATCTACATACATACTCCGCAATCCACCATACCGTACGTGACGGAGGGTACCTCGTACCACAACTAGATCTTCTCTCCCTGTTCCACACCCAAACAGAATGAGGCAAAAATGACTGCCTATATGCCTCTGTACGAACCCTAATCTCTCTTATCTTATCTTTGTGGTCTTTCCGCGAAATGTAAGTTGGTGGCAGTAAAACTGTGCTGCAGTCACCCTCAAATGCTGGTTCTCTAAATTTCCTCAGTAGCGATTCACGAAAAGAACGCCTCCTTTCCTCTAAAGACTCCCACTCGAGTTCCTGAAGCATTTCCGTAACACTCGCGTGATGATCAAACCTACCAGTAACAAATCTAGCAGCCCGCCTCTGAATTGCTTCTATGTCCTCCCTCAATCCGACCTGATAGGGATCCCAAACGCTCGAGCAGTACTCAAGAATAGGTCGTATTAGTGCTTTATAAGCGGTCTCCTTTACAGATGACTCACATCTTCCGAAAATTCTATCAATGAACCGAAGACGACTCTATCCGCCTACCCCACAACTGCCATTACATGCTTGTCCCACCTCATATCGCTCTGCAATGTTACGCCAAAATATTTAATCGACGTGACTGTGTCAAGCACTACACTACTAATGGAGTATTCAAACATTACAGGATTCTTTTTCATATTCATCTGCTTTAATTTACTTTTATCTACACTCCTGGAAATGGAAAAAAGAACACATTGACAACGGTGTGTCAGACCCACCATACTTGCTCCGGACACTGCGAGAGGGCTGTACAAGCAATGATCACACGCACGGCACAGCGGACACACCAGGAACCGCGGTGTTGGCCGTCGAATGGCGCTAGCTGCGCAGCATTTGTGCACCGCCGCCGTCAGTGTCAGCCAGTTTGCCGTGGCATACGGAGCTACATCGCAGTCTTTAACACTGGTAGCATGCCGCGACAGTGTGGACGTGAACCGTATGTGCAGTTGACGGACTTTGAGCGAGGGCGTATAGTGGGCATGCGGAAGGCCGGGTGGACGTACCGCCGAATTGCTCAACACGTGGGGCGTGAGGTCTCCACAGTACATCGATGTTGTCGCCAGTGGTCGGCGGAAGGTGCACGTGCCCGTCGACCTGGGACCGGACCGCAGCGACGCACGGATGCACGCCAAGACCGTAGGATCCTACGCAGTGCCGTAGGGGACCGCACCGCCACTTCCCAGCAAATTAGGGACACTGTTGCTCCTGGGGTATCGGCGAGGACCATTCGCAACCGTCTCCATGAAGCTGGGCTACGGTCCCGCACACCGTTAGGCCGTCTTCCGCTCACGCCCCAACATCGTGCAGCCCGCCTCCAGTGGTGTCGCGACAGGCGTGAATGGAGGGACGAATGGAGACGTGTCGTCTTCAGCGATGAGAGTCGCTTCTGCCTTGGTGCCAATGATGGTCGTATGCGTGTTTGGCGCCGTGCAGGTGAGCGCCACAATCAGGACTGCATACGACCGAGGCACACAGGGCCAACACCCGGCATCATGGTGTGGGGAGCGATCTCCTACACTGGCCGTACACCACTGGTGATCGTCGAGGGGACACTGAATAGTGCACGGTACATCCAAACCGTCATCGAACCCATCGTTCTACCACTCCTAGACTGGCAAGGGAACTTGCTGTTCCAACAGGACAATGCACGTCCGCATGTATCCCGTGCCACCCAACGTGCTCTAGAAGGTGTAAGTCAACTACCCTGGCCAGCAAGATCTCCGGATCTGTCCCCCATTGAGCATGTTTGGGACTGGATGAAGCGTCGTCTCACGCGGTCTGCACGTCCAGCACGAACGCTGGTCCAACTGAGGCGCCAGGTGGAAATGGCATGGCAAGCCGTTCCACAGGACTACATCCAGCATCTCTACGATCGTCTCCATGGGAGAATAGCAGCCTGCATTGCTGCGAAAGGTGGATATACACTGTACTAGTGCCGACATTGTGCATGCTCTGTTGCCTGTGTCTATGTGCCTGTGGTTCTGTCAGTGTGATCATGTGATGTATCTGACCCCAGGAATGTGTCAATAAAGTTTCCCCTTCCTGGGACAATGAATTCACGGTGTTCTTATTTCAATTTCCAGGAGTGTATATTTAGAGTTAGCTGCCATTCCTTACACCAATCACAAATCCTGTCCAAGTCATCTTGTATCCTCCTACGGTCACTCAACGACGACACCTTCCCGTACACCACAGCATCATCAGCAAACAGCCGCACATTGCTATCCACCCTATCCAAAAGATCATTAATGTAGATAGGAAACAACAGCGGACCTACCACACTTCCCTGGGGCACTCCAGATGATACCATCACCTCCGATGAACACTCACCATAGAGGACAACGTACTGGGTCCTATTACTTAAGAAGTCTTCGAGCCACTCTCATAGTTGCGAACCAATCCCATATGCTCGTACCTTAGTTATGAGTGCAGTGGGGCACCGAGTCAAACGCTTTCCGGAAGTCAAGGAATATGCCATCCGTCTGATACCCTTCATCCATGGTTCGCAAAGTATCATGTGAAAAAAGGGCGAGTTGCGTTTCGCAGGAGCGATGCTTTCTAAAGCCGTGTTGATGCATCGACAGCAACTTGTCTGTCTCAAGGAAATTCATTATGTTCGAACTGAGAATGTGTTCGAGAATCCTGCAACAAACCGATGTTAAGGATATTGGTCTGTAATTTTGAGGATCCGTCCTTCTACCCTTCTTATATACAGGCGTCACCTGCGCTTTTTTCCAGTCGCTCGGGACTTTACGTTGGGCAAGAGATTCGCGATAAATGCAAGCTAAGTAAAGAACCAATGCATTAGAGTACTCTCTGTAAAACCGAATTGGAATACCATCAGGACCTGGCGATTTATTTATTTTCAACCCATTCAGCTGCTTCACAACCCCAGGGATGTCTATCACTATGTCCTCCATACGAGAATCTGTACGAGACTCAAACGGCGGTATGTTTGTACGATCCTCCTGCGTGAAAGATTTCTCAAATGCTAAATTTCAAATTTCAGGGTTCCTTTTGCTGTCTTCCATTGCCAGGTCAGACTGATCAGTGAGTGACTGGATGGAAGCCTTCGACCCGCTTACCGATTTTACGTAAGACCAGATTTTCCTTGGGTTTTCAGCAAAAGATCTTTTGCTAAGATATGACGGTGGCAGTGGTTGAATGCTTCGCGCATTGCTCTTCTTACAGCAGCACGAATCTCTACTAACTTTTGCGTGTCATTCTCCCGATCTTTTTTGTACCGCGAGTGCAACTGCCTTTGCTTCCTGAGCATTCTCCGAATTGCGCTGTTAAACCACGGTGGGTCTTTTCCGTCCGTAACCAACTTTTTCGGCACATACTTGTCCAATGCGTGATTTACAACGTGTTTAAAATTTGCCCATAATTCTTCCACGTCCATCGTACCGGAAGTAAATGAAGTCGATTCATTTACTAAATGGGATGCTAACAACCGATTATCTGTTCTTTCTAGTAAGAATACTCTCCTAGCCTTCTTCACCGACTTTTTAACTTTCGTAACCATAGTCGTAATGACAACATCATGATCACTAATCCCTGTCTCAACACTGACACCGTCGATGAGGTCTGGTCTGTTCGTGGCTACCAGATCTAAAATATTTCCATTACTCGTTGGCTGTCGATTTAGCTGCTCAAGACAGTTTTCGGATAATGTGTTCAAAAATAATTCACACGACGGCTTGTCTGTACCACCTGTAATGAATCTATAGGCATCCCAGTCGATACTAGGTAGGTTGAAATCGCCTTCGACTAATATAGCGTGATCCGGGTACTTCTGCGATACAGAACGTAGACTCCCTTTGAATCATTCCAGAACTGTCACGGTGGAACCTGGTGGTCGGTAATAATACCCCACAATTAACTTTATTTCCCCTAGCCCTGTTAAACGTGTCCAGATAACTTCACTATCACACTACTTCGACCTCAGTAGACACAATATTTTTGTCAACAGCAATGAACACACCACCTCCTACGGTGTCTAATCTGTCTTTCCGATACACGTTCCAACCCACACTAAATATTTCAGAACTTCCTATTTCAGGGTTCAGCCCGGTCTCAGTCCCGAGAATAATTTGCGCGCTATACGCTTCCTGTAGGGCAGTAAATTCAGGTACTTTATTACGAACGCTCTGAAAATTTACTGCTAATATCTTGATAGCTGAAGTGTCTTTACACTGAGCGCATCCGGATTTCCCTGCCCGCACGTCGAGTGGTGAGTGTTCATCAGGACACCTCGCACTACTGCCTAGCTACCCGAGTAGCCGCTTCCTTTGTGTAGTGGTTCAAATGGCTCTGAGCACTATGGGACTTAACATCTGTGGTCATCAGTTCCCTAGAACTTAGAACTATTTAAACCTAACTAACCTAAGAACATCACAAACATCTATGCCCGAGGCAGGATTCGAACCTGTGACCGTAGCAGTCCCGCGGTTCCGGACTGAGCGACTAGAACCGCTAGACCACCGCGGCTGGCCTTTGTGTAGTGCACCCCTGACCTACCTAGGGGCGTCCTACGATTCCCCACCCAATAGCGCAAGTCTAGAAATCTGCAGCCAAGACCGTCACAGAGTCGACGAAGCCTCTGGTTGAGACCCTCCACTCGGATCCAAACCAAAGGACCCCGATCCACTCTGGGAACGATGCTGCAAATAGAGAGCTCTGCTTGCACCCCTCGCGCGAGGCCAGTGGTCTTCACCGAATCCGCCAGCCGCCTGTACGAACTGAGGATCGCCTCAGAACCCAAGCGACAGGTATGATTGGTGCCGACGTGAGCAACTACTTGCAGACGACTGCAGCCCGTACGCTCGATAGCCGCAGGCAAGGCCGCCTCCACATCTCGGATGAGGCCTCCCGGCAGACAAACCGAGTGCACGTTGGATTTCTTTCCAGCCCTGTACGCCATTTCCCTAAGGGACTCCATCACCTGCCTAACGTTGGAGCTCCCAATAACCAGCAAGCCTGTGCCCCCGTGTGCCTGCTCGGGCCTTGCTGAAGGAGCGGCCACCTGCCCACTGACAGGATGAACGGGCGAGGCCAGCCGGCCAGCCTCCACATTGACCCTCCGCCTCGAGCGACGCGAACGCGTTGCAGTCCGCCACTCACCCTGAGGTGAGGGCGGCCCCAACGCGCCGGGTGCACTAGAAGGTGCCTCGGCGGCTGAGTCAGCGGACGCAGCAAGCGACACCTGGGGTGTCTCAAGCGACGCGCCAGACCCTCCGCCGTCGCTACACCTCGAGGCAGCAGCCCGAAGGCGGTTGACCGTGGCCAACAGCACGCTCGGCTGCTCGCGAACCGCGACCAGTTCCTCCTGCGCCCGCACACAGCACGCACACACTCTACCCATCCTACTGCTAATATCTAACGACTCTGCGAATTTTTACTCTACAGCTATCAATAAGAAATATTACTCCTCTCAAATACGAGAATACTCAAAGATTATGGTTCAAAAAAATGGTTCAAAGGGCTCTGAGCACTATGGGACTTAACAGCTGAGGTCATCAGTCCCCTAGAACTTAGAACTACTTAAACCTAACTAAGCTAAGGACATCATCACACACATCCATGCCCGAGGCAGGATTCGAACCTGCGACCGTAGCAAAGATTGTGAATCATGGTCTAAATAACGCTTTGTTTTTCTGTAGTAGACACTACCTCAAAATCGCAGCTTAATACATGCATGCCATAGTAATTCTCATAATTCCACCTTGATGGTGATTTAAACTTTGTAACGCATTGAGGAATACCAGGAAAAATGAACAGCAGTTGGTAACATTAAATTTTTACCGGAAAAATAGAAGCTGAACAAAGCACGTCATCCGCTTGTGGTGGCTAAAAATTCAAATGGTTCAAATGGCTCTGAGCACTATGGGACTCAACATCTGAGGTCATCAGTCCCCTAGAACTTAGAACTACTCAAACTTAATTAACCTAAGGACATTATACACACTCATGCCCGAGGCAGGATTCGAACCTGTGACCGTAGCAGTCGCCCATTTCCGGACTGAAGAGCCTAGAACCGCTCGGATACAACGCCCGGCGGCTAAAAATCTCTCACACTTTATAGTATGGAGTAAGGAAATGACAACATCTTTTTATTATGGTACATTGACTGCGTACCGAGCGGTTCTAGGCGCTTCAGTCTGGATCCGCGCGACCGTTACGGTCGCAGGTTCGAATCCTGCCTCGGGCTTGGATGTGTGTACTGTCCTTAGGTTAGTTAGGTTTAAGTATTTCTAAGTTCTAGGGAACTGATGACCTCAGATGTTAAGTCCCATAGTGCTCAGAGTCATTTGAACCGTTGACTGCGTAAATTAAAGTGTTTGTATAGTCATTTTTTCCGTTCTTTCGGTCTTATTTACCATGCTTCCTAAGGAAAATTTGAGAGAAATTTCGCCCAGGGGAAAACACTGTTTTGTTATTACCAAAACTTGTTTCAGCACTTTATGTCGTATCTTCAATGGGATTTTTGTTTATTGCCTTTCTGAAAAAGTAACAGCAAGAAATGACAACAGCAAAAGAAATAAGTACCTCAACAAATCGGAAAAAAAGGAAGTAACACCTTTATTTAACTCACTACATAAGGCGATAGAATATAGCGATTTTCAGTCTCAAATGAAGGAAAAGCGGAGAATAGGAAACGTTTCGTTGTTTTCGGATGAGAAGCTTCGGGATGTATGGTAGATACACAACTAACAGCGTCATGTGATGTGTTTGAATAAGTATATATCCGTATCATTTGAAAATTCAGTATTCTTGATCTGTATCTTCAAACGTATGAACAACATAAAATACTTCAAATTAGTGATAAATCGCTTAAGTACACATCGTATTAAGACTAATGTAAAACCTTTGACACATAGTGATCTTTCCTTTGCAAGTCTAAATACTTTTGAACCAAAAATTCATATAACCTACCTAAGAGGGTAACATATAACAATAATTATTCGGAAAGAAAGTAAATGAAATTCCCACTAGAAAGTAGTAGGATACAGAAGTACCGAGAAAACAGAGGTACGCTCTGAGTTTTCTAGGGCTATAATTACTGCGACAACGAATAGCACAGTAGGCAGTTCAGTTGAAAAGGAATGGACATCTCTAAAAACGGAAATCACAGCAGGAGGGAAGAAAACACAAGTACAAAGAATGTAGCTGCGAAGAAACAATGGGTAACGGAAGAAATACTTCAGATGATCGATGAAAGAAGAAAGTACAAAAATATTCAGGGAAATTCAAAAATAAAAAAATATAAGTAGCTTAGCAATGAGACAAATAGAATATAGAGAGAAGCTAAGGCGAAATGGCTGCATGAAGTACGCGAAGAAATCGAAAAAGAAATTACTGTTAGAACGACTGATTCACTATATAGGAAAGTCAAAAGACTCTTCGGTGAAATTAAAAGGAAGGGTAGTAACATTAAGAGTGAATTGGGAGTTCTACAGTTAAATGCAGAGGAGAGAGCGGATAGGTGGGGAAGAGTACACTGAAAGCCTCTATGAAGGGAAAGACTTGCCTGGCGTGATAGGAGTCCATATAGACGATCTAAGCGATCCACTCTTAGAATCAGAATTTAAAAGCGTTTTCTTAGACGTAAGATCAAATAAGGCAGTAGGGACTGATAACATTCCATCAGAATTTTTAAAATCGTTGTGGAAGTGGCAACAAAACTACTATTCACGCTGGTGTGCTAGAATGTATTAGTTTGGCGCTATACCGTCTGACTTTCGGGAAAATATCATCCACTCAACTATCGCAAAATCACCTTAATAGCTCATGAATCGAAGCTGCTGACAAGAGTGATATACACAAGAATGTAAAAGAGAACTTAAGATGTGTTAGATGACGATCAGTTTGGCTCTATGAAAGATTCAAATGGTTCAAATGGCTCTGAGAACTATGGGACTTAACTGCTACGGTCATCAGTCCCCTAGAACTTAGAACTACTTAAACCTAACTAACCTAAGGACAGCACACAACACCCAGCCATCACGAGGCAGAGAAAATCCCTGACCCCGCCGGGAATCGAACCCGGGAACCCGGGCGTGGGAAGCGAGAACGCTACCGCACGACCACGAGATGCGGGCACTCTATGAAAGGTAAAGGCACCAGTGAAGCTGCTGATAATGGAAGCAAGACTAAAGAAAAGGGTTCACAGGATTTGTCGGCCTGGAAAAATAAGAGTGGAATAATAAGACTGGAAGACAAAAAATGAAGTGCATGGATTAAAAAGGGCGTAAGACAGGGATGCAATCTTTCGTCCATACTGTTCAACCTATACGTCGAAAAATAAATGATGGAAATAAAAGAGAGGTTCAAGATTAGAACTAAAATTCAAGTGAAGGGATGTCAATGATAAGATTCGCTCATGATATTGCTATCACCTGTAAAGGTGAAGAAGAATTGCGGGATCCGCTGAATGCAATGAATATTCTATTGAGTACGAAATACGGATTAAAAATTAATCGAAGAAAGATGAAAGTAATGAAAAGTAGAAATGAGAATAGCGAGAAAGTTAACACAAGGACTGATGGTCACGAAGTAGATGAAGTTAAGAAATTCTGCTACCTAGGCAGCAAAATAACCGATGAAGGGCAGAGGACGGAGGACATCAAAAACAGACTAACACTGATAAAACTGCATTCCGGGCCAACAGAATTCTACTAGTATCAAACATAGGCCTTAATCTGAGGAAGAAATTTCTGAGAATGTGCGTTTGGATCCCAGCATTGTATAGTAGCGGAACATGTACTGTGGCAAAACTGGAACAGAAGATAATCGAAGCATTTGAGATGTAGTGCAACAGACGAATGTTGAAAATTAGGTCAACTTATAAGGTAAGGAATGAGGAGGTTCTGCGTAGAATCGGAGAGGACAGGACTCTTTGGAAAACACTGACAATAAGAAGGGATAGGATGATAGTCTGTTAAGGCATTGGGGAATAGATTCCATCGTATTAGAGGGAGCTGTAGAGGGCAAAAACTGTAGAGAAAGACAGAGACTGGAATACATCCAGCGAGTAATTGTGGTCGTAGGTTGCATGTTCTTCTCTAAGCTGAAGAGGGTGGCATAGAAGAGGAATTCGTGGAGGGAAAAAAGGAAAAAAAATACTCCACTTAGTAATTTGGAAGATTTAACTATAGCTTAACATGGCGCCGATAGCGAATTAGGTAGCGACAGAGCAAAAGTTCGGATAGGACAAGAAGGAACTCGGCGTAAAAGTTCACGTACACGTTTGCGCCTCTTCCGTTCGTGATGAATGACGGGAAGTGAACACGACGAATCTTGAATTGGACAGGGAATGCCAACCAAACTGCTCAGTCGTAATATCCGATGCGTCGTAAATGAAGTTTCCTAGCTCCAAAGCTGACCACATCGTTAGAAATTGTGGCAAATTTAAAACGCAAAAGTAGGTGACTGGAACGGGCGACGTAGGACTGGCGCTATGCTACGCATAATGTGGGATACCAACTGTATATTGGTGTTTGAGTTTCTCGACCTTGACAACTCACAAAAAATTTATCACATTCCAACCAGGCCTAGGCCTGGCGCGACGCCGCGGTTCGATCTGTGACCACAGTGATCACTTGGTCGTCATATTCGTTGGTTTCGCGAAATCTTAATCACTTTTTCACCTTCCACCCAAACCTAACCTTAGGGCGACGCTACAGATGAATTAGTCACCACAATCATTTTTCGGTGTTCACAGTCGTTGGCTTCACCAACTGACAACCAGTTTATCACATTCGAGTGCAACATAGACCTAAGGCTATGGTTCTGAGAATATCGTAATGTGGGCATGTATATTACATTTTACAATTATGAAAAAATATTTAGTGTTTTTAATGATTTATTATGCCAGATTCTTTAGTCCGCCGCTCGTGGTCTCGCGGTAGCGTTCTCGCTTCCCGAGCACGGGGTCCCGGGTTCGATTCCCGGCGGGGTGAGGGATTTTCACCTGCCTCGAGATGACTGGGTGTTTGTGTTGTCCTCGTCATTTCATCATCATCCAGGAAAGTGGTGAAATTGGACTGAGCAAAGATTGGGAAATTGTACGAGCGCTGATAACCACGCAGTTGAGCGCCCCACAAACCAAACATCATCATCATACCAGATTCTTTAGCTGTATATGTTTTTCTTTTTTAACTTAACCCAAAAAAATAAGTTTTACTACTGAATGTGACTTGTCACAGCAAATGTCATATTTATATTTTCATGTTCAGGGCCCTTTTCACAAATCTATATACCTTCAAAAAGTATGTTGTGATTAAAATCCACCGACAACTAACATGTATTTTTTTAAAAGTTTTGTTGTCATCGTAAAACACCCCTAGTGTACACTCTACGCAAAATATGTTGGTACTGATAAGTGTGGGATAAAAGATATTTTTATGTTTTCACTTATACATCGGCACGTCTTTGAAAAGTATGTTGTTAATGAGAGGTATCAACAACTAGAAAATTTGTTTTGTTTTCAATTTTTGCTTGGGTGGGTATAAAGTACCGCCCCCACTTCCCCTTGGTAGTAGATTTTATGAAAAATGCGTTAGTATTGCTAGGGTTACGTTCCAGGCTAGCCACAGCTTCCGAAATAACTACATATAAGGAAAAAAGATAACATTCCATCAGAATTTCTAAAATCATTGGGGGAAGTGGCAACAAAACGACTATTCACGTTGGTGTGTAGAATATATGAGTCTGGCGATATACCATCTGACTTTCGGAAAACCATCATCCACACAATTCCGAAGACGGAAAGAGCTGACAAGTGCGAGAATTATCGCACAATCAGCTTAACAGATCATGTATCGAAGCAGCTTACAAGAATAATATACAGAAGAATGGAAAAGAAAATTGAGAATGCGCTAGGTGACGATCAGTTTGGCTTTAGGAAAAGTAAAGGGACGAGAGAGGCAATTCTGACGTTACGGCTAATAATGGAAGCAAGGCTAAAGAAAAATCAAGACACTTTCATAGGATCTGTCGACCTGGAAAAAGCGTTCGACAATATAAAATGGTGCAAGCTGTTCGAGATTCTGAAAAGAGTAGGGGTAAGCTATAGGGAGAGACGGGTCATATACAATATGTACAACAACCAAGAGGGAATAATAAGAGTGGACGATCAAGAACGAAGTGCTCGTATTAAGAAGGGTGTAAGACAAGGCTGTAGTCTTTCGCCCCTATTCTTCAATCTGTACATCGAGGAAGCAATGATGGAAATAAAAGAAAGGTTCAGGAGTGGAATTAAAATACAAGGTGAAAGGATACCAACGATACGATTTGCTGATGACATTGCTATCCTGAGTGAAAGTGAAGAAGAGTTAAATGATCTGCTGAACGGAATGGACAGTCTAATGAGTACACAGTATGGTTTGAGAGTAAATCGGAGAAAGACGAAGGTAACGAGAAGTAGTAAAAATGAGAACAGCGAGAAACTTAACATCAGGATTGATGGTCACGAAGTCAATGAAGTTAAGGAATTCTGCTACCTAGGCAGTAAAATAACCAATGACGGACGGAGCAAGGAGGACATCAAAAGCAGACTCGCTATGGCGAAAAAGCCATTTCTGGCCAAGAGAAGTCTACTAATATCAAATACCGGCCTTAATTTGAGGAAGAAATTTCTGAGGATGTACGTCTGGAGTACAGCATTGTATGGTAGTGAAACCTGGACTGTGGGAAAACCGGAACAGAAGAGAATCGAAGCATTTGAGATGTGGTGCTATAGACGAATGTTGAAAATTAGGTGGACTGATAAGGTAAGGAATGAGGAGGTTCTACGCAGAATCGGAGAGGAAAGAAATATGTGGAAAACACTGACAAGGAGAAGGGACAGGATGATAGGACAAATGCTGAGACATGAGGGAATGACTTCCATGGTACTAGAGGGAGCTGTAGAGGGTAAAAACTGTAGAGGAAGACAGAGATTGGAATACGTCAAGCAAATAATTGAGGACGTAGGTTGCAAGTGCTACTCTGAGATGAAGAGGTTAGTACAGGAAAGGAATTCGTGGCGGGCCGCATCAAACCAGTCAGTAGACTGATGACCGAAAAAAAGAAAACAGGCATTACCGTAATATAAGTATCAATTCTACCCAAGTAAGTATGTTCTACCAAAATTAATCATTAGATTCAGCGATTCTCATTCGCTACAAGATATTATCAATCGCCTTCCTTGACAAACTGTAACGAAAGAGCAGCAGACACCCTAATTCCGCTACTTTTTTCTAAAGAACATTCTCAGTATTTGAATTTTGTGGTTTAGGGTAGAATGTAAAAGTGGACGGTGGGATAGAATTCGAATAAGTGTCCTCCAGAATGCAATTCCAGTGTTTTACCGGTGCGCCGTCCCGCTAGATGGGTGCAGCAGTTCGACGCCCGATCACGGGGAGAGCCAGTGAAAGCTCCCTTCCCTTTATTCGCCTATTGGAGACTAATGCCCGTCAGTTGTGGCGCCGAACGACCGCGGAACAAAAGAACCGGTAGCCCGACACAGGGATAGGTTCGCTCCTGCAGAGACGGCGGCGCCGTAATCCCGTGTAAAAGGAGGTAAACGAATTTCCGGCCGCCTTTTCCAAGAGCGTCGTTTCTCGCTTCCGCGGTAGGCACCTTCCTCAGGACTGCAGAATGGCCCTCGACAAAGGGCAGCGTCGTGACAAAGGGCCCACCACGTCGCTGCGAAATTAATGAGGCCGCGGGAGGTTATTTGCCGCTTCCCAGCCGCACCGGCAAACGGCGACACACTGTGCAGCCAGTGCTGCCAGCCGTACCCGGATTTGGGGACGTCTGGCTACTGGCGGCCCAGTATTATTGTTGCGAAGTGGAACTGCGCGATGCATTACGAGTTTAAAATTTACTTTTCTAGCACAAGCTGAATCTGGAACCCGTGGAAACCAGCTCACCGAAACTTGCTTTCTACTGCACATCTGAAACACAATTGATCCCCACCTGTTAAAACACTAACTGAGTGCTTGCTGTTGCCGAAATCTGTATTTATTCCAATTCTATTCGTCCATCTCCTCCTTACCCCTCTCTCTGTTCATCCCACCTGCCCTCATCTACCTCCTTCTCCCTCATCTGCCTGTTCACTCCCTCCTCCCACTCTCTGCTCCTCTCTCTGTCCATATGCTCTTCCCACGTCTCTCCACCCATCTGCCCCTTCCCCTTCATTTCCTCCTCCCCCACTTAGAGTCCTCCTCCCCTGTCTCCTCCTCATTCCCTTAATTTCATTCTCACCATCACTCTGTCCATCTCTTGCTCCCCTCTCTCAGTCTATTTTCTCCTCCCATCTCTCTCTCTCACTGTCCATCTCCCACTCTATCTCTGGCCACCTCCTATTCCGATTCTCTATTTCCTCCACCCTGTCTCTGTCCATCTCCTCGTCTTTCCTTCCTCTGTCCCCTCACTCCATCTACCTGCTCTTGTTCCCATTCTCTGTCATTTCACCTGGCCTCTATCTGTTCATCTCCTCCTCCTCCTCCTCCTCCTCCTCCTCCTCTCCCATATCTATGTCCATACCAAACTTCCCCTCTTTGTCAGTCCATCTCTTCCTCCCTGCACTCTCTACATTATTACTCCCCCCTCCCGCGTCCGGCCATCCTGATTTAGGTTTTCTGTGATTTCCCCAAATCACTCCAGGCAAATGCCGGGATGGTTCCTCTGAAAGGGCACGGCCGACTTCCTTCCCAATCCTTTCCTAATCCGATGAGACCGATGACCACGCTGTCTGGTCTCCTTCCTCAAACCAACCAACCAACCAACTCCCCCCCCCCCTCCTTAATATGAAGTAGCAAATTTGAACGTGATACTTGACTACACACGCTGGCAGATGACGTTCATTGGGTATTCGCCATGCCCACACCCTGTCGTCGGATCGCAACATTGTGTACCGTGATTCGTCACTCCACACAACGTTATTCCACTGTTCAATCGTCCAATGTTTACGCTCCTGACACCAAGAGAGGCGTCGTTTGGCCTTTACCGGCTTGATGTGTGGCTTATGAGCAGCCGCTCGACCATGAAATCAAAGTTTTCTCATGTCCCTCCTAACTGTCATAGTACTTGCAGTGGATGCTGATACAGTTTCGAATTCCTGTGTTGTGATGGTCTGGATAGATGTCTGCCTATTACACATTACGACCTTCGTCAACTGCCAGCGGTGTCTGTCAGTCAATAGACGAGGTCGGCCTGTACTTTTTTGTGCTGTACATGTCCATTCACGTTTCCACTTCACTATCACATCAGAAACAGTCGATATAGGGATATTTAGGAGTGTGGAAATATCGCGTACAGACGTATGACACAAGCGACACCCAGTCACCTGACCAAGTTCGAAGTCCGTGAGTTCCACTGGGCGCCCCATTCTGCTCTCTCACGATGTCCAATGACTACTGGAGTCTGGCCAGATACTCGGTAACCTCAATTTTTTCACTACGTGGCAGTGCAGGATGATGTCAGATGCCTTCCGCTAGGTAACACTGCATCAATCACATTGCCTTTCTCACTATCTCACGGAGGAACAGAGTGAATTTCGCAAGATCTCTCTTTGCTGTATCCATGTTGACTGTTATACGGGAAGGTTCCCTTCTCGAAAAACGTCATAATGTGTGAGCAATTTCCAACCTCGGTAATATAGGCCTATAACTATGTAGATCAGCACGACGGCCCTTCATGAAATCATGTACTCCTTTTCTCACCGGAAGGTACCCTTCATTGCTCTCGTACCGACGACAAACTGCTGTTAGGAGGGGATCAAGTTCGTTCGCGTTATCTCTGCCTTTGTGTCATTTAAACGATAACATTTCCCCCGACTGATTGATTGTTACCGTGCATCCTCAAATAAAAAAATAAAAAATAAATAAAAAAAAGATACACCATGAAGCAGTTATATGAATGGGACTGAAGTCAGTAGATGTGACATACACGTACAGTAGTGGACAAAACGAGCGAGACACCTCGCCTTTTCGTTGTGCTGATCCGCACAGCTTTAAAGTCTGCTACACAGCATAACAGGCAAGGCGACGAAGTGCTAACAACATACTATGCACAGGCGTGAAATTGAAAACTATTCTAACTTTGTCAGACTGTTTTCAATCATGTGTAAGACTATATTAATGCTGATTAGTGTGTTCCATTTTTACCGATTTAGGTGACGAAATCCTAACAACGAAAATAGCTACGACAATTACGGAAGATGAGGGCGGCATAAATAATTTCACCTACTCTTTATTCGAAATGTTCTACTTACAGTCGATACATCAGCATATTAATCGTAGCTACGCTTTCGATCCACATCACGTTTGCAGGAATGCAAATAAAATCCATTTGGCTACACACATGGTAATTCAGATCCCAATATTAATGCCACCGCATTTTAGAAGTGCCAGCATTCCCATTCATTCGGCTAATAAACGTTTTCTGGCTGTGGCGAGTCTAATGGAGGATTCGAAACATTGTAGAGTACGTTTGGCAGCTATGTCGCCGTTTATTTCCTGGTGTGGTGCAGAATTATCCTACAAAATTTACTCGCTAATAACAGTATTTTGTTATTTCTATAAACATCCCGAATGAGTGTCTCGGTCTAAGGCGCTGCAGTCATGGACCGTGCGGCTGGTCCCGGCGGAGCTTCGAGTCCTCCCTCGGGCATGGGTGTGTGTGTTTGTCCTTAGGATAATTTAGATTAAGTAGTGCGTAAGCTTAGGGGCTAATGACTTTAGCAGTTAAGTCCCATAAGATTCCACAACTTGAACACAAACATCATTTCCGCCATTTTTATTGCTCATGAAAACCACACATTGCATGTTGTACCACCATACAGCGAGACCATCAGAGGTGGTGGTCCAGATTTCTGTACACACCGGTACCTTTAATACCCAGTAGCACGTCCTCTTGCATTGATGCATGCCTGTATTCGATGTGGCATACTATCCACAAGTTCATCAAGGCACTATTGGTCCACACTGTCCCACTCCTCAACAGCGATTCGGTGTAATTGCCACAGAGTGACTGGTGGATCATGTCGTCCATAAACAGCCCTTTTAAGTCTATCCCAGGCACGTACGATAGGCTTCATGTCTGGAGAACATGCTGGCCACTCTAGTCGAGCGACGTTGTTATCCTGAAGGAAGTCATTCACAAGATGTGCAGGATGGGAGCAGGAATTATTGTCCATTAAGATGAGCCTCGCCAATATGCTGCCGATATGGTTGCACTATCGGTCCGAGGATGGCATTCACGTGTCGTACAGCCGTTACGGCGCCTTCCATGACCACCAGCGGCGTACGTCGGCCTCACATAATGCCACCCCAAAACAGCAGGGAACCTCCACCTTGCTGCACTCGCTGGACAGTGTGTCTAAGGCGTTGAGCCTAACCAGGTTGTCTCCAAACACGTCTCCGACGATTGCCTGGTTAAAGGGATATGCGACACTCATCGGGAAAGAGAATGTGATGCCAATCTTCAGCGGTCCATTCGGCATGTTTTTAGGCCCATCTGGACCACGCGGCATGGTGTCGTAGTTGCAAATATGGACCTCGCCATGGATGTCGGCAGTGAAGTGGCGCATCATGCAGCCTACTGCTCACTGTTTGAGTCGTAACACGACGTCCTGTGGCTGCACGAAAAGCATTATTCAACATCGTGGCGCTCGTGTCGTGGTTCCTCCGAGCCACAAACTGTAGGCAGCGGTAATCCACTGCAGTAGTAGCCCTTGGGCGGCATGAGCAAGGCATGTCATGGACAGTTTGTGTCTCTCCGCATCTTCGATGTGCGAACAACATAGCTTTGATTCACTCCGAGACGCCTAGACACTTGTTGAGAGCCCTTCCTGGCACAAAGCAACAATGCCGACGCGATCCATCTGCGGTTTTGGCCGTCTAGGCATGGTTGAACTATGGACAAGAAGAGCCGTGTACCTCCTTCCTGGTGGAATGACTGGAACTGATCGGCTGTCGGACCCCCTTCCGTCTAAACGGCGCTGCTCATGCGTGGTTGTTTACATGTTTGGGCGTGTTTCAAAAAATGGTTCAAATGGCTCTGAGCACTATGGGACTCAACATCTTAGGTCATAAGTCCCCTAGAACGTAGAACTACTTAAACCTAACTAACCTAAGGACATCACACACTTCCATGCCCGAGGCAGGATTCGAACCTGCGACCGTAGCAGTCCCGCGGTTCCGAACTGCAGCGCCAGAACCGCTAGACCACCGCGGCCGGCTTGGGCGTGTTTACTGACATCTCTGAACAGTCAAATGGACTGTGTCTGTGATACAATATCCACAGTCAACGTCTATTTTTGTTTTTTTTTTGTTTTTTGTTTTTTTTTTTTTTTTTGTTTTAGGGCGCAAAACTGCTATGGTAATTAGCGCCCGAGTCAATGTCTATGTTCAGGAATTCTGCGAAGCAGGGAGATGCGATACGTTTTTTGATGTGTGTATTATAGCAAATGCGAAATGATACAAAAACATAACTAAAAATTATGACATTCACTTCGAATTCGCGGGACCGATATCTTGAGGTATCGATATCGATAAAGAACAAAAATCGTCGAGATTCTCGTTTGCCAGGATGTATGCACTACCTATATTCATAACTAGCAAACTTGGCAATGCTTCGCAATTGCTAAATTTGTATGGAAAGAATATATATATGTCCTTAACTACTTCCCTTTCTTCTCTCTGCCGATCTCGTCCACCCCTCTTTCTTTCTCGATCGCCTTCTCCTTCCCTTCCTCTTTCTGTGCGTCGATTCCCCCCCCCCCAAGACCCCTCCCCCCAGACACTCTCTCTGTCCATCTTTTCCCTCCACTGTGTCTCTGTGAATGTCCTCGTTTCCCTTTCTATGTCCATTTTCTCTCCCCGTTTCTGTCTATTACCTCCTCTCCCCTCTCTGATCTTAATCCTTGTTTACTGTTTTGTGAACGAAACCTTGATATGTAGTGGTTTAAAATGAATGCAAAAACTGATTGGGATCATTAATATATGGGGTACTGCTGAATCTGTGACGATAGTAGCTCCAGTGGCAGGTTCAAATGGCTTAAATGGTTCAAATGGCTCTGAGCACTGTGGGAGTTTGAGGTCATCAGTCCCCTAGAACTTAGAACTGCTTAAACCTAACCAACCTAAGGGCATCAGACAAATCCATGCCCGAGGCAGGATTCGAACCTGCGACCGGAGCGGTCGTGCAGCTCCAGACTGAAGCGCCTAGAAACCTCGGCCACAACGCCTGGCACAGTATTTCGCGTAATTTTCTGTGAAGTTTCGAACGATTCAGATTCCGTCGTAGTATTCAAATCATGAGGCGATAAGCCGCAAACGCACATTTCCTGTTTTCTGTTTAAACAGGCGACAAGGAGGAAACTAAAACAGTACATTGTTGTGTATACAATTTTTGTTTGAAATTATATGTGAGTAGAGAAAATATACATGTGAGAAACAATTTTTCTAACGGTTTATACGCCTTCTTGTCGTAGTTTAAGCAGACTATAAGAAAAAAGAAATGATACTGTTATCATGCACGGCATCACAACATTTTGACTGTCGCAGTAAGTTTTAACAGAAAACCTGCAGATTATTGTTTGAAAAAAATATATAGCCTACATCCATCTGAATGTTTATTAGTGTATCGTGTCAAAATTTGAAGTAAATCGATCAAGAACTTTCCTATAAATTTTGGAAGTAATGGTACACTTTTATATATTACAATTAAATTTATATATTATGTATATAAAAATATATATATTCTATGTCCGTCTAAATGTTCATTAGAGTATTGTATGACTTTGAAGTAAATCGGTCAAGATCTTTTCAAGACTGTTGATAACAATGTTTCCTCTTTATATATTGCACATGTATTTACATATTATATATAAAAATAAATAGATAATGTCCATTCGTTTGTTCCTTATTGTTCAAAAATTTGAAGAATATCGATCAAGAACTTTATGAGATTTGTGGTAAACAGTTTTCCACTTTAAATATTACATATACATTTCTGTATTACATTTATTTAAAATATGTTGTCTATGTCTAAGCAAATGCTGATTAGAGTATTGTGTAAAAGTTTGAAGTAAATCGGTCAAGAACTTTTCGAGATTTTTGGCAACAATTTTACCGTTTTTATTTGTCACATATATATTTATCTGTATCTTGTATACATTAGTTTTTCTTCATAGTTGTTCCATCACAGTGTCTTATAATTTAATGCGGACAACTTCGCACTACTCAAGGTATATTCTGTTTTCCATTTTTATACGAGTAGTGTAGCTCCGCCACTGAATAACGGCTTGCAAAACAACTGAAACCGAAACCGATTGCGGAGAAGCCGCGGCGACTAAGGCGCTGAATCGCTCGTCATTAAACGCTCTCATAGTTCAATCACTCGTCAGCACGCGACACCGTGCGTCACCTCGGAAGTTCTTCGCCCAACTGAACAAGGCTGCAGCTAGCCGGACGTCAGCGCCTAAAGAGTATCCTCGGAGTGGGAACCCTGTGCTCTGACATTCGCAATCAGCGCTATCCGATTATTGCCACGCTGACCTTTGAGCATCTGCTGTTCCCACCTGGGTCCTCCCTCTCTCTCTCTCTCTCACACACACACACACACACACACACACACTGGTACACACAGCGCCCCGGGCCTGTGGCACCCGCGGCGCAAACCCACCCTGCCCCGAAACCAGCTGCGGCGTCCTTTGTGCCCGGAATGCAGCCTTGCACCGCGCGTTGATTAAACGGGTCCCTCATTATTCGCAGCGGCTTCAAAGAGCGAAGCCGCCCCAGCACGCAGCTGCCATTCCTGCCCCCCCCCCTCCTACCACTAGCAACCTCCCCTCCCCCGCCCCTTTCCAGGGAACCCCCGGACTAGGTGCCGGCCAGCAGAGGCAGAACTGGGCGGCTAATGATGTTTACCGTTTGCAGCCGTCTGGCGGTGCCAACACGACAGCGTTAAACAAGCTGCCTCTGTGGGCACAGTAGTGCCACCCTTACAGAAAAAGGCTGGACGTCATTCTGTAAAGGGATCCCTCACTTTGCGTCCCTCTTAGCAGTCATATAAAAAGCTTGTTTCCTCCAGGGGAAAGGGCAGAAGTAGGGATGCGCTAAACTGTTGTAAGTAGGCTGTTTATGTTTTCTTTATGTAAGTAGGCTGTTTAGGTTCTTATATTGGTAACGCCGCCGCCACGTAGCGCTCTCTGTACGAAAATCACTGGCTGTGCTGTGTGCAGTCTGTGGCTAGTTTGCATTGTTGTCTGCCATTGTAGCGTTGGGCAGCGGCAGCTGGATGTGAACAGCGCGTAGCGTTGCGCAGTTGGAGGTGAGCCGCCAGCAGTGGTGGATGTGAGGAGAGAGATGGCGGAGTTTTGTAATTTGAAATTGAACTGCTGTATACAGGATGATATTAAGGTAAATACAGTGTTTGTTCTCTATTAAAATCTTTCATTTGCTAACTATCCCTATCAGTAGTTAGTGCCTTCTGTAGTTTGAATCTTTTATTTAGCTGGCAGTAGTGGCGCTCCCTGTATTGCAGTAGTTCGAGTAATGAAGATTTTTGTGAGGTAAGTTATTTGTGAAAGGTATAGTTTAATGTTACTCAGGGCCATTCTTTTGTAGGGATTTTTGAAAGTCAGATTGCGTTGCGCTAAATAATATTGTGTGTCAGGTTAAGCATAGTCTTGTATAAATTGTTCCAAGGGGACGTTTCATATGTCGACCCTTAGCCTATGATACCTCACTGGAATCTTCTGATTTTTTATTGTAGTTTGTGTATTTAGTGTAGCTTTTGTTTATTGCTAGCGCGTAATTATAGAGAGAATTTCCTTGGTAGTTGTGGTTTTTCATTGTTGTACTGTAAAACAGTTGTGGCAATGCATGTAGGTTTGCACCAAGTATTTCGCAGCTGCGCTTGTAATTAACTACATATTATTTTCAGTGCTATGTTAATGTGTTCTCTTATTTTTGCTATTCAAATTGTGCTTTTCTGTGTTATCGTGATAATATTGTGACAATAATGGCGTGTGAAAAACGTAACACTCGGCTCCAAAGTAAACTGAGAAATAATAGTCAGGGCCATTCTTTTGTAGGGATTTTTGAAAGTCAGATTGCGTTGCGCTAAATAATATTGTGTGTCAGGTTAAGCATAGTCTTGTATAAATTGTTCTAAGGGGACGTTTCACTGTGACTTTGCGATATCGGTGATTTCTGAGAATGCTGCTTGCGAGCTAACACCAAAAATGGTTCAAATGGCTCTGAGCACTATGGGACTTAACATCTGAGGTCATCAGTCCCCTAGACTTAGAGCTACTTAAAACTAACTGACCTAAGGACATCACACATATCCATGCCCGAGGCAGGATTCGAACCTGCGACCGTAGCAGCAGAGCGGTTCCGGACTGAAGCGCCTAGAACCGCTCGTCCACAACGGCCGGCGAGCTAACATCCCAAAGATGTTCGGGCTAACATGCAGTTACTCTTCGACGAAATATCTTGGCTCAAACTCGTCCAGGGGTTGAACCGCACGCCCTAAATTAGTTACTTGTGACCCTTTGGTTAAAATGTCTCGCTGATGGCAAGTTTGCGAAATTCAAAGTTAACATCAGTAATAATAATACCGGGAACTAAATTAACGACCCATAAATGATGTAGGCCATACAGCTGCGATTTGGTTAGAATAAAGCCAGCCGGTGTGGCCGTGCGTTTCTAGGCGTTTCAGTCTGGAACCGCGTGACCGCTATGGTCGCAGGTTCGAATCCTGCCTTGGGCATGGATATGTGTGATGTCCTTAGGTTAGTTAGGTTTAAGTAGTTCTAAGTTCTAGGGGTCTGATGACCACAGATGTTAAGTCCCATAGTGCTCCGAGCCATTTGAACTATTTGGTTAGAATAATGTTTAGTAAGAAACCAAACTAATAGCGAAAGTGGTCGTATTTAGAGTTACTCGAGCGAATATCCATTTGACACAGTTCGATCATTCAAAATCTCATCGCGAAATAGAAGTTATTTATGCGAAAAGTTTTCACACCAGGCGCGCGGCTGCTCACCCCTCAGAGCCTAAGACCCGCGACACCACACAACGCGAAATTTTCTAAGTCGTTTCACTTCCTAGCTGCCTGAAGACCGACTGTCCGCTTTCGCGTCTCAATCCGAACTGTACCCTTTGGTGTCTCCAACCGAACAGTCCTCTGTTGTCTGGACCATAACTGCCCTCTGCTGTCTGCAAATGCGTTTTCCGCGCGCAGAACATCCTCGCTCAAATGACTAGCGCAGTTCCCTTTTCTGAAGCCGTCCATCTCATTGGCTACAGCTTATTTTACATTACTTAACATTTTAACATATTTAAATAATCAAAGCTTGACCACTTTCACGTTCTAAATAAAGTAGCAGTAATATCCATTGTTAAATTCCCGAATGAGATTTTCACTCTGCAGCGGAGTGTGCGCTGATATGAAACTTCCTGGCAGATTAAAACTGTGTGCCCGACCGAGACTCGAACTCGGGACCTTTGCCTTTCGCGGGCAAGTGCTCTACCATCTGAGCTACCGAAGCACGACTCATGGCCGGTACTCACAGCTTTACTTCTGCCAGTATCTCGTCTCCTACCTTCCAAACTTTACAGAAGTTCTCCTGCGAACCTTGCAGAACTAGCACTCCTGAAAGAAAGGATACTGCGGAGACATGGCTTAGCCACAGCCTGGGGGATGTTTCCAGAAAGAGATTTTCACTCTGCAGCGGAGTGTGCGCTCATATGAAACTTCCTGGCAGATTAAAACTGTGTGCCCGACCGAGACTCGAACTCGGGACCTTTGCCTTTCGCGGGCAAGTGCTCTACCATCTGAGCTACCGAAGCACGACTCACGGCCGGTCCTCACAGCTTTACTTCTGCCAGGAGGTTCGCAGGAGAGCTTCTGTAAAGTTTGGAAGGTAGGAGGCGAGATACTGGCAGAAGTAAAGCTGTGAGGACCGGCCGTGAGTCGTGCTTCAGTAGCTCAGATGGTAGAGCACTTGCCCGCGAAAGGCAAAGGTCCCGATTTCGAGTCTTGGTCGGGCGCACAGTAGTAATCTGCCGGGAAGTTTCATTGTTAAATTCTTTTGCATAAAACCAATACAATTTCCTTCTTAACTTTGGATGTCAAGGCCAGTAGCCTTGCGCCAATGTGCTTTCTGATAAATAAATAAAGAACAAAAGTAACTATTATGCACTAAACTTTGCAACAAATATTCTATTACCTATTGATTCAATAAGGTGTCATGCCGTCATCTTTCAATGTGTTTTGTGTGGAGAAAATGATGATCTGATGTTTAACTGAATGATAATTTAAATTTACTATATCTTTTAAACAAATAAAGTCACAGAGTTGACGTTTACAACATTCGTCATTTCAATGATACGCTTCTATGTGAAATGTCGATCGTTAAGATCGACGAAAGCGTTCAGACTTTAGCATTCAGGTCTTTGTTACAAAACTTGTCAATTTCACTTAAACAGTAAATCCTAAACCATTATAGAAATGATCAATATTCAAGTTTTATCGGCATCACCGTGAAATTTTTATGGCGGATGGCAGATTAAAATTACTCTGGCTTCATTCCCTGCACTACCACACAATTAAGTAGTTTCCATAAATGTTTCCCTTTATGGCCGATCTTAGATCCGCCATATTTAACACTGATACGTCTCCTCGTCCACAAATGGCTTCTACTGGGTTTCCCTATGACGTAGGTTCTCGTCTGTCTCACTCGCACACTACAGCACTTAAGGCCTCAATAGGCAATAGACGCCTGTGAGTTTCCCCATCTCGTGGTCCTGGACGACAGGGTTCGTTTCACAATTCCTGTAGGCTGACTCTTTCGTGGGAAATGAGTGGGAAATGCTCGTTAACTCACAATCTTTCCAGTAACTGCGATCTTCAGATGCGATTTGACGCAGTTTAAAATCCATTTTACGAAATAACGAATTTGTATCCCTTTGCATTCCACCAACGTTGCAATATGATTTCTTCTACTTATCACTCTAGATGTTACACTGTGATTAGTGACAAGTAAAAGCTAATAGACACTGACAAATATATTTACTAACTGGTGTACCTCTATCTGACAAGGTGAACTGTTCCAGTGCAACGGAAATGTGTTCTCGCCCATAAAGTGTACAAAGTGAATATTTCAACGATATGTCATTCAAGTCATTATGTGGTTTGAATAGGATGATCTTGTCATATTACCAGCTGGCAAAGGAAATGCCACCGTGGTCCTTAATACTACCGAATATCATAGTAAAATGACATCACTGTTGGAGGACAGTATGTATAAACGACTGAAACGGGACCCAACTTCGACGTACAGCAGAAAAACCATGAAGTTCTGAAGAATTCCGGGCTGCCAGACGATGTTACAAAAATCTCAGAGTCCGAGCTCCTAGACAGCCCAGGTTGTGCGGACTACCGAAGATCCACAAGGATAATGTTCCTATGAGACCTATTGTCAATGCAATTGGTTCTCCTACTTATAAACTGGCCAAATACCTAACAAAGTTGATGACTCCTATAGTCTGCCGGTGTGAACATCATATCAAAAACTCCCAGATGTTCATTGAGAAAATCAAACAGATTAGAGTTGGTCCAAATGACATTTCAGTCAGCCTGGATGTGGTATCGCTGTTCACAAAAGTTTCTGTGGAGGACACTTTGAAAATGCTGGCGGATCTTTTTCCTCCTGAAATTATAAAGTTGTTCCGGCACGTGATAACGACCACCTACTTCTTGTATGGTAACAAATTTTATGAAATGACGGATGTATGGCGATGGGCTCTCCGTTGTCTCCATCACTGGCTAACATTTTTATGGAGAATTTTGAAGAACGTGCATTAAATTCGGCTCCCCTCCGTCCATTCTTATTTTATCGTTACGTTGACGATACATTTATGATCTGGCCACACGCGCAGAAGCTCTCGAACAATTGGTTCAAATGCTTCAAATGGCTCTGAGCATTATGGGACTTAACGTCTGAGGTCATCAGTCCCCTAGAACTTAGAACTACTTAAATCTAACTAAGGACATCACACATATCCATGCCCGAGACAGGGTTCGAACCTGCGACCATGGTGGTCGCGCGGTTCCAGACTGTAGCGCCTAGAACCACTCGGCCACCCCGGCCGGCTCTCGAACAATTCATGGAACACACGAACAGGATACATTCGAACATCCAGTTCACTGTCGAGATGGAGAAGGAAGGGAGACTGCCTTTCTTAGACGTTTTACTACAACGACAGGCGTACGGGCGTCCTGGCCACTCTGTACACCGTAAGCCGACGTGTACCGATTTATACGTGAATGCACAGAGTTTCCATCATCCTGCTCAGAAGAGAGCCGTTTTGAACGCGTTGGTATATAGAGCAAAAGCTGTTTCTGACGAGGACCACTTAAGGTCCGAGATTAACCATCTTAAGTACATGTTCAGAAAGAATGGCTATGGTGCACGCGATATAAAGGCAGCGGTCTCAAAAAAAAAAAAAAAAAAAAAAAAAAAAAAAAAAAAAAAAAAAAAAAGTAACGTGAAAATGCTGCACACTCATAGGATAGGATAGGATGAAACACCGATTGCTGTTCTTCCTTTTTCTGGCAAGATTTCCAGCAAAATAGGAAGAGTCCTGCGTGGACGAGGCTTAAGACCGATTTTTCGTCCTCCTAAGAAAATTAAGGAGATGATGCGCCCTGTTAAGGACAACTCAGGGTCCCTGGAGTTCATAATATACCCTGTGAGTGTGGAAGTAATTATATAGGTCAGACGATTCGTACCGTTTCCGACCTCTGTGCAGAACACCAACGCCATACTAAAAACAGAGAACTGGAGAAATCGGCAATTGCGTATGACAGCCTCACGAACAAACATAAAATTTTGTTCGATGAAACAAAACTTTTGTCCCATGCCTCCACGTAATGGGATTTTGTTATTAAGGAGGCTGTTGAAATAATAATAAGCCAAAATAACTTTAACCGCGCTAGCGGATACCATCTGAAGCTGTGCATGGAAACGAGCGCTTGATGCAGAGAAGCAGCAGAGACGTTCCTTCCAAGGTTTACGACCCAGCCGAAGCGGTGGCGCCACCGGCGCACACAGTGACACCGTCTCCGACAGCAGTACGTAATAACCGACCAATCATAAGCCGACCAATCAGAAGCCGTCCACGGGCTATAGAGAGGCAACCACAGCAGCAGTGAAGATAGTCAGCTCCTGACGATGACGATGGAGGTAATCGTCGAAAGCTCGAGATTTTATCCAGAACTGACGCGGCAAGAATATCGAGAATGTTTTACACATGGATGATAAATAAATGTGACCTATAAAAATTCCATTCTCATCTTGCTAAAAACCTTCCTAAATCCTTAAATTTTCTGCCTCGTGATTTTCGATAGAAAGTTAATTGTATTGTGAGGTTGATGATATGCAAGTGAAAATGATTGAAAGTTGACACCAGGAATGGGATTAATGCAATACTTGAAGATATACACAAAAGTTTACCTGCGTATTGCAGTGTTGAAAAAAATATCCATCCTCTGTATATACTACTGTCAAATATAAACTGACGTTTTTTTTGTAGTTTTTTTTTATTTTTTATTACTATATACGTCTATTATATGCATCAAAATATTCGTCACATTCGTTGGATCCGTGTCCTGAATTTATCTTGCAGCTTTAGTTTTTGTGACGAAAAGAGCCTTCAGAGTGTTTAAATATGTCACGAATGTAAACATTAAGCTGCACTATGAGTCAACGTGTTACTGCAAACTTTATTTGGCAATCATATTCGTTGGCTTCACCAACTCAATCAAATTATGAAATCATCAAGTTTCAATCTAATCTACGTCTCCGGCTACGCTACACAACCAAGATTTCTGGGTAGGGGAGGGAGACTCTAATATTCCAGCCAAATATATCAGTCCTGCTTCTAGGTAAAAATTTGTCACAGCAAATTAGCTTCTTGGTTCATTTCTTCGGCCATGGGCTATATGTCCACAGCATGAGACACACGTTCGTAGGATGAAGTAAAAGTATCGCCCAACAGATGGCACACGGCGCTGAACGTTAAATCCTACTTTTAATTGCTACTTGCTACTTGAGCCCTCTAGTTGTCACTGAAATCGCAACCAGGGTACGCGGTTTGACAGTATGTTCTTACAAGGTGACCCTACCTAAGTGATACACTTCGATACAGATCGGCTTTGAATATGTCGTAGAACAGAGCAACATAAGGGAGACTTTCTTTCTATACATGCCCATATGGCAAATGGGTGAAGCATCACCTTGGGAAAAAATTGAGCTTAACATTTCAGAATCAGTACTGTTGAAACAATAGTATATATACAAAAACTTCAAATAAAAGTTCTGTGGTTTTTAACGTATGTTACAAAGGTGCATCCACATTTGTCGAAAAAGTTTTTTTTCGAAATATCCTCCCATTCATTTTTTTTATCTTGAAACGTCCCCTTAGAACAATTATACATGACTGTGCTTAAACTAACACACAATATTTTTAGCGCAACGCAATCTGACTTTTAAAAATCCCTACAATGGCCCTGACTAACAATAATCTATACCTTTCACAAATCACTTACCTCACCAAATATCTTCGTTACTTGAACTACTGCAATACAGCGAGCGCCACTACTGCCAGCTAAATAAAAGATTCAAAGTACTGAAGGCCCTAACTACTGATAGGCATAGTTAGCAAATGAAAGATTTTAATAGAGAACAAACAATGTATTTACCTTAATAGTGTTGAAAAATCATAATATGCATAGCAGTTCATGACATCCAGTCTCACAAATTTCAAAACTCCGCCATTTCTCTCCGCACATCCACCACTGCTGGCAGCTCACCTCCAACTGCGCAACGCTACACGCTGTTAACAGCCAACTGCCCAACACTACAATAGCGAACAACAATGCAAACCAGCCACAGACTGCACACAGCACAGCCAGTGATTTTCATACAGAGCGCTACGAGGCGTTACCAATATAAAAACCTAAACAGCCTACTTACAATCTGAACAATTCTACACTTTATTACACAGACCGACAATTATGTTACAACAATATAGTACAAACAGTTTCAAATATAACATAATTAAATCTGAAAACGTTACAAATTGAAAACAAAAAAATGTACAAGATGTAAAAAAGAAAAACGGCTGTAAATGAGGAGAATAAGTTTTCTCTTTAGGTATTTACGAGGGTCGTTCAATAAGTAATGCCCCACTTTTTTTTTCAAAAAAAAAGCCATTAATGTAGAGTCGTGGACAAAACGAGCGAGACCCCTCGCCTTTTCGTTGTGCTGATCCGCACAGCTTTAAAGTCTGCTGCACAGCGTAACAGGCAAGGCGACGAAGTGCTACCAACATACTATGCACAGGCGTGAAATTGAAAAACTATCCGAACTTTGTCAGACTGTTTTCAATCACGTGTAAGACTATAATAATGCTGATTAGTGTGCTTCATTTTTACCGATTCAGGTGACGAAATCCTAACAACGAAAATAGTTACGACAATTACGGAAGATAAGGGCCGCATAAATAATTCCACCTACTCTTTATTCGACATGTTCTAGTTGCAGTCGATACACCAGCATATTAATCGTAGCTACGCTTTCGATCCAAATCACGTTTGCAGGAATGCAAATAAAATCCATTTGCCTATACACATGGTAATTCAGAGTCCAGTAGTAATGCCACCTCGTTTTAGAAGTGCGAGAATTCCCATTGCTGGCTAGCTTAAGAAATACTTCGGCTAATGAACGTTTTCTAGCTGTGGTGAATCTAATGGAGGATTCTAAACATTGTAGAATACGTTTGGCAGCTATTTCCTGGGGTGGTGCAAAATTATCCTACTAAATTTACTAGCTAATAACAGTATTTTGTTATTTCTATAAACATCCCGAATGAATGTCACATAAGCGTGGACATAAAGGTATAAAACTCATGTTTTTGAGTCCATAAAGCTCTATGCAACGGAAACTGCAGATCATTTTGCCATTTTCATTGCGAAATTGCCGGCTTATTCATGTCTGGGGAAGTAATAGAGCGCTGTTTTCCTGGGCTGTCTGCTAGTGTAGTGAAAGGTGTTTCCTACTGCAAGGGAGGTCTGGTTTATTTTCGGTTCTAATCTCGATGGAGGCAGATAGACTATCAGTAAAGCAATTTTAAGAAATTCTCGCGCCCCCAATACGCTTCATTGCTACCTTTATTCTGTACTGGCGCCCTGTGGATGTCGATATGAAACTCTTGTAGAATTTCATACTTGTTACTGCCTACTTTTTCCTCTTCTTTCAGTAACTGAACTGAGTTAAATGTGGCACTGGATGATTTTTAACTGAATTTCGTTATGAATCTTCACACATTGCTAAATTTGCACACTTTCATGGTAGGTCAGCAACGGCAATCCAGTATGACTGGTCTGAATGTTGACACAGACCGTTTCGCGGTCGATGCGCATAATATTTTTCTAATTCGTAACGATGTGGGGTACTTTGTCTTACTAAAACAGTTATGTTATCTCGATAAATTGAAATTAATTTTTATTAGTACAGTTCATACTAATTAGCGTTTCTCCTTTCATTTATATCTTACATTTACGTGTTTTGTTTAACACACTAATCAGCATTAATATAGTCTTCCACACGATTGAAAACAGTCGGACAAAGTTCGAAAAGTTTTTCCATTTCACGCCTGTGCATAGTATGTTGGTAGCACTTCGTCGCCTTGCCTGTTATGCTGTGTAGCAGACTTCAAAGCTGTGCGGGTCAGCATAACGAAAAGGCGAGGGGTCTCGCTAGTTTTGTCCGCGACTGTACATAGACAAACGTCCTTGTTGGTTCTACACATTTGATGTTCGTTTCTTGCGCCGGTGAAGTTTCTAACCGTTCTGGCTGATGGCAGAGCCGTAGTACAGCGTCAAAATGGTGTCTACATACGACTCACGTTACAGTCACCATGCTGTTACTGAATTAATGTGTGCAGAAAAAGAAACAGTGGTGAACTTCCATAAACGTTTGTGTGCAGTGTATGGCGATGCTGCAGTTGATAGGAGTACAGTTGGGCGATGGAGAAAGAAAGTTATGCAGAAACAGAGCTCCATGATGAGCGACGCTGGGGACGTCCTGTCACAGCCACTGCTCCGGACATGCTGAATCGTGTGGATGACATTATTCGTGCCGACCGGCGCATTACAACTCGACAATTGGCTCTACAGTTGTCGGAGAGCATCTGCAATGATGGAGATTCTCGGATATTCAAAGAGGTACTCACGATGGGTTCCACGAATGCTCACGGCGGATTACAAGATTCAAAGAAAGGGCTTTTCACCTGAATTGTTGGAGCGTTTTGAAGACCGACGAATCGTTACGGGAGACGAACGCTGGGTGCACCACTTTGCGCCGGAAACAAAAAGTCAGTCCATGGAGTAGCATCATCTTCATTCCCACACAAAATAAGAAATAACAAAACAACCCCCTTCTGCCGGAGTAGTCATGGTAACAGTCTTCTGGGATTGTGATGGCGTTACTTTAGTGGATGCGATTCTCAGAGGGTCAACCATCAATTTAGAGGCATATGTGAAGACTCTGAATAAACTCAAGAACCGCTTCAGATGTGTTCGATCGGATAATAATCTAGCAAGAAATTGCACGCCCGTATGTATGTCTGAGTACCCGAGAACACATCACCAAATTGGGATGGACAGCCAGCCGGAGTGGCCGAGTGGTTCTAGGCGCTACAGTCTGGAACAGCACGACCGCTACGGTCGCAGGTTCGAATCCTGCCTCGGGCATGGATGTGTGTGATGTCCTTAGGTTAGTTAGGTTTAAGTAGTTCTAAGTTCTAGGGGACTGATGACCACAGCAGTTGAGTCCCATAGTGCTCGGAGCCATTTGAACCATTTTTTTGGGATGGACATCATTACCTCATCCATCCTACAGTCCAGACCTGGCACCCTGAGGCTTCCATCTCTTTGGGCCGCTTAAAGATTCTCTACGGGGAACACACTTTGAAGATGAGGAGAGTGTCAGTCATGCACTGAAAACATGGCTTCGCCTACAGGACAAGAGCTTTTTCCAGCAGGGAACACATGCTCTTCCACAACGTTGGCGAACGGCCATAGAACGTGATGGAGACTACGTAGAAAAGTAGGACGTGTACAAGACATGTTGATGTATATTTTCACCAAATTCTGACTCTTAACAATAAATATATTCAGAGAAAAAAATTGGGGCATTACTTACTGAACAGCCCTCGCACATTGTCTGTCTTCAAAACATGCTGCGAGCGCACTGTGTGTAGGGGCGTAAATCGGTTTCTACATGCACCTGTTCTTTCTCAGCTGCTACGAAAACGGTTGCGAGTGTTAATGTGCTACGTGCATGCCGGTAAAGGGAACCGTAAAATAACCTCCTCGTGCCATAGGAGTATCGGAAATCCATTGTGACGAAGCGAGCCTTTCGTAATGCCGGAGATGCCGAGCTCTTTGCGCAGTAACCGCGAACAGTAATGGCTGCAGAAAGGAGGACCTCGTGCGCCGGCGAAAATTTGCCTATCCGCCTCGAAGCCGAGCATGAAACTGCGGCGGGACATCGACTGAAATTCCTTTCGTCACACAGTGTTTTGTGAGCTACCCTAGAAGTACGATGGGGTAAAGAATAAGCGAACCTGAACGTTTCCTTATTTCTCGCTTGGCGCACATCTGGGATGTTGCAAAGGGAACACGGAACAGATGGTATTGAACTGAACGTTATCTCTTGCATGCCACCTATTACAGTTTTGGGATTGCAGCCAGATGACGTCGGCAATTTTTCCGCAATATCTCTGCTTCAGTCAACCACAGCTGAAACTTCCTGGCAGATTAAAAGTGTGTGCCGGACCGAGACTCGAACAAGGGACCTTTGCCTTTCGCGGGTAAGTGCTCTACCAACTGACCTACCCAAGGAAGACGGGGCGTGAGTCGTGCTTGGGTAGCTCAGTTGGTAGAGCACTTGCCCGCGATAGGCAAAGGTCCCGTGTTCGAGTCTCGGTCCGGCACACAGTTTTAATCTGCCAGGAAGTTCCATATCAGCGCACACTCCGCTGCAGAGTGAAAATCTCATTATGGCAACCTCAGCTGAATTTGACACCGGAGGTCTCTGTTTTTCGCCATTGACTTTGTATCGAGAACTGGCGCGAAGGGCCATGCGAGTAGCTTACCTCTGCGGTACCAGCGTCTACCGGTTTCACCGCAATTTGTATAATGTTATCCCATCTGAGAATGCACGCGTATGCAAATATGCACGCCCTCTTTCGAATTTCGAACAAACTGTCAAAAATGAATTAAATGTGCTAGCAAGCTAGGTGGTGGGAGTTTAAGGTGCCGAGGCAAGGAAAAATAACACGTCTCCCAGAATAAACTTAATAATTTGTAAAAACACTGTTTTTCTTTTCTTCCGAGGCACTTCAAATTTCATAACCCAAAGGAATATAAGGAAACAAGCAACGGATTTCCACTTGCAAGTCATGGACTGTGCGGCTGGTTCCGGCGAAGGTTCGAGTTCTCCCTCGGGCGTGGGTGTGTGTGTTTGTCCTTAGGATAATTTAGGTTAAGTACTGTGTAAGCTTAGGTACTGATGACCTTAGCAGTTAAGTCCCATAAGATTTCACACACATTTTTTGCCACTTGCAAATTGGGAAACTTTCAGTTGAGGTTTAGCCTTGTACGCTATTTAGAGCTTCGGTTTGAAAGCGAATGAAGCACAATATGGATTCTCGCCTTACCAAAACAGACAGAAAAGATTTCGCTTAACACAAGTTCGAAAGGTAAATGGATCAATCATCGTTAAACATTTGCTCAACTCACCAACTGACACCTCTACGCCCATCATATGAAAACAACCAACGGGCAATTACATTCAGAGAAATATTAATTGAGCACTTTAGGCTGGATCCAAATGAACAGATCTATGTATAAATAAAATTTAAACAACAAGGCCGACAAGTCTTCCAGTAAACAACATTCAGCAGAGTTAATCCTCGATACAAAAAATAAATTACATAAGGCAAGCACAAGTAATTTTCATAAACAAACTGGGTTCAAACCCAGTGAGCAAGAAATACAGAGACATAAGCTGTCGGAAACCTTTAGTTGTGTAAGTTAGACAAACTGGAACTGGAAAACTCGTCGAATAAAATCGAAATTAGCTCAGATCTGAAACACATAATGTAAAGAACTCTGTATCAAAGGAGATAGGTCCTCAGAACATTTCCCACAGTCTACACACTATGCGCTCACCAAACAAGTCCAAACAGGAGCTCCCGAGGGAACAAATGGTTCAAATGGCTCTGAGCACTATGGGACTTAACATCCGAGGTCATCAGTCCCCTAGAACTTAGAACTACTTAAACCTAACTAACCTAAGGACATCACACACATCCATGCCCGAGGCAGGATTCGAACCTGCGACCGTAGCGGTCACGCGGTTCCAAACTGAAGCGCATAGAACCGCTCGGCCACTTATGGAACTTGCAGGGTATGTAGAGCGGGAAAATGATGCGATACACATGTTTTTGTTTTTGCCCAGTTTCACTTTTCGGGGATAAAACACACCCGGAAACGTAATTTAACATTTTGGGTTCAGAGGAAATATCTTCGATACCATGATACATAAAATATGTGTTTCATATAAAAGTTGAAATGTAATGAGCGTTCTTAATATCTGAACAATAATTTTTGTAATAATTTTTACTTTTGTAAAATACTCCACCAACAACAGTTAATTTGGAAAACGGAATCTTTTGTAATAACACAAAAGAAGCAAGTTTTCACACCACAGCCTTTCATGTGTAGGAAAACTGTTTTCTCAAATAACATTTTACTATTAAAAGCTATACACAGTGTGCTGATGAAGTATTTTTAGTGTTCCTAATTAAAACATGTAAATGTATATTATTACTGTAATTATTCATTTTACTTATTCTTATTTTATATTTTAAACTGTAATTTTACGTTTTACATTCATATTTTTTGTTTACTTTTTAGTTTATTACCGTTTCTCATATGTGTATCGCGTTAGCTGAAAATTATAAGTTGCTAGTTGGCTCTGAGCACTATGGGACTTAATATCTGAGGTCATCAGTCCCCTAGAACTTAGAATTACTTAAACCTAATTAACCTAAGGACATCACACACATCCATGCCCGAGGTAGGATTCGAAACTGCGACCGTAGCGGTCACGCGGTTCCAGACTCTGGCGTCTAGAACCGCACGGCCACACCGGCCGTCTAAGTAGCTAGTTATCGTGAAACAAAACCATTACGGTAATGATAATCTGTAAAGAAATACTTAAAACATAAAGGTTTTTGTATACTGTGCGCATAAAATGAACGAAATTTCTTTACGTAATTCACACGATTGACAAGACAATGTTAAACAAAATTGACCAGACTTCTTAGACTGTGACGGACGATCCTCTAAATATTCTCTTTTTACCAGGTTTATTTCAGTTATTTGGTAAGACTTGGCGAAGGGAACTGATTATGTGCTAGTGACTGCAGTTTGATTATATTGTTTCTCAAATGGATATTGACATCATTATCATTCAACAAAACTAGATCTGAAAATTTTCTCGCTAGTTCTTCCAATATCGAAAGCCACATACATCCAACGGCTGTCCTGTCCCGTAGGGTCTTTTGGGATCACCAGATGAACAAGTTCCTCGTCCTCATGTACGATGCCCAAAATGGTTATTTTACACTGACCAACCGCTTTTTCATAGTGTTAAGGGAATATTTCCAGCTAAAATAATCGACGTTTCGACCCGTCCGCTGGAAAATCAGTGGCACGGAAACATTCTGAAGAAGATCCCAACAAAGCAGTCGGAATGACCATAATTTTAGAAGGAAATAGGACGCGGTCCAACAACCCAGAAGATTTTAACTGACAACGGCCACGAAAGCTTGCAGACTTACGTAATTGGAGAATCTCTTCTTTTAAAATTTTAAAAAACATCTATAATTTTTTTTAATTTTATAAAATTTTCTCTTCGTTATGTACAGACAAACGTTTGTCAGCACATAATATATTTGCCTTTGTGTTCGATTCAGGCTGAGTATAACAGATCTTTACCTGATGATCAGGTAAAAAAGAATGGTATGACCAGTGCAACGGTGTTGAACGCTGCAAGTTGCATTTGTAATACCACATGTGACACGTTAATTCCCTTTAAATTTTTGAAAATAATCCAGTAGCAATTTTTACGTAACTTGTTACTTACTGCAGTTTTTCTTTTGATTTGTCTGCTCTCAGGTCTGAAGATGGTAGTTAAGCCATCGAAATTTGTCATCACTTTGCAAATAAAATTTACGTTAAATGCGATCGAGACTTGAAAATGTTTTATAGGAAGTTTGTGAACCATTCATAGTTTTATATTTGATTATCTGTGAAATATTGAATTAGTCAGCATCAGTATACAGGGTCCATCACCTAAAACTTCCACCGCAAATCGGAAGCGCTATTGATTGGGAATTTAAACAGAATGGACTGGTACTTAGGGGCTCATAGTTTTAGCCAATCAACAGGGTGTAATAATAGTTAGTAAGTGTATTTTTGTGTAAACATTCGCTTTTTCAAATGGAACAATGCCTACTGACGTTAAGAAACTAAAAGTAGAATAAATTAGAATGGCAATGGTGTTCGTTGCAGGACTCTTCACGAGTTGCGTATTTTCAAAATGACATTGTGCCGTTCTTGTGGTAACACACGCTAAGGAACAACAAAGGTGCACACACTAATTGAATTTTGACCAGTAACGAGACTATTGACCCTCACAGGTTGTATTCAAAATGACCACCGGCAGTGGCCAATACACACTTCCAGCCTGTTATGGAGCGACTGCTGGACATGTGTGTTATGGAGCGACAACTGGACATGTGCTATCATTCCAGTGGCGATGTCCGAGTGGCTGCTGTAATACGTTGTTGCGTATCATAGTGTGTCCAGAATGAGATTTTCACTCTGCATCGGAGTGTACGCTGATATGAAACTTCCTGGTAGATTAAAACTGTGTACCGGACCGAGATTCGAACACGAGACCTGCGCCTTTCGGGGGCAAGTGCTCTACCTACTGAGCTACTCAACCACGATTCACGCCCTGTCCTCACAGCTTTAATCCCACCTGTGACGATGGTAGAGCAGTTACCCACAAAAAGGCAAAGGTCCCGAGTTCGAGTCTCCGTCCGGCACACAGTTTTAATCTGCAAGGAAGTTTCATATCAGTGCACACTCCGCTGCAGAGTGAAAATCTCATTCTGGATACATCCCCCAGGCTGTGGCTAAGCCATGTCCCCGCAAGATCCTTTCTTCCAGGAGTGCTAATTCTGCAAGGTTCGCAGAAGAGCTTCTGTGAAGTTTGGAAGGTAGGAGACGAGGTATGTCGTGATTTCTGCGTAGGTTGCTCAGATGGTAGACCACTTGCCCGCGAAAGGCAAAGATCCCGAGTTCGGGTTTCGGTACGGCAGCCATCATATTGCTACCACAGTCTGTAGAGCAACGTCTTCTAGCTACTGTGGCGGATGGCCTATTAGAAAGTCAGTTGAATTACAAGTCCTTAAGTCAGGGGAGTGCGGAAGGTGGTATAGCTCTTAGCAGCCGCATCAGTCAAGCAAATCAGTAACAGCTTACACTGTACGTGCTTGTCCTGCAAAATGATGGTCAGGTCCTCCAGAAAGTTTCATCACTTCTGTCTCTAAGCTGGTCTTAGGTTGTTTTCCAAAAATGAACAGCATACAGACAGAAGTGATGACACTTTCCTCAGGACCTGACCATCATTATGCAGGACAATGCTCAAGCAGCTATTGCACTCCCCTGATTTAAGCCCTCGTGAGTTCAATTCTATTTCTAAACTGAAGGAAATACTTCACGGCATTCGCTTCAGAACTGCTACAAATTCATCGGGCAACAGACCGCGCCGTTCGAACTATCAACACAACTGGCACTGCTAAGAGTATCCTACGACTTCCACATCGCTGGCAACAGGTTATACACAATGCTGGTGACTACTTTGAAGGTCTGTAAAACTTTGAAACACGTATCTATTTTGTAGGAGCTGTAAATACATAGTTGCCACTGTTTGAGTTCCAACCCTCGTACTTACCTTTCTGCGTCAGACAGTGGCCAGTTCCCATAATCTTTCGGTTCACCAGGGCATTGCACTGTCTGGTCAAAAGTATTCGGATAACTATTAGTGTACGTTAATATGGAATGTATCCGCCCTTCGCCATTCTTACGGTTTGCACTCAGCTCTGGACACTTTATGTGAGGTGTCGGAATGTAAGTAGAGGAATGCCACCGCATTACTCTCGAGAGCCGAGCCCAAAGAAGGTAGCGACGTTGGACGCTGACATCTGGAGCGAGGTCGACATTGTAGGTCAACCGAAATGAGGCAAATCAGGTCGGCACTCTGGGCAGGCCAGTCCATTTCGGGAACCAATGCCTCACAGATACTGCTTCATGAAAGGATGCATATCATCGTCTCCGAGCTGTTCCTCTACGGTGTACACTACAAAGTGCTGTAAAATGTGTTCGTATCGCCCGCATCTAGCATTTTCTTGAACGTAATAAGGGGACCAAAACTCACCACGAAAAGCAACCTCATACTGTAACACCATCTGCTCTATAGTACCCATTTGGCAGGTTACCTGTTGGTAGATAAAGGTTAGCATCCCACTTAGTAAATGAATCGACTTCATTTACCTCCGGTACGATGGACATGGAAGAATTAAGGGCAAATTTTAAACACATTGTAAATCACGCAATGGACAAGTATGTGCCGAGAAAGTGGGCTACGGACGGAAAAGACCCACCGTGGTTTAACAGCGCAATTCGGAGAATGCTCAGGAAGCAAAGGCAGTTGCACTCGCGGTACAAAAAAGATCGGGAGAATGACACGCAAAAGTTAGTAGAGATTCGTGCTGCTGTAAAAAGAGCGATGCGCGAAGCATTCAACCACTACCACCGTCATACTTTAGCAAAAGATCTTGCTGAAAACCCAAGGAAATTCTGGTCTTACGTAAAATCGGTAAGCGGGTCGAAGGCTTCTGTCCAGACACTCACTGATCAGTCAGGCCTGGCAACGGAAGACAACAAAACGAACGCTGAAATTTCAAATTTAGCATTTGAGAAATCTTTCACGCAGGAGGATCGTACAAACATACCGCCGTTTGAGTCTCGTACAGATTCTCGTATGGAGGACATAGTGATAGACATCCCTGGGATTGTGAAGCAGCTGAATGGGTTGAAAATAAATAAATCGCCAGGTCCTGATGGGATTCCAGTTCGGTTTCACGGAGAGTACTCTACTGCATTGGTTCTTTACATAGCTTGCATTTATCGCGAATCTCTTGCCCAACGTAAAGTCCCGAGCGACTGGAGAAAAGCGCAGGTGACGCCTGTATATAAGAAGAGTAGAAGGACGGATCCTCAAAATTACAGACCAATATCCTTAACATCAGTTTGTTGCAGGATTCTCGAACATATTCTCAGTTCGAATATAATGAATTTCTTTGACACAGACAAGTTGCTGTCCATGCAGCAGCACGGCTTTAGAAAGCATAGCTCCTGCGAAACGCAACTCGCCTTTTTTTCACATGATATCTTGCGAACCATGGATGAAGGGTATCAGACGGATGCCATATTCCTTGACTTCCGGAAAGCGCCCGATTCGGTGCCCCACTGCAGATTCCTAGCTAAGGTACGAGCATATGGGATTGGTTCCCAAATATGTGAGGGGCTCGAAGACTTCTTAAGTAATAGAACCCAGTACGTTGTCCTCGATGGTGAGTGTTCATCGGAGGTGAGGGTATCATCTGGAGTGCCCCAGGGAAGTGTGGTAGGTCCACTGTTGTTTTCTATCTACATAAATGATCTTTTGGATAGGGTGGATAGCAATGTGCGGCTGTTTGCTGATGATGCCGTGGTGTACGGGAAGGTGTCGTCGTTGAGTGACCGTAGGAGGATACAAGATCACTTGGACAGTATTTGTGATTGGTGTAAAGAATGGCAGCTAACTCTAAATATAGATAAATGTAAATTAATGCAGATGAATAGGAAAAAGAATCCTGTAATGGCTGAATACTCTAGTAGTAGTGTAGCGCTTGACACAATCACGTCGATTAAATATTTGGGCGTAACATTGCAGAGCGATATGAAGTGGGACAAGCATGTAATGGCAGTTGTGGGGAAGGCGGATAGTCGTCTTCGGTTCACTGGTAGAATTTTGGGAAGATGTGCTTCATCTGTAAAGAAGACACCGTATAAAACACTAATCAGGTCGGATTGAGGGAGGACATAGAACCAATTCAGAGGCGGGCTGCTAGATTTGTTACTGGTAGGTTTGATCATCACGCGAGTGTTACGGAAATGCTTCAGGAACTCGGGTGGCAGTGTCTAGAGGAAAGGAGGCGTTCTTTTCGTGGATCGCTACTGAGGAAATTTAGAGAACCAGCATTTGAGGTTGACTGCAGCACAATTTTACTGCCTCCAACTTACATTTCGCGGAAAGGCCACAAAGATAAGAGAGATTAGGGCTCGTACAGAGGCATATAGGCAGTCATTTTTCCCTCGTTCTGTTTGGGAGTGGAACAGGGAGAGAAGATGCTAGTTGTGGTACGAGGTACCCTCCGCCACGCACCGTATGGTGGATTGCGGAGTATATACGTAGATGTAGATGTACAGGGTTATTACAAATGATTGAAGCGATTTCACAGCTTTACAATAACTTTATTATTTGAGATATTTTCAAAATGCTTTGCACACATATACAAAAACTCAAAAAGTTTTTTTAGGCATTCACAAATGTTCGATATGTGCCCCTTTAGTGATTCGGCAGACATCAAGCCGATAATCAAGTTCCTCCCACACTCGGCGCAGCATGTCCCCATCAATGAGTTCGAAAGCATCGTTGATGCGAGCTCGCAGTTCTGGCAGGTTTCTTGGTAGAGGAGGTTTAAACACTGAAACTTTCACATAATCCCACAGAAACAAATCGCGTGGGGTTAAGTCGGGAGAGCGTGGAGGCCATGACATGAATTGCTGATCATGATCTCCACCACGACCGATCCATCGGTTTTCCAATCTCCTGTTTAAGAAATGCCGAACATCATGACGGAAGTGCGGTGGAGCACCATCCTGTTGAAAGATGAAGTCGGTGCTGTCGGTCTCCAGTTGTGGCATGAGCCAATTTTCCACGGGCTACGCGTGAAACTTGCCCGCACGCGTTCAACCGTTTCTTCGCTCACTGCAGGCCGACCCGTTGATTTCCCCTTACAGAGGCATCCAGAAGTTTTAAACTGCGCATACCATCGCCGAATGGAGTTAGCAGTTGGTGGATCTTTGTTGAACTTCGTCCTTCAAGTGTCGTTGCACTGTTATGACTGACTGATGTGAGTGCATTTCAAGCACGACATACGCTTTCTCGGCTCCTGTCGCCGTTTTGTCTCACTGCGCTCTCGAGCGCTCTGACGGCAGAAACCTGAAGTGCGGCTTCAGCCGAACAAAACTTAATGAGTTTTTCTACGTATCTGTAGTGTGTCGTGACCATATGTCAATGAATGGAGCTACAGTGAATTTATGAAATCGCTTCAATCATTTGTAATAGCCCTGTAGATGTCGATGCATTCGCCAATCGCAACCGTTCCATCGCATTGCAGCAGAGTATATCGTCATTCATTAGTCGAAACCTCTCAGTTCAAGTTATTCACTTTCGGTACCCCACGCCAAGCGCTGCTTGGCATTGACTACAGAAATGTGTGCTTTATGAAGACTGCTCGACTATTGCCACCCATTGTCTTCAACTACCTACGCACTGTTATTGTCCTGGCCAGACTGCTGATACCACTTTGCATATCACGAGTGATTCCTTCGACCGATTTCAAAAATGTTCAGATGTGTGTGAAATCTTATGTTTCTTAACTGCTAAGGTCATCAGTCCCTAAGCTGACACACTACTTAACCTAAATTATCCTAAGGACAAACACACACACCCATGCCCGAGGGAGGACTCGAACCTCCGCCGGGATCAGCCGCACAGTCCCCGCCGATTTCACGCGATTTTTTAGGATCACCCTCTTCAGTGCTCGGCGATCCCTGTCCGTCTGTGAATGAGGTCTGCCTCGTCTCGGTTTATCTACGGTTGTTCCTTCGCATTTCCACTTCACAATCCTAATTGTACACTTGGTCAACTTTAGATGGGTAGAAATGTCCCTGATGGATTCGTTACTCAGGTGACATCCAACGACCACTGTACGTTTGAAGTCACAGAGACCTGCTAACCGAGCCATTGCGCCATTAGTACTTTTCTGCAGACAGCACAATACCAACCACCACCTTTATACCGGCCAGAGTGGCCGAGCGGTTCTAGGCGCTACAGCCTGGAACCGCGCGACCGCTATGTTTAGTTAGGTTTAAGTAGATCTAACAAGGGAACATCCCCATCGCACCCCCCTCAGATTTAGTTATAAGTTGGCACAGTGGACAGGCCTTGAAAAACTGAACACAGATCGATCGAGAAAATAGGAAGAAGTTGTGTGGAACTATGAAAAAATAAGCAAAATATACAAAATGGGTCGTCCATGCGTAAGATAAGCAATATTAAGAGCAATGTGAGGCGAGGAGCTCCGTGGTCCCGCGGTTAGTGTGAACAGCTGCGGAAGAAGAGGTCCTTTGTTCAAATCTTTCCTCCACCGAAAATTTTAACTTTTTATTTTCAGTTTATGTGAAAAACTCTTGTGTTTTCATCACTTTTTTGGAGTGATTATTACATCCACAAGAAAACCTAAATCGGGCAAGGTAGAAGAAACTTTTCACCCATTCGCCAAGTGTACTAGTTAGGTAGGTCGACAACATTCCTGTCATGTGACGCACATGCTGTCACCAGTGTCGTATACAAAATATCAGACGTGTTTTCCTGTGGAGGAATCGGTTGACCTACGACCTTGCGATCAAATGTTTTCGGTTCCCATTGGAGAGACACGTCCTTTCGTCAACTAATCACACGGTTTTGCGGTGCGGTCGCAAAACACAGACACTAAATTTATTACAGTGAACAGAGACGTCAATGAACGAACGGACAGATCATAACTTTGCGAAAATAAAGAAAGCAAAATTTTCGGTGGAGGGCAGATTTGAACCAAGGACCTCTTGTTCCGCAGCTGTTCTCGCTAACCACAGGACCACGGCGCTCCTCGCCTCACATTGCCCTTAATATTGCCTATCTTACGCATGGACGACCCAGTTTGTATATTTTGCTTATTTTTTCATAGTTCCACACAACTTCTTCCTGTTTTCTCGATCGATCTGTGTTCAGTTTTTCAAGGCCTATCCACTGTGCCAACTTATAACTAAAGGCACTTATGCAGTTTAGCAGGTATGGAAAAAATTTTTCATTTTTTTTCAAAACTTGATCGATTATAGTCAAATTTGATACGCTGATTACGAATACGATATTTATTTTCGCCCCAGTCAATTATTTACATCAAAAATATTGTTTTAAATTTTTTTTAAATTTTTTAATTTTTTTTATATTTCAAAATTTGGTCATATAGTGAATTCTGATGCGCTGATTTCGAATATAACATCCATTTTCATTTTCCCTTGACCGTCGGCGATATCTTCTGCCCGATAAGCGCGGCGCTGCCGATGACGCAACATTGCGTAATACACTAACTAATCAGTATTTTCAAATCATAGGCGGCCGCTGCCGCGGCCGCATTCCAAAAAAAAACTCCCAACCTAACCTCAAGTGGGCTACGCTACAGATCACTTTATTTATGAAAATACAAAGTACAATCACCAACAAACTTTACATATTCACCCACAAAGCTCTCCAAGCCAGATACATTTGGAATGAAACATTTTTTCCATACCTGCTAAACTGCATAAATTGATCTGTAGCGTAGCCCACTTGAGGTTAGGTTGGTAGTCTTTTTGTTTGGAATGCGGCCGCGGCAGCGGCCGCCTATGATTTGAAAATACTGATTAGTTAGTGTATTACGCAATGTTACAACCAATCACGTAGAATCTGTTTGGCAGAAAGCCAAGGAAGAAAACAAACGCAGGTTCGGTACCCATCGTACTATGCTAGATAACTATTTGGCAGAATTTTTGTGGCGTCAGCGTTTTCAAAAGGATGCATTTCATAACTTGGTTGAGCACGTTCGTTTAGTGTATCCCGAAGCAGCACAGTGATTACGTTTTATTTTTATTTTGCTAAATTTAGTTAAAAGTTTGTTAATTTTGCACTGGCGTTTGATGAGCAAGAGTATTGATTGTGGTTAATTAGTAAAAATACGTACCTACCGTTCCGTTAAAATGGACGTATACTGTAATCGACAAAATATTGAAAAATAAAAAAAATAAAAAAATTAAAAAAAAATTTAAAACAATTTTTTTATGTAAATAATTTACTGGGGCGAAAATAAATATCGTATTCGTAATCAGTGTATCAAATTTGACTATAATCGATCAAATTTTGAAAAAAAATGAAAAATTTTTTCCGTACCTGCTAAACTGCATAAGTGCCTAACTAAATCTGAGGGGGGTGTGATGGGGATGTTCCCTTGTAAGTTCTAGGGGACTGATGACCACAGCAGTTAAGTCCCATAGAGCTCAGAGGCATTTGTACCATTTTATGGCGGTGATCTTTGCTTTTCGTTCTTCATCCGGAGTCTGTTACGAGATCGTGTTTCAACATTTTTGGTTACGTCACCGAGGCTGGAATTTCGACGCGAATACCAGTCAAAACGCAGGGTGAGCTACATGGGTGCTTATTGAGCAAGAACTGTAAGAAACGTGTTGATGAGGCCCTTGTCACACTAGTGGGCGTTAATTGCCTGGGGTGCCAGTGGTGAGATGTGGGCGCAGAGCGGCAACTGCCACATACTGGGTCCGTCCGTTAACAGCGCCATGGAGACGGAAAGCTGCGAACAGGGCACTGGAGCCTGCCGAGGGATTAGCGGCTGCGGCTGCGGCTGCGGCTGCGGCGCGCCCGCTTAAGCGCAGCTCGTGCGCTCCACTCCAGTCTGACGCACGCACACGCGCACACGCACGCACGCACGCGTGTGGGAGGCGATTAATTCCGGCGGGTAACGGCGGGGTGGCCACACAGGGCCGGCGGTGGCGGCGGCGCTGCGGGCGGAAACCAAACCCGATGTGCGTGCTCTCCGGCTGTCAGTCGGCCGGGTAGAGCTTGTGTGTGTGTGTGTGTGTGCGTGTGTGCCCGCAGCGGACTTACCTGGGCTCCCGTTCTGTCGGGGCCGTTCCGCCTCTGTGATGCTTCAGCATTAGCCGTACTTCCCACTCGTCTCTCGTAAAGTGCAAGTCCCAATCTGGACTGTTCCCGCATGGATTTAACTGTGGCTTTTCACTGTGGCCTTTCTTTGTTGTGCTCTGCGCAGATACGACATTCGTCGGACTGATTATCGCCGGCCGCGGTGGTCTACCGGTTCTGGCGCTGCAGTCCGGAACCGCGGGACTGCTACGGTCGCAGGTTCGAATCCTGCCTCGGGCATGGGTGTGTGTGATGTCCTTAGGTTAGTTAGGTTTAAGTAGTTCTAAGTTCTAGGGGACTTATGACCTAAGATGGTGAGTCCCATAGTGCTCAGAGACATTTGAACCATTTGACTGATTATCCTTTGCGTTTGACTCTCATCCTTAAACTGAATACCACGTCAGATTTCAGGACATAAATAATCAGAAAAGACTTTCAGTAACACACCCAAGCAACCTCGGTTATTTAACCCTTTCGGACCTTCTGACTACAGCCGCCTACATTAACGTTTACTGTGTCGTAGCTACAACAGAAGTATTTTTTTCGCAATGGAAACATATAGTACAGATTTGTGATAGTTTAACCTTACAATGAAATGAGCACCCTTAGCTGCTCACAGGCGTTGACATACGTCAATGGGGACAGATGAAAATGTGTGCCCCGACCGGGACTCGAACGCGGGATCTCCTGCTTACGTGGCAGACGCTCTATCCATCTGAGCCACCGAGGACACAGAGGATAGTGCGACTGCGGGGATTTATCTCTGGCACGCCTCCTGCGAAACCCACATTCTCAACGTATTGTCCCGCAATACATTCGTAGTGCCCCCGCCCATTATACTCATTACTCGCGGCGCGTAGCCGATTCCCGTAAGAGTTCGGGCAGTGTTTGTGCATTCGCACAGAAGAAGAAGATGGTCAAGTGGCCGGTGAGCCTTAACTTATATATACTATATATACTATAACACCAAAAGATCCTGAGGAAGATTCCAGCAGTGGGGTCGAAACGTCGAACATTTTAGAAGAAACATGCATGACGCGATCTAATAACCCAGAAGATTTTAACATTTTTTTACACCTTTTAAGTGTTCTGCCAATGAATTTCAGTCTGTGGTTGATCTACCCACAATATTATCCTAGTATATATGTAGTTAAGGCTCACCGGGCACTTGACCATTTTCTTATTCTGTGCGAATGCACAAACACTGCCCGAACTCTTACGGGAATCGGCAACGCGCCGCGAGTAATGAGTATAATGGGCGGGGGGCACTACGAATGTAGTGCGGGACAATACGTTGAGAATGTGGGTTTCGCAGGAGGCGTGCCAGAGATAAATCCCCGCAGTCGCGCTATCCTCTGTGTCCTCGGTGGCTCAGATAGATAGAGCATGTCCGAAAGAACAGATACCATCTTTATATATATATAGTTTAACCTTGTCATCATGTGCAAGTGCTGCCACCTGTTGGGCATCACTATGAAAATATCAGCAAGTCAAAGCAGTAGTGTGCAGCAGCTCATGACAACCAGAATACACGGATGTGTTTGATTCGCTGTATTCCACACTATAATTGGATACTGTTTTTATTTTGCATGGTAATTTTTGAATGATCATTTCACTACTTATTACGATAGAAAATTTATTATAAGTAGTTATTTAGTCAATAAAATAAAGCCAAGCATTCAAAGTATGTTTGGGAAAAGAGTATATATTTTTGTACACATCTCGCGCCTAAATCATTAAAAAAAATGAGCTAAGTAGATTAAGAATGGACCCTGGGTGCGATACTAGCAATACACAAGAAAGGAGACAAGACCTGCTGTTCAAATTACCGAGGCATTACCCTGCTGAAGGTAGCCTATAATGCACCATATGCAGAAGAGATTCTGGGGGAGTATGAGTGTGGATTTCCGCCTAATAGATTAACAACAGACCAAATATTTGTGTTGAGGCAAATACAAGAAAAGGCACATTGTAACCTCCCCTTAGAATTTATGAAACCTCCCCTAAGAAAAATTTATGAATGACTATGCTGATAAACTTCTTACGTTATTCGATTTTCAAACAGCTGACCAAACCTGAACGTACTCAGACTTTTCTCTCCTTATTTATTCTGATCATCACTAAACTGGCACACAATATTTTCAGCGCAACGCAGTCCGACTTTCAATAAACCCTACAAAAGAATGGCCGTGACTTACAATAACCTATACCTTTCATGAATGACTTACCTCACAAAAATCTTCGTTACTCTAACTACTGCAATACAGCGAGCGCCAGTACAGCCAGCTAAATAAAAGATTCTAACTGCTGAAGGCACTAACTACTGATAGGCATAGTTAGTAAATCAAAGATTTTGGTAGAGAACAAACAATGTATTTACCTAAATAATGTTCAAAAGTCATCATATACAATCCCTGAAATGGAAAAAAGAACACATTGACACCGGTGTGTCAGACCCACCATACTTGCTCCGGACACTGCGAGAGGGCTGTACAAGCAATGATCACGCGCACGGCACAGCGGACACACCAGGAACCGCGGTGTTGGCCGTCGAATGGCGCTAGCTGCGCAGCATTTGTGCACCGCCGCCGTCAGTGTCAGCCAGTTTGCCGTGGCATACGGAGCTCCATCGCAGTCTTTAACACTGGTAGCATGCCGCGACAGCGTGCACGTGAACCGTATGTGCAGTTGACGGACTTTGAGCGAGGGCGTATAGTGGGCATGCGGGAGGCCGGGTGGACGTACCGCCGAATTGCTCAACACGTGGGGCGTGAGGTCTCCACAGTACATCGATGTTGTCGCCAGTGGTCGGCGGAAGGTGCACGTGCCCGTCGACCTGGGACCGGACCGCAGCGACGCACGGATGCACGCCCAGACCGTAGGATCCTACGCAGTGCCGTAGGGGACCGCACCGCCACTTCCCAGCAAATTAGGGACACTGTTGCTCCTGGGGTATCGGCGAGGACCATTCGCAACCGTCTCCATGAAGCTGGGATACGGTCCCGCACACCGTTAGGCCGTCTTCCGCTCACGCCCCAACATCGTGCAGGCCGCCTCCAGTGGTGTCGCGACAGGCGTGAATGGAGGGACGAATGGAGACGTGTCGTCTTCAGCGATGAGAGTCGCTTCTGCCTTGGTGCCAATGATGGTCGTATGCGTGTTTGGCGCCGTGCAGGTGAGCGCCACAATCAGGACTGCGTACGACCGAGGCACACAGGGCCAACACCCGGCATCATGGTGTGGGCAGCGATCTCCTACACTGGCCGTACACCACTGGTGATCGTCGAGGGGACACTGAATAGTGCACGGTACATCCAAACCGTCATCGAACCCATCGTTCTACCATTCCTAGACCGGCAAGGGAACTTGCTGTTCCAACAGGACAATGCACGTCCGCATGTATCCCGTGCCACCCAACGTGCTCTAGAAGGTGTAAGTCAACTACCCTGACCAGCAATATCTCCGGATCTGTCCCCCATTGAGCATGTTTGGGACTGGATGAAGCGTCGTCTCACGCGGTCTGCACGTCCAGCACGAACGCTGGTCCAACTGAGGCGGCAGGTGGAAATGGCATGGCAAGCCGTTCCACAGGACTACATCCAGCATCTCTACGATCGTCTCCATGGGAGAATAGCAGCCTGCATTGCTGCGAAAGGTGGATATACACTGTACTAGTGCCGACATTGTGCATGCTCTGTTGCTTGTGTCTATGTGCCTGTGGTTCTGTCAGTGTGATGTATCTGACCCCAGGAATGTGTCAATAAAGTTTCCCCTTCCTGGGACAATGAATTCACGGTGTTCTTATTTCAATTTCCAGGAGTGTATATATATATCTATCAATTCATGACATAAATCTTTACAAATTTCCTTTTTCTGGTGCCCACACGTTCAGGTCGTCCGCTTATAGAAACCCCTCAAAACTCTGGCATCTCTCTCTCTCCACATCCGCCACCTCCAACTGCCAACAATGCCAACCAGCCACAGACTGCACACAACACAGCCAGTGATTTTCATACAGAGCTCTACGTGACGTTACCAACATAAAAACCTAAACAGCCTACTTACAATGTGAGTATAACACTGTGCTTCATAACCTCTACCCAGACTTCAAGCAGGCCTTTGATAGTTTCGATAAAGCACAAATGCTGAATGATTTGCTGCTGCTTGGTACACCATCGAAGTATATCTCACTTATTCAAGCAACATTGGCTGGTTTCAAGGCTGGAGTGCGAGCTGATAAAGAACTGAGCAATTGGGAATCAGACAAGGGGACGCACTCTCTACAATGATTTTCAATCTGAATCTTGAAGCAGACATGCCTAAGCTTCAGATATCTGGTTACACAGGCACAGAGTCGACTCTAGTATGCGTATATGCTGATGATGTAGCAATTATTAGCAGAAGAAGAGTATCACTAGAGAGGACAATATCTGAGCTGAAAGAAGCCGCAGGACCTAGAGGCCTTTCTATAAATGAAACAGAGACTAAGTGCACGAATTTCACCAGTAAGTACCAAAAGATATCGATCTATCGACAAATATCGATCTACTGATATATATGGTTTCATAGAGAAATTTTGATGCATCGAAAAATAACGCCGGTCGAAGTTATCGATGTATCGAATGTTGTTGACCCATCGAATATCGATCCACTTCTCGAAGATGACCTATCTCCTCAAGAATATGTACCTCTCCAAGAATTTCGATCTCTCCAAGTATTTCGATCTACGGTAGAATTTCGATTTATGGAAGTGCAACATTCACGTGAAGAATACCGATCTATCGAAGAATACCGATCCATCGAAGAATACTGATCCTTCAAGAGTACCTATCTCTCAAAGAATACCTATCTCTCGAAAAATACCTACCTCTCGAAGAATATCTATTTCTCGAAGAATATCTATCTCTCGAAGAATATCTAATATCTATCTCTCGAAGAGTACCTATCTCTCGAAGAGTATCTCCTGATTAATAAAATGGTTCAAATGGCTCTGAGCACTATGGGACTTAACATCTATGGTCATCAGTCCCCTAGAACTTAGAACTACTTAAACCTAACTAACCTAAGGACAGCACACAACACCCAGTCATCACGAGGCAGAGAAAATCCCGGACCCCGCCGGGAATCGAACCCGGGAACCCGGGCGCGGGAAGCGAGAACGCTACCGCACGACCACGAACTGCGGACCCTGATCAATACATCCAAACAAATCAGCCTTAGCCAGGCACTACCTAGAATGGAATACGGTGAGACCAGTATCGTGGTGCAAGCCCCATATTTCTGGAAGAGCATCACTGAGAAGTCTATCGAAACAAACATGTCAGAAAATCTAATAACTGGTACGTTGGTTTCAATTCAAACAACACTTAGGGTCCGGCATTCAGTTTATTAAAATCTCCTCTGTCTATGACATTCACCAAAGTTGGAAAACACTGAGAGAATTAGCGTTTCAGGAAATATCAGTACAAGCTCTGAAAAACGAAATAACTTCAAAGGACATTGTGGGCGCTGTCAATCGAACTCGGTTATAAATGGCGGCGTAAGACAAACAATAGCTCACAGTCTGCTTGGAATGCAAGCAGCGAGTAAATGGAAAAAACAACTCGGCAGAACACCCGGAATCTCACTATAACATAATTTATTATTTGTGCGAGGTTTTAGAAGAGGTTATATATAGACTGAGGACAATACACGTTTTATTTGTTTTCAGAAAAGCTTGATTGTGTGGAGCACGAAATATTTTTGCAAAGTTGGACTGTTATGGGATTATGGACCAAGCTCAACAACGATTCACTTAATGTATGGAATGTAGAAAGCAGAAGGTTGTCCTCCAGCCTCAACAAACACAGACTACATTTGATTTTGACTAGGGTCAAGTAAAGAGGGGATTACCATAGGTCTCTTCTTGGTCTGTTGCTGTTCTTCACACATATCAATGATCTGCAACTAAATATGATATAATGTTCTTTGCAGATGACACAAGTGATATTATGAAAGACTTGGAACATAATATAAACAACGTAGCTAATAGAGCAGTCAGTATCATCAGCATGTGGCTTTCAGATAACAGGGAATGCTTACAAGGGAACCTCCCCATCGCACCCCCCTCAGATTTAGTTATAAGTTGGCACAGTGAATAGGCCTTGAAAAACTGAACACAGATCAATCTAGAAAACAGGAAGAAGTTATATGGAACTATGAAAAGAATAAGCAAAATATACAAACTGAATAGTCCACGCGTAAGATAGATAATATAAAGGAAAATGAACGAAGGAGCGCCGTGGTCTCAGGTTTAGCGTGCGCAGCTGCGGAATGCAAGGTCCTCGGTTCAAGTCTTCCCTGAAGTAAAAATTTTAATTTTTTATTTTCAGTTTATGTGACAGTCTTATGTTTTAATCACTTTTTTTGGAGTGATTATCACATCCACAAGAAAACCTAAATCGGGCAAGGTAGATGAAACATTTTACCCATTCGCCACGTGTACAAGGTAGGTGGGTCGACAACATATTCCTGTCATGTGACGCACATGCCGTCAACAGTGTCGTATAGAATATATCAGACGTGTTTTCCTGTGGAGGAATCGGTTGACCTATGACCTTGCGATCAAATGTTTTCGGTTCCCATTGAAGAGGCACGTCCTTTCGTCTACTAATCGCACGGTTTTGCGGTGCGGTCGCAAACCACAGACACTAAACTTATTACAGTGAACAGAGACGTCAATGAACGAACGGACAGATCATAACTTTGCGAAAATAAAATTTTTACTCTAGAGAAGACTTGAACCAAGGACCCCACGTTCCGCAGCCTCTTACGCTAACCACGGGACCACGGCGCTCGTGTACTCACACTATCCTTGATTTTGCCTATCTTGCACATGGACTACTCAGTTTGTATATTTGGATTATTTTTTCATATTTCCACACAACTTCTTCCTGTTTTCTCGATTGATCTGTGTTCAGGTTTTCAAGGCCTATCCACTGTGCCAACTTACAACTAAATGTGAGGGGGGTGCGATGGGGAGGTTCCCTTGTTAGAGTTTTTGACACGAAACTCTCGTAAAAGAACAATTTCATTTCCGAAAGGTCAGTCAGTGACATCTTATTTGTGATGGAAATCTTTCCTTGAAGTATCCACCCAACATTCATTTAACTATGTACAGACTTGGTGCATGTCTAAGTAGCTTTGGTTCACGTGGTCCCACAGACATTGATAAATAAGTTAAAAAAGAAATTAAATTAATTTAAAAGATACATTAATTAAAAAATAAGACTTACATATTCAGAAAAAAGTTACTTAAAAAATAATGTGATGAATGAAATGACAATCTGCTATGTAGCTAGCCGGATTGTCACTTCATTTATTAAACAATCTCCGAAGTTAAAATGAGCGGCTGGTCTCCAGTAGGTACTGCCTACCCGCTGCTTCCGGCCCTCTGGCGTGATTAGTTTTTGGCAGTTTTGCAATCCTACCGGCGTCTGGGGGTCTGCCCCGTCGGAGCGATAAAGTGACCTGGGCAGCAAGTTGAAGTCCCCAGCTAGCGAGGCAATCTCGCCGCAGAGTTGGCAGCACTGGTAATTAGGCTGGAGGGAGGTGAGGTAGGGGAGGGTCGCCTGCAGCTGACAGCTCTTTCCCAGAGGCAGGTGTGACACAAATACGTCTGCCTACAACCCCACCCACCCATCACAACAGCCAGACACAAACGGAGTCAGGAGCTGACTGTCGCAAACCACCATTCCGAACAAGAGTATAATGGCTGTACGCAACAAACTGACAACTCTAACAACTCCTGTATTACCTTCATTGTCTTAATTTACAACTACATAGATACTCCGTAATTTACTACTACAAGCATGATTGTTCACGGGCAGCTTGGCCGCCAAATGGTGTAGGTGAGTTTTCGGTAGTTTACTTTGCATGTGGCAATGGTCTTCTCGAGCATACACCTGCTCTAGGAGCCTCTTCCGTCTTTCGAGAGCGATGTTTATTGTGTCATTCCAGATGTTATCTCACAGCCTAATTCTGGGTCTTCCTCTTCTTTTCTTTACTTCTATTGTTCTCAAAAACGCTATTCTATGTAATCTGTTCTCTGTCATTCTTGCTACGTGGCCTGCTCACTTCAACCTTGTCTTTTTTAGCACTTTGACTATGTTATGGTGTTTGTACAGTTCCCTTAATTAATTTTTTCTTATCCTCTATTCCATCCTATTTTCATCACATACGTGTCCAAAAATCAACATTACTATTTTCCTTTCAAATATTAATAGTTTTTCTTCATCTTTCTTTCTGAAAATTTATGTATTACATCCATGCAATGTTGCTGCTGTAATAGCCGCTTGATGGAATATAATTTTGTAGTAATTAGTGATTATTTTTCCATAAGATCTTGATAAAATTGAAAAGTGTCTGTTCCCTGTTGCTAGACTGCCATCTGTTCCTATACACCTACTACTGTCACTTAAATTATTCCCTAAGTACCCAAACCTGTCAACTATCTTGAAAGTGAATCCACCTACACCCTAAGATGCAAAACTTTGGATTTTCTTTATGGCCAGAGAGCTATTCTGTATTTTCTCCATTAACACTTAATCCTGTTTTCTCAGAGATTTCTGAACTAATTTTGCATTATTCTCATTAATCCTGTTTTGGAACTACTTATTAATGCTACATCTGGGGAGACAAGCCTGGTAATGTCCATCCTCTGTAGTTGGATCCCTTGTGGATTAGTTTTAGTAAATTCTCTATCCATCTTGCCTTCTACATGGGTACTACTCTACCCTCTAGCACTTCATCCAAAAGGGAGGTAAGGGAAGCACACAACAACGGCCAAAAGTGCACGTAAAATTCCTATGGAGAGGACTTTTGAGAAGGCGATTCCACAATAAGTTTGTAAACTTCCTCGGACTGAAAGGCAGCCAAGACCGTTGCATTATATTCAGGTGTAACTGTCGTATCTAAGATGCAGACAAGTGGGTCGTAAAGGGTTTCACTGGACTCATCGATGTCGTAGATGTCTACGTAGTACAGGTGTAAGATACGCACTATATCAGCTTGCGCTATTACGATACGTCCATCATTTGTCGTGAGAAAATGAATACAAGCGCGTCGGAAGTTTTTCGGTCGCCAATGAACGCGGCTTCGATCGGATTTTCAAACCTTCTATTTGTATTCTCTTCAAGGTCAGCAATTTTGCCTTTACACGCCCAACATCCGCAATTCGCAGAGTGGTGTGATCTGAAGCAGCATAAAGTTCACGCAGAATGTAATAGTAATATTCATAAGTTATCCTACAGTCTCGCGCTTTAGCAGCACAGTATCAGAGTATGCCTGAGCCTGGTATTTGCTAGCTGTTTCCACCAGTCAAGCCCGCCGCTGTGGCCGAGTGGTTCTAGGCGCTTCAGTCCAAAACCGCGCTGCTGCTACGGTCGCAGGTTCGAATCCTGCCTCGGGCATGGATGTATGTGTGATGTCCTTAGGTTAGGTTTACGTAGTTCTATGTTCTAGGGGACTGATGACCTCAGATATAAAGTCCCATAGTGCGTAGAGCCATTTAAACCATTTGAACCTGCTACTAGAAGTCGCAGTAAAGTGGGTATATTTAACTAACGTCGGCTATTTACAAATCTAGACGACTTTTAGGCGTAAGGAGAGAACCAATTTTCACGAGAGAAATTAAAGTTCGAAGACTGATCCGCAAGACGCAATACACAGTTAAAATCTAGAATGAGATTTCCACTCTGCAGCGGAGTGTGCGCTGTTAAAATCACCGCCCAATAGAATACCCGAACAGGTAAACAATATTCTCTTTATAAATACGCGAACGATCGACTGCACGACCAGTGCCAGAAGGGGCATATAAAACAACCAACGTAAGATTAAAAAGTTGACAACCTATGTCCCTGCAAGAATCCAACATTTCCACCTCAACAATAGGAACGCCTTCGCGAAAGAATAACGCTGTCCCCGTAGAATATTCGGGTGCTACATTAAAGATCATACGAAAAAGAGGTAAGGAGAAGTTACTAAATAACTCCTCCTGTAAGAAGATTATGTCCGCACATGAATTAGAAATGAACGCAGTGAAGCCAACCGAAATTCTGATTCCACACGATTAACATTTAAGGAAAGGAAGATGTAGGCTTTGGTCATTTATCACAGTTATAGAGGGATGTACTGAGCGTATTGAATTAGGTACGTATAGAATTAGGTAGACAGCTGAGCGTTATGGTCAATTGCGGAGTCCACAGATGAATCAGACATTGGGAGACCAGAACCCCCATCATCACAACCTTTTTTCTTACATTTCTTACGTGCCACCGCACGATCAGGTTATAAGTCGCTGTTTCTGTCGGCTACGTGGCATGGCCAGACGGAGGCGTGGGAGGGGTCGTAGTCACAGCCTCCTGCCCACAGAACAAAGGTCATGTCCTCCAGGTCCAGTCACTAAGACGGAAGCATTCTGTGGAGCTACCAATACAACAGGTATCTCTAAAGTCGATCAGTTATAGAATTTTGGAGCACGTATTATGTTCGAGTTTAGTGACTTTTCTCGAAACTAGAAATCTACTCTGTAGGAATCAGCGTGGGTTTCGAAAAAGACGATCGTGTGAAACCCAGCTCGCTCTATTCGTCCACGAGACTCAGAGGGCCATAGACACAGGTTCCCAGGTAGATGCGGTGTTTCTTGACTTTTGCAAGGCGTTCTATACAGTTCCCCACAAAGTAAGAGCATATGGACTATCAGACCAACTGTGGGATTGGATTGAAGAGTTCCTAGATAACAGAACGCAGCATGTCATTCTCAATGGAGAGAAGTGTTCCGAAGAAAGAGTGATTTCAGGTGTGCCTCAGGGGAGTGTCGTAGTACAGTTGCTATTCACAATATACATAAATGACCTTGTGGATAACATCGGAAGTTCACTGAGGCATTTTGAGGATGCTGCTGTGGTATATCGAGAGGTTGTAACTGTGGTGAATCGGCCGCGGTCCGCTAGTATACGACGGACCCGCGTGTCACCACTGTCAGTAATTGCAGACCGAGCGCCACCACACGGCAGGTCTAGAGAGACGTACTAGCACTCGCCCCAGTTGTACAGCCGACGTTGCTAGCAATGGTTCACTGACAACTACGCTCTCATTTGCCGAGACGATAGTTAGCATAGCCTTCAGCTACTTTTGCTACGACCTAGCAAGGCGACCTTACCAATTGAGATTGTGATTATAAAGCCTGTACAGTAACGAGAGATGTTCTACAAATGTTGATTAAAGTTAAGTATTCCAGAAGCTACGTACTTTTCTTTATAGCATTCATTACGTATCCTGTTTCAGACCTCACGCCAGCCTGCGTGAACTTATAGCGTGCATTTCGGTCTCCTCCTCTAAAAACAGTGTTGGCAATTCTGCCGACACTTCAGTAACAATGGAAAATTGTGCTAAAATGCAGGAGGATCTGCAACGAATTGACGCATGGTGCAGGGAATGGCAATTGAATCTCAATGTAGACAAGTGTAATGTGCTGCGAATACATAGAAAGAAAGATCCTTTATCATTTAGCTACAATATAGCAGGTCAGCAACTGGAAGGAATTAATTCCATAAATTATCTGCGAGTAGGCATTAGGAGTGATTTAAAATGGAATGATCATATAAAGTTGATCGTCGGTAAAGCAGATGCCAGAGTGAGATTCATTGGAAGAATCCTAAGGAAATGCAATCCGAAAACAAAGGAAGTAGGTTACAGTACACTGGTTCGCCCACTGCTTGAATACTGCTCACCAGTGTGGGATCCGTACCAGATAGGGTTGATAGAAGATATAGAGAGGATCCAATGGAGAGCAGCGCGCTTCCTTACAGGATCATTTAGTAATCGCCAAAGCGTTACGGAGATGATAGATTAACTCCAGTGGAAGACTTTGCAGGAGAGAGGCTCAGTAGCTCGGTAAGGGCTTTTGTTGAAGTTTCGAGAACATACTTTCACGGAGGAGTCAAGCAGTATATTGCTCCCTCCTACGTATATCTCGCAAAGAGACCATGAGGATAAAATCAGAGAGATTAGAGCCCACACAGAGGCATACCGACAATCTTTCTTTCCACGAACAATACGAGACTGGAATAGAAGGGAGAACCGATAGAGGTACTCAAAGTACCCTCCACCACACACTGTCAGGTGGCTTGCGGAGTATGGATGTAGATGTAGATGTAGATACAGGCGATACTTGGTCGCTAATTTTATTCTCCTCAGGAGTTGTTGTGGGCGGCAAATTCGGGAAACCGTCGGTGTCTGAAGACGAAGGAGCAGGAGGACATTTTGTTGTCTCGTACAGTAACGGAGGACACAAAGACGTTGGGGGGGGGGGGGAGACGGCGCTCCCGCTCCACACACAGGCAGTTGAGGAGGAGCCACTTCGCGAGCAGGAGGGATGCTGGAGATAGCTTCTTCCCCACTCACCGTACCACGGATGGGAGGCATCGTAGCATCGAGAGGAGCAGGGGACACAATCGATGGGGAGGAGGGTGGGGCAGAAGGCACAGCCAAATGCTCACTATCACTATCTTGAGTGCGACGTCGCTTGTTTGTCACTGTTACAGGTTGTATCCTGGTACAATAGGATTCTGAAGCTGTTTCGGAGGTAGAGGCGGAAATTCAGTTACACGATTATCAGAATTGACTTTTTGTTCATTATCATCTGAGGCAGAAGTAGTGCGAGCGCGTGGGGTTGCTATTCTGTCATTGTGTGCAACGGATTAATCTGAGATGTACCCTTTTACCCTGTGGCTAGTGCAAGATGCAATTTCCACCCCCACACTACTACAGAAGTCAGACAGACGCTCCTAACGTTCTAAAGAGAAATGCCTGAAAAACTTTCAGCAATAAATATCTTCTGGAGTCGTCCGCTGTAAGGAAATGACACAAAAATTCACAAAATTTCTTACGTAACTAGTGGGATACTTGGGTACTGGAGTAGTGCTAGTTAGTCTAAGAAAAACATGAAACTAATGAAAATTATTATTTATTTTGATAAAATTCTGAGAAATCAGAATGGCACTTTTAGTTATGAACTGAACAGGTTATTTCGGGGTTCTTTTCGGAATGTGAAGTTACCTCTTAAGGATGGGATTCGCTAATGAAATTTCTGTACAAAGATTGTTATTGACTTGGCAGAATAGCTGAGAGCCGCGCGTACTCAACTTGAATAATTAGCCGTTAGAATGATGCTAGGTACAGTCGAGGTTGTTGCGTGTGAAATGCAGTGAAGTGCACTGTTGTGGAGGAAATATGGAGCTCGCAAGAGCTGTAGCGCACAATACTGTAAGCTGCGATGACTGCTGTCTGCGCCGCTCGCTGCTAACAAATAAGATAACTCTCGTTCTATCTGGATTGACCTTCGCCAATCAAACTCTCCCTATGTTTTGACGAAGTCAAGGACTCCTATTCGCCCCTAGTCTAACTATTGGCGTGGTACACCGGTCAGATAAACAGTCCACCGCGATGCCACTCAAAAATTCGCTCGCAGGCGTTTAACTATAACTCTGTTCGTTCACACCGCACAATAAGTGTGGCAGCCAACACAGTGAACAACGAACGCTTAATCGCAAGGACTCAATATAGAGTCGCACTTCGATTCGCTCTCGACAGAGGTGCTCTCCCAGTGAAGTACTGAGGAGAGACTTGTTCCTCTCTCTTTGAGTACACGTACGAGCGCGCACGCTCTCATTACGTGTTCTCGTTCCAAGAGCGACAACGGAATGGCCCCTCTCCACGCCAGACGTGAAGGGGTATATCTTTCGGTCTCTTCCATTACTCTTTCAGCTCAAGGCGTCAGAAATATCGTCTGCCAATCAGCATTGCTCTTCAAAAACAGGAGAATGACGTTTCGTTTAAGGCGACCAATCCGGAAATCTGTAGTATCGGCGTTTGGCGTTTGCTGTCTCCCTGTGAAAATCTCTGAAACTGCGTGCTATGTGTAAAGAATGCGTAGGGTGGGCGCTCCCACACAATGTAGCGGAATTTGCTTTTAAGCCGAACACTCGGGCAAACGCTGTCTGCTCTACAGGCGGTCACCGGCCGACGTAGATGGGTTGGGACCGGCCTCCTGGCGTGCGGTTGCCTCTCTCGAACTAAAACCTCCTGTGACCGTCGTGTCTGGAATGTATGTGTGTACGCCAGCCTCGAGTATTTCAACCAGGGTGCGCAATTGCGATTTATTAGTTATTTGCATATCGTTTACATGAATTCATACAATATTGACTTTACCTTATCGAGTTTAGGTTCGAATGTAGCGTCTTGATGTGTGGAATATGATTGTGAGGGCGGAATATGTAAGCAATGAAGGTCAGGAGACCACGACGTCTTACAGTAGGTCCAACGTCGGGAGTGGAAGGAAAAAGATCAGCAACCGTCAATATGCTACGCTGCATTAGTGACAACTTTAGTACAAAAACCCTCTAAGACAATTAGACAGAACGTGTCCACTTTCATTACATAGGAAACAGGTTCCCTTTTGAACAGTATATATGACACGAACGCGATAACCACACACTCGTAAACGTGACACAATATTGCGCTTGTCATGCATTTCTTCGCAACGAATTCCACTATAACACTGTAATCGTGTTCAGTAGAACAACATTCACAACGGACGTTTTTCACGTTACCATAAGAAGTCAATATGTCCTTTAGAAAGTTGTCATTGACCTCCGGCGGGAGGTTGAACACTCGAACACTGGTACAGTCAATTTCAGCGTCTACGAGTGACACTTTAGCTAACGGAATTTTCGCGATGCTTGAACGGCACTTGAGAACCATGTCGCGACAATAATTTTTCAACGTGAAGCGGATCCACAAATTTCATGTAAAACACGTACTGGCATACGCAAAAAAAAAAAAAAAAAAAAATCGTTGAAATGGCTCTGAGCACTATGGGACTTAACTGGGTCATCAGTCCCCTAGAACTTAGAACTACTTAAACCTAACTAACCTAAGGACATCACACGCATCCATTCCCGACGCAGGATTTCAACCTGCGACCGCAGCGGTCGCGCAGTTCCATACTGAAGGGTCTAGAACCGCTCGGCCACTCCGGCCGGCCCGCCTACGTCAAAATAAGCTCTGTGAACCTCGTCACAGTTCACATGAATTGTAGCAACAAACCAGTCGTGGATTTCTAGAGACCCGGGCTGCACATGTCGCGTTGTTTTATCGAAACTCAAGGTACCTTTTCGTGGAATACACGTGGAAACCGTGGTAGCCATAGCGGAGCGGCCGACGCCACTGCAGGTAGACGAACACAGCAAGTCAGAGCGGAGGCGCTACGACTCACTCGCCAGAAACAACAACACTAACGAGGGAAACTTCACACAAGCGACGCTGCGGCAACGGAAATAAACAAGAACCATCCCGCTCGGTGCTCGCAGCGGCACTACCCCTAGACCACAGTGCTTAGTATACACTACTGGCGATTAAAATTGCTACACCACGAAGATGACGTGCTACAGACGCGAAATTTAGCCGACAGAAATAAGGTGCTGTGATATGCAAATGATCAGCTTTTCACGGCATTCACACAAGGCTGGCGCCGGTGGCGCCACCTACAACGTGCTGACATGAGGAAAGTTTCCAACCGATTTCTCATACACAAACAGCAGTTGACCAGCGTTGCCTGGTGAAACGTTGTTGTGAATGCCACGTGTAAGGAAGAGAAATGCGTACCATCACGTTTCCGACTTTGATAAACGTCGGATTGTAGCCTATCGCGATTGCGGTTTATCGTATCGCGACATTGCTGCTCGCGTTGGTCGTGATCCAATGGCAGTTAGCAGAAAATGGAATCGGTGGGTTCAGGAGGGTAATACGGAACGCCGTGCTGGATCCCAACGGCCTCGTATCACTAGCAGTCGAGATGACAGGCATCTTAATCGCATGGCAGTAACAGATCGTGCAGCCACGTCTCGATCCCTGAGTCAACAGATGGGGATGTTTGCAAGACAACAACCATGTGCACGAACAGTTCGACGACGTTTGCAGCAGCATGGACTATCAGCTCGGAGACCATGGCTGCGGTTACCCTTGACGCTGCATCACAGACAGGAGCGCCTGCGATGGTGTACTCCACGACGAACCTGGGTGCACGAATGGCAAAACGTCATTTTTCGGATGAATCCAGGTTCTGTTTACAGCATCATGATGGTCGCATTAGTGTTTGGCGACATCGCGGTGAACGCACATTGGAAGCGTGTATTCGTCATCAAATGGTTCAAATGCCTCTGAGCACTACGGGACTTAACATCTGACGTCATCAGTCCCCTAGAACTTAGAACTACCTAAACCTAACTAACCTAAGGACATCACACATATCAATACCCCAGACAGGATTCGAATCTGCGACCGTAGCAGTCGCGCGGTTCCAGACTGAAGCGCCTAGAACCACTCGGCCACCCCGGCCGGCTATTCGTCACCGCCATACTGGCGTACTGGCGTATCACCCGGCGTGATTGTGTGGGGTGTCTTTGGTTACACGTCTCGGTCACCTCTTGTTCGCATTGACGGCACTTTGAACAGTGGACGTTACATTTCAGATGTGTTACGACCCGTGGCTCTGCCCTTCATTCGATCCCTGCGAAACCCTACATTTCAGCAGGATAATGCACGCCCGCATGTTGCTGGTCCTGTACGGTCCTTTCTGGATACAGAAAATGGCCAGCTGCCATGGCCCGCACATTCTCGGGATATCTCACCAATTGCAAACGTCTGGTCAATGGAGGCCGAGCAACTGTCTCATCACAATACGCCCCCTGCGTACTACTACTATACTACTCTTGATGAACTGTGGTATCGTGTTGAAGCTGCATGGGCAGTTGTACCTGTACACGCCATCCAAGCTCTGTTTCACTCAATGCCGAGGCGTATCAAGGCCGTCATTACGGCCAGAGGTGGTTGTTCTGGGTACTGATTTCTATGCACCCAAAATGCGTGAAAATGTAATCACATGTCACTTTTTATACAATATATTTGTCCAATGAATAGCCGTTTACCATTTGCATTTCTTCTTGGTGTAGCAATTTTAATGGCCAGTAGTGTACATAACAAATCCGAAAAGGCTAGGAGAGTTTTTGAGCTGAGAAGAACAAACGGTTGTTAGCATCCAATTTAGACAATAAATGGACTTCATTTAGTTCCATTGTGATGGACCGAAAGGAACTATGGGCAATGTTAAAACAGCTTCCAAAACGCGCTCTGGAGAAATATATGCCAAGTAGATAGGTTAGGTGCGGGAAAGAACAGTCGTGGGTCAATAAAAAAAATTCAGAAAATAATGAGAAAACGTTGTTGCACTCTCAGTTCAAAAATTCATGCAGAAAAGTCGACAGGAAGAAGGAAATTCATGCGTCAGTAGAAAAAAATGGTTCAAATGGCTCTGAGCACTATGGGACTCAACTGCTGTGGTCATAAGTCCCCTAGAACTTAGAACTACTTAAACCTAACTAACCTAAGGAGAGCACACAACACCCAGCCATCACGAGGGAGAGAAAATCCCTGACCCCGCCGGGAATCGAACCGGGGAACCCGGGTGTGGGAAGCGAGAACGCTACCGCACGACCACGAGATGCGGGCCGTCAGTAGAAAGATAATCGCGCGAAGCGTACAATGACTTCTAGCGTCCTATGTCAGTCAAACATCTTGTCGATAAACGGAGAAAGTTCTTGTCCTATTTAAAAATGTGGTGTCACCGCCAGACACCACACTTGCTAGGTGGTAGCCTTTAAATCGGCCGCGGTCCGTTAGTATACGTCGGACCCGCGTGTCGCCACTATCAGTGACTGCAGACCGAGCGCCGCCACACAGAAGTTCTAGAGAGACTTCCTAGCACTCGCCCCAGTTGTACAGCCGACTTTGCTAGCGATGGTTCACTGACAAATTACGCTCTCATTTGCCGAGACGATAGTTAGCTTAGCCTTCAGCTACGTCATTTGCTACGACCTAGCAAGGCGCCATTACTAGTTGCTATTGATGCTGTAAAACATGTACCGTCAAGAGCGATGTTCACCAATTATGGATTAAAGTTAAGTATTCCAGCAGCTACGTACGTTTTTGGCTATTCTCATTTCCGTGTCCTGTTCCAGACCTCACGCCAGCCTGCGTGAGCTTAAACGCGTCCCTTTCAGCTTCCTCATAGTGGATTGGCTGTCTTGCCAATCCACAACAAAAAAAGGCTAAGCGGGTCTATCAGTCACTCGTCGAACAGTCTGGCGTGGCAATTTCATGTTTAGAAAAATGATTCATTCATTCAATCATTCATTCATTCATGGCGATCATAGAGAGAGATCACCGTATGACCGCCGCGCAGACTTTCGTATAGAGGACATGCCTGACGTTGGGAAACAATTGAAATAGTTGAAGATAAATACGTCGCCAGGTACTTTGGGTTGTCCGCAAATCAGAACGAATTAAAAACCAAGACTTGTGCCAAACCCAGCTTGCTTTTCTCGTACATCATTCTGCGAACCATGTATGAAGGGACCAGGCACATTCGTCATTCCTATATTTCCGGACACAGTTTTCCACAGTGACCTATTACTGACTTGACGGAGGTCTGACCATACGGAATATATTCCCAGATATGTGACTGACTCATAGATTTCTTAAGTAATAGAACCCAGTACGTTACCTGGATGTCGAGTGTTCATTACCACACACGCCCCACACCATTACGTAGCCTCCACCAGCCTGAACTGCCGCCTGATGATATACAGGGTCCACGGATTCATGACGTTGTTTCCATACCCGCTCATGCCCATCCGATCGATAAAATTTCAAACGAGACTCGTGTGACCAGGCAATATGTTTCCAGTCAGCAACAGTCCAATGTCGGCGTTGACGGGCCCAGGCGAGGTGGAAAGCTCTGTGTCGTGCAGTCATCAAGGGCACACGAGTGAGCTTTCTGCTCCGGAAGCCAATATCGAAGACGATTCGTTAAATGGTTTGCACGCTGAGACTCGTTGATGGTCCGGCAAAGAAATCTGCAGCAATTTGCGGAAGGGTTGCACTTCCGTCCTCAGTCGTCGTTGGTCCCGTTCTTGCAGGATATTTTCCCGGCCGCAGCAATGTCAGAGATTTGATGTTTTACCCGACTCATGATATTCAGAGTACACTCATGAAATGCTCGTACAGAAAAATCCCCACTTTTCGCCACCTCGGAGAAGATGTTTCCCATTGCTCGTGCGCCGTTCAAACTCACTTACGTCTTGATAATCTGCCCTTGTAGCAGCAGTAACCGATCTAACAACTGCACCAGACGCTTTTTGTCTTATATAGGCGTTGCCGACCGCAGCGCCGCATTCCTCAAATGTTTTAAATGGCTCTGAGCACTATGGGACTTAACTGCTGAGGTCATCAGTCCCCTAGAACTTAGAACTACTTAAACTTAACTAACCCAAGGACATCACGCACATCCATGCCCGAGGCAGGATTCGAACCTGCGACCGTAGCGGCAGCGCGGTTCCAGACTGGCCTAGAACCGCACGGCCACACTCCGGCCGGCCCGTATTCCTCCTATTTGCAATTCTCTGTATCTGAATACGCATGAATATGCCAGTTTCTACATCTACATCTACATCTACATTTATACTCCGCAAGCCACCCAACGGTGTGTGGCGGAGGGTACTTTACGTGCCACTGTCATTACCTCCCTTTCCTGTTCCAGTCGCGTAAGGTTCGCGGGAAGAACGACTGTCCGAAAGCCTACGTGCGTGCTCTAATCTCTCTAATTTTACATTTGTGATCTCCTCGGGAGGTATAAGTAGGAGGAAGCAATATATTCGATACCTCATCCAGAAACGCACCCTCTCGAAACCTGGCGAGCAAGCTACACCGCGATGTAGAGCGCCTCTCTTGCAGAGTCTGCCACTTGAGTTTGCTAGACATCTCCGTAACGCTATCACGGTTACCAAATAACCCTGTGACGAAACGCGCCGCTCTTCTTTGGATCTTCTCTATCTCCTCCGTCAACCCGGTCTGGTGCGGATCCCACACTGATGAGCAATACTCAAGTATAGGTCGAACGAGTGTTTTGTAAGCCACCTCCTTTGTTGATGGACTACATTTTCTAAGGACTCTCCCAATGAATCTCAACCTGGTACCCGCCCTACCAACAATTAATTTTATATGATCATTCCACTTCAAATCGTTCCGCACGCATACTCCCAGATATTTTACAGAAGTAACTGCTACCAGTCTTTGTTCTGCTATCATATAATCATACAATAAAGGATCCTTCTTTCTATGTATTCGCAATACATTACACTTGTCTATGTTAAGGGTCAGTTGCCACTCCCTACACCAAGTGCCTATCCGCTGCAGATCATCCTGCATTTCGCTACAATTTTCTAATGCTGCAACTTCTCTGTATATTACAGCATCATCCGCGAAAAGCCGCATGGAACTTCCGACACTATCTACTAGGTCATTTATATATATTGTGAAAATCAATGGTCCCATAACACTCCCCTGTGGCACACCAGAGGCTACTTTAACGTCTGTAGACGTCTCTCCATTGATAACAACATGCTGTGTTCTGTTTGCTAAAAACTCTTCAATCCAGCCACACAGCTGGTCTGATATTCCGTAGGCTCTTACTTTGTTTATCAGGTGACAGTGCGGAACTGTATCGAACGCCTTCCGGAAGTCAAGAAAAATAGCATCTACCTGGGAGCCTGTATCGAATATTTTCTGGGTCTCATGAACAAATAAGGCGAGTTGGGTCTCACACGATCGCTGTTTCCGGAATCCATGTTGATTCCTACATAGTAGATTCTGGGTTTCCAAAAACGACATGATACTCGAGCAAAAAACATGTTCCAAAATTCTACAACAGATCGACGTCAGAGATATAGGTCTATAGTTTTGCGCATCTGCTCGACGACCGTTCTTGAAGACTGGGACTACCTGTGCTCTTTTCCAATCATTTGGAACCTTCCGTTCCTCTAGAGACTTGCAGTACACGGCTGTTAGAAGGGGGGCAAGTTCTTTCGCGTACTCTGTGTAGAATCGAATTGGTATCCCGTCAGGTCCAGTGGACGTTCCTCTATTGAGTGATTCCTGTTGCTTTTCTATTCCTTGGACACTTATTTCGATGTCAGCCATTTTTTCATTTGTGCGAGGATTTAGAGAAGGAACTGCAATGCGGTCTTCCTCTGTGAAACAGCTTTGGAAAAAGGTGTTTAGTATTTAGTATTTCTTTGGCGCTTCATTGTATAATAGCACCGCCCTTGTCCTGTATGCACCTAAACGGTATCCCGGACTTGGTGAGCAGTAATCTGCTCTCTTCTGTTTTTACCGTGGACGCTGTAGATTATGGGATGAATGGGATAATGCTATCGTTGACTGTCTGTAGAACGATTCAGGATGGACTGAATAGAATTTCTATGTCGTGTGATAAAATGGAAGCTGTCTCTAAATGTGGAAAAATGTAATGTATATGAGTAAGAGAAACTACGCGTAACTTTTCTAAGCGTCATGAAATCGAAGGGGAACCTGAGGTCGATTGTAGGAAAGGCGAATGCTCGATTTCGGTCCATTATGATATTGTTGGACACTGTTGTTTGTCTAGAAAGGAGACCACACACAGAACATTAATACAATCCATTCTTGAGCACTTATAGGGCGTTCGGGATGTCTCCAGGTTGGATAAAGCAAGATATCGAAGCAATTTAAAGTCGTGCTGTTAAATTTGTTACTGGTAGTTTCTGTCAAACACGTGAGGCAATACTGACCCTACTAGTATATAGAGGGTCTATACAAGGGCGATGTTCTTGAGGACAATATTATGGAAATGGAAGAGGGGGTAGAAGATGATGAAATGGGAGATATGATACTGCGTGAAGAGTTTTACAGAGCACTGAAAGATCTAAGTCGAAACAAAGCCCCGGGAGTAGACAACATCCATTTAGAACTACTGACAGCCTTGGGAGAACCAGTCCTGACAAAACTCTACCATCTGGTGAGCAAGATGCATGAGACAGGCGAAATACCCTCAGACTTCAAGAAGAATATAATAACTCCAATCCCAAAGAAAGCAGGTGTTGACAGATGAGAAAATTACCGAACTACCTGTTTAATAAGCCATGGCTTCAAAATACTATCACGAATTCTATACAGACGAATGATAAAACTCGCAGAAGCCGACGTCGGGGAAGATCAGTTTGGATTCCGCAGAAATGTTGGAACACGTGTGGCAATCAATACTGACCCTACGACTTATCTTAGAAAATAGATTAAGGAAAGAGAAACCTACATTTCTAGCATTTGTAGACCTAGGGAAACCTTTCGACAATGTTGATTTGAGTACTTTCTTTCAAATTCTGAATGTGGCAGGGGTAAAATACAAGGATCGAAAGGCTATTTACAATTTGTACAGAAACCAGATGGCAGTTATAACAGTCCAGGGACATGAAAGGGAAGCAGTGGTTGGGAAGGGAGTGAGACAGGGTTGTAGCCTCTCCCCGATGTTATTCAATCTGCATATTGAGCAAGCGGTAAAGGAAACAAAAGAAAAATTCGGAGTAGGTATTAAAATCCATGGAGAAGAAACAAAAACTTTGCGGTTTGCCGATGACATCGTAATTCTGTCAGAGTCTGCAAAGGACCTGGAAGAACAGTTGAAAGGAATGGACAGTGTCTTGAAAGCAGGATATAAGATGAACATCAACAAAAGCAAAACAAGGATAATGGAATGTAGTCGAATTTAATCGGGTGATGCTGAGGCAATTAGATTAGGAAATTATATGCTTAAAGTAGTAAATGAGGTTTGGTATTTGGGGAGCAAAATAACTTATGATGGTCGAAGTAGAAAGGATATAAAATGTAGACTGGTAATGCCAAGGAAAGCGTTTCTGAAGAAGAGAAATTTGTTAACATCGAGTATAGATTTAAGTGTCAGGAAGTCGTTTCTGGAAGTATTTGTATGGAGTGTGGCCATGTATGGAAGAGAAACATGGACAATAAATAGCTTGGACAGGAAGAGAATAGAAGCTTTCAAAATGTGGTGCTACGGAAGAATGCTGAAGATTAGATGGGTAGATCACATAAGTAATGAGGAGGTATTGAACAGAATTGAAGATAAATTTGTGGCACAGCTTGAATAGAAGAAGGGCTCGGTTGGTAGGACAAGTTCTGAGGCATCAAGGGATCACAAATTTAGCATTGGAGGGCAGCGTGGAGGGTAAAAATCGTAGAGGGAGACCAAGAGATGAATACGCTAAGCAGATTCAGAAGGATGTAGGTTGCAGTAGGTACTGGGAGATGAAGAAGCTTCCACAGGATAGAGTGGCATGGAGAGCTGCATCAAACCAGTCTCTTGACTGAAGACCACAACAACAACAACAGTTTCTGTCAACAGACTTGTATGACGAAAATGCTCTGTGAACTCAAGTGTGAATCCCTGAAGGTAAGAAGACGTTGCTTTTTCGAAACACTGTTGGAAAGGTTTAGAGAAGCGGAAATTGTGACACACTACAGAACGATCCTAAGTCTCGTGTAAAAAGCGGGAAAACAGGGTGAAAGAAATGAGGGCTCTGGCCGAAGTATGTAGACAGTCGTTTCTCCGTCGCTCTATTTGCGAGTGGAATATGAAAGGGCATGGCTAGCAGCGGTGCAGGGTACCCTCTACTATGCACCACATGGTGCCTTGACAGTATGTTGAAGGGTTGATGACGGAAATAGCAGCATCAGAAAAGAAGTGGTGCGTAAGTAGAACCGTGCGGGACTGCTACTACTGCTAGGCCGGATACGCCCGTGACGCGTAATTCATTAGTGAGCACTTGGCCCGAGGTTGCGCAGAAAGCCCGCGAGATGAGGTCTGTACAGCGGGGCTGTGGTGTGGACGCAAAGAGATAGCGCGGCTGCGGCCCGTGGCTTATCAGCTGTCGCCGGCGCGCGCCGCTGCACTCTGGCCAATTGGCCGGCAAGATGGCGGCCACAGATAGGCCCGTCTATCGATTGGCGGGTCCACGCTAATTGTCCGTAATTTCGGTCCTCGGCCACACAATCGCGCTAGTGTAATTACAGTACACTGGTGGTGTACCAGACATTAGGCTCAGCTGACTGGAGTACTGTAACAGGGGCAACAACAGGGCTATCTCTGTAAGATCACGGATCGCGATAACGTCTCTGTAAACTGAATGTATGCCGACGGAAAAAATCGCAACACTAATGAGTCTGCGGCATGGCAGGCGTCTTCCAACATCTGCGGCATGGCAGGCGTCTTCCAACATCTGAAAGATTATGTCTATTGAAATTTCGCATCAGTCGCATAAGATTGTTGCACCACTATGAGGATGCAAATCAGGTTTGCTACAAATACATGCTGTAACGGTCGTGAGCGTTAGTTACCTTTCAAATGGTTCAAATGGCTCTGAGCACTATGGGACTGAACATCTATGGTCATCAGTCCCCTAGTGTTGTGGTTTGGCAAGACAGCCAACCCACTATGACAGGAAGCCGAAAGGCACGCGTTTTAGCTCACGCAGGCTGGCGTGAGGTCTGGCACAGTTAAAGGAATTGAGACTAGTAAAAAAAGTACGTAGCTACTGGAATACTTAACTTTAATCCATAATTGGTCAACATCGCTCTTGACTGTACATGTTTTACAGCATCAATAGTAACTGGTAATGGCGCCTTGCTAGGTCGTAGCAAATGACGTAGCTGAAGGCTATGCTAACTATCGTCTCGGCAAATGAGAGCGTATTTTGTCAGTGAACCATCGCTAGCAAAGTCGGCTGTACAACTGGGGCGAGTGCTAGGAAGTCTCTCTAGACCTGCCGTGGGGCGGCGCTCGGTCTGCAATCACTGACAGTGGCGAAACGCGGGTCCGACGTATACTAACGGACCGCGGCCGATTTAAAGGTTACCACCTAGCAAGTGTGGTGTCTGGCGGTGACACCACACCTAGAACTTAGAACTACTTAAACCTATCTAACCTAAGGACATCACACAACACCCAGTCATCACGAGTTACCTTTGAGATAAAGACGTCGTGAGTTGACGTTCGTGAAGAATGCCTTTAAGGCGATGAGCTGTGCGTGGCTCGTGTTCGTGCCATTTCTTATTTTACATCTTGTTTTTACCGTACTGCCACCTCCTTATGTTAATTTTCAATTACCGGTTTCACTGAGTTGCTGCCTTGCCTGCCGTGAGCGGCAGCAGCAGCGCTTATCGATATAGGCCCTGCCGTATTATCTTTCTGGACTGCTATTTCTTCCCGGTCGTCGTGTGTTGTGAGTTAGTTCGGACTTGGCAGTGCTCGAGTTGGCAACGCGGCACAAGTTCAGCCGGGACGCCACGGCTCGCCCGACGGTTGGCAACATACAGGGTGTTACAAAAAGGTACGGCCAAACTTTCAGGAAACATTCCTCACACACAAATAAAGAAAAGATGTTATGTGGACATGTGTCCGGAAACGCTTAATTTCCATGTTGGAGCTCATTTTAGTTTCGTCAGTATGTACTGTATTTCCTCGATTCACCGCCAGTTGGCCCAATTGAAGGGAGGTAATGTTGACTTCGGTGCTTGTGTTGACATGCGACTCATTGCTCTACAGTACTAGCATCAAGCACATCAGTACGTAGCATGTTCTTCCACCTACGCTCAATGGAGCACGTTATCATGATTTCATACGGGATACTGTACATGTGCTGCTATAACATGTGCCTTTACAAGTACGACACAACATGTGGTTCATGCACGATGGAGCTTCTGCACATATCAGTCGAAGTGTTCGTACGCTTCTCAACAACAGATACGGTGACCGATGGATTGGTAGACGCGGACCAATTCCATGGCCTCCACGCTCTCCTGATCTCAACCCTCTTGACTTTCATTTATGGGGGCATTTGAAAGCTCTTGTCTACGCAACCCTTTACCAAATGTAGAGATTGTTCGCGCTTGTATTGTGGACGGCTTCGATACAATACGCCATTCTCCAGGGCTGCATCAGCGGATCAGGGATTCCGTGCGACAGAGGGTGGATGCATGTATCCTCGCTAACGGAGGACATTTTGAACATTTCCTGTAACAAAGTGTTTGAAGTCACGCTGGTACGTTCTGTTGCTGTGTGTTTCGATTCCATGATTAATGTGATTTGAAGAGAAGTAATAAAATGAGCTTTAACATGGAAAGTAAGCGTTTCCGGACACACGTCCACCTAACATATTTCCTGAAAGTTTGTCCGTACCTTTTTGTAACACCCTGTATATGAATGGAGTGGGGACGACTTTGGTTGTTCGTCGGTCGGTCGTCTTGCCGGACGACGTGTACTTGGTCGGTGATCGCTTACGGGTTGGCTGTGTTCAAAAATGGTTCAAATGGCTCTGAGCACTATGGGACTCAACTGCTGTGGTCATAAGGCCCCTAGAACTTAGAACTACTTAAACCTAACTAACCTAAGGACATCACACACATCCATGCCCGAGGCAGGATTCGAACCTGCGACCGTAGCGTCGTGCGGTTCCAGACTGCAGCGCCTTTAACCGCTCGGCCACTCCGGCCGGCGTTGGCTGTGTGTATAATACTTAACTTTAATCCACAATTGGTGTACATCGCTCTTGACGGTACATGTTATAATCTCAATATCAAATGCTATGGCGCCTTGCTAGGTCGTAGCAAATGACGTAGCTGAAGGCTATGCTAACTATCGTCTCGGCAAATGAGAGCGTAGTTGCCAGTGATCCATCTCTGGCTAAGTCGGCTGTACAACTGGGGCGAGTGCTAGGACGTCTCTCTCGACCTGCCGTGTGGCGGCGCTCGGTCTGCCATCACTGACAGTGGCGACACGCGGGTCCGTCGTATACTAGCGGACAGCGGCCGATTTAAAAGCTACCACCTAGCAAGTGTGGTGTCTGGCGGTGACACCACAGTTTGTGTTATCTTGACTGAGAAGTTATTTTAAATGTTGTCGGCGTACTGGCTCTGAGAGTCGGTCGGATGGGGTACAGCAGTAAGGAATTCCCGGCGGGGCGTAGTTTGGCCGGGGCCCGCTGGCGCTCTCTACGCGGTGTCGGGGTGTGTGGGACTGTTCCCATAACAACGAGGTCCGTGGCTCACCGACCCTGGACACGAATGTTGAGTTTTGTTTTAACCTTCCATCAACTCAAGACTGTTCGCAATGTGTCGTTTAGAGTTCCTTGACCGCTGTTGGGATATTCCCGCGAGCAACAGCGTGGCTTTCAAGTTGGAAAATTCTAGCCACCCTCCGGTGAAGTTTTCAAGTTGGAAAATTCTAGCCACCCTCCGGTGGAGTTTCACTGTATTTGGTTATTTGAATTGAAGTGCACCAGTGGAATCTCCTGCCTTGTGGCTGTTAACGTTCCGGTTATTTGCCCTGTGCGTTGACGTAAATTTCAGGCAGTGTACTTTCCTCATCATGTTGTTGCTGTACAGCACGGTGTGTACTTTGACACCTCCGTGTATGATTGGTTGTGGGCGCCAGTATCTGCTGCGTTGTTCCTTTGAACTCCCTGTTGTGCTCTGGTCGGGTGAAGTGGAAGTTATCTAGTCGGTGGGTCCTCTGACTGTCGATCGGTTGGGTTGTCGTCGGATCGTGAATGGTTGGCCCGACTGCCTGTCTCACCCAAGCGAGCGTTAGTGTTTGAATTCCAGGCCGACCCGCGAACATCTGGGCGCCCTTGTGTGTACTGCCTTGAAAATAAAAATGGAAATGAAGTCCCATGCTTCTTTACAGAGCGTAGGGGAACGATGCGGGAGACCCGCACCGCCTTACTAGGCAAGGTCCTTCTGGAGGTGGTTTGCCGTTGCCTTCCTCCGACCGAAATGGGGATGAATGATGATGATGAAGACGACACAACAACACCCAGTCATCTCGAGGCAGGAAAAATCCCTGACCCCGCCGGGAATCGAACCCGGGACCCCGTGCTCGGGAAGCGAGAACGCTACCGCGAGACCACGAGGGGCGGACGTGTACTGCCTTATTTTTGTTAATTTGTTCTTGTTGTTGGTACTTGTATGGCTTCTAGCCGGTTTTGTGTTTTAAATTAGAGTTGTTAAGGCCTTCAGCCTAGTTTAAGGTACTGTTTCACGTAAGCCCTTTGGCTTTCTAAAATTTTTTTGAGTTTTTAAGTCATCGGCCTTCAGCCGATTTGAATTTAACTTGTTTTCTTCAACCTATTGAATTTTTGAGTCTTTGGCCTTCAGCTGGTTTTTTGTTCTTAAGGCCTTAGGCCTAAATTAAAGAACTATTTCACGTAATGACTGGTATTTAAAAAAATTAATTTTTTGGAGTTTTAAGTGTTCGGCCTTCAGCCGATCTGAATTTAACTTGTTTCCTTCAGCATAACTAAAGAACTGTTGCAAGATAAAGCTTGCCTTTTAAATTTCTGACTATGCTTGCGTTTTAAGTTATTGGCCTTCAGCCGTTTTAAATTAAAGTGGCTTTCAGCTGGCAACTAAGCCCCAAAGATTAAAGCTGCGTGTATAAACAAATATTTTGTAGGGGCTTTTGTAATGTTTGATCAAATAATAAAGTTGTATGTTCGAGTGTAACTGACAGCCCCTTATTTTGGCCCCTTTCCACAATTTATTTTATTTGTCCTGTCCTGCGGGTTAAGCAGGTCGTTTCAGGCGACAGAGATGCAAATATTAACACCGCACTCAGTTCGAACGAGGTTGTGTAATAGGGCTTCGAGAAGGTGGATATTCCTTCTGCAGTACTGCATAAAGTCCTGGCAGGAATGTAGCCACTGTATATGATTGCTGGGGAATGTACGGCCGCAAGAAGACCGGATTTCGAACGGCCACGTGGCCACGTGGAAGTTGGTGGCAGTAAAATTGTACTGCAGTCAGCCTCAAATGCTGGTTCTCTAAATTTCCTCAGCAGCGATTTACGAAAAGAACGCCTCCTTTCCTCTAGAGACTCCCACCCGAATTCCTGAAGCATTTCCGTAACACTCGCGTGATGATCAAACCTACCAGTAACAAATCTAGCAGCCCGTCTCTGAATTGCTTCTATGTCCTCCCTCAATGCGACCTGATAGGGATCCCAAACGCTCGAGCAGTATTCAAGAATAGGTCGTATTAGTGTTTTATAAGCGGTCTCCTTTACAGATGAACCACATCTTCCCAAAATTCTACCAATGAACCGAAGACGACCATCCGCCTTCCCCACAACTGCCATTACATGCTTGTCCCACTTCATATCGCTCTGCAATGTTACACCCAAATATTTAATCGACGTGACTGTGTCAAGCGCTACACTACTAATGGAGTATTCAAACATTACAGGATTGTTTTTCCTATCCATCTGCATTAATTTACATTTATCTATATTTAGAGTTAGCTGCCATTCTTTACACCAATCACAAATCCTGTCCAAGTCATCTTGTATCCTCCTTCGAGAAGGTGGATATTCCTTCTGCAGTACTGCATAAAGTCCTGGCAGGAATATAGCCACTGTATATGATTGCTGCGGAACGTACGGCCGCAAGAAGACCGGATTTCGAACGGCCACGTGGCACGGCCACGTGGCACAGCCGCGGGGGAGTACCACCGCGTTCGGCATGTGCAACGGCGATTTGAGCAGCAGTTGGGACCGCAGTGACACAACTGACTGCTATAAATCGGTTACTTCGTGGACAGCTCCGAGGCAGACGCCCTGTAGCGTGCATTCCACGGATACGTAACCACCGGCATTTGCGACGTCAGTGGTCGCGCGAGGGCTCATTGGAGAACGGGGGAGGTCTGCTGTGTTTTCTGATGAATGGGGATTCTGCATCGGTGCCAGTGATAGCCGTGTGTTGCTTAGAAGGCCAGTTGAGGACCTGCAACCAAGCTCTCTGCGTCCTAGACGCACTGGGCTTACTGTCTGGAGTGCTATTTCGTATGACAAAAGGAGTACTGTCGTGTTTATCTCACGCACCCTGACCGCAAATCTGAACGTCAGTCTGGTGACTCCACCTGCTGTGCTGCCATCCGTGAGCACCATACCAGGAGGTGTTTCCCAACGGGATAACGCTCGTTCACATACCGCTGTCGTAGCCCAACACGCTCCAACATGGCTGAGCCATGTCTCCGCAATATCCTTTCTTTCAGGAGTGCTAGTTCTGCAAAGTTCGCAGGAGAGCTTGAGAGGTGGCATGAGCCCCCTCTCATATTTCTATCTTACGATTTTCCTCTCTAATTGCATGCAGTGAAGAGTCGCTATTCCTTCACACACGGACTTCCCATGCAGCGTCTCTCGTCACCCGGGTGGTCCGGTGACAGGCGGGCTCTGCTGATCTGGAAAGCGTTAAGCCGACGGGTGTGAGGAAGTCGAGTGAATGCTTTGCAGACGCCGACATTGTCAAAAGACACGCCCGGAGGGGTCTGAAGTAGCGGCTGGGCTAGAGGTTCCGTTACTTCGCAGAAACTTAGCGAAAACACTTTCTGGCGGGCTACCAGCGAGGCGTGGGAATGACTTGTGTACCCAGGCAGTTGTGGCGGGAAAATTCCCGCGCTTTCTACAAAATAGTAACTGTGATTGGCTTGCTCAGGGCATAGCTCCGTGACGTAGCAAAATCAGCGCAGAAATTGGCGCCAAGAATCTCCATTGGTGGAATGGTAGTGCTCCAGCAATAGAGTGGAATTTTCCGCCGGTTTTCGAGTTGCTGATTGGAACGTTTAACCACGGCCACTGTCGTGGGGGCGGGAATGTTGTGTGTTCGGCCTGTACGGGTGCTCTAGGTAGTCGGCTCTCGCCTTTCGGTCGAGGACGTCGAAGCAACCAGCAATCGCCTTTGGTACGCTAGATCGTGTTCTGGCAGTTAAGAAGACAGTTTGGTAATGTATGTCCGCAGCACCGGCAGATAGGGATTTTCCTAGGTGATAATCAGAGCTCAGCAGAGCGCGCCTGTTCGTCTTTTTCTAACTTTGTTCTGTCTTGAGCAGCAGCAATTAATGTTGGGTTAGCTGTGTGTCTCTCTTAAGATTTGAGTGGCAAGGAATTGGCTCCACATACCACTTCGTCTTAAACCTCACAATCTAGTTTAGGGACAACTTCACCTTCATAGCGTTTGTTCGAGTATCCAATTTGAGCCAATTTGATGTATTATAAATGTTTCATGTGTTTTTGTTTATTATTTTGTGTTTAGTCTTAATAAATCATATTGTTATTTTGGAAGGAACTTTCATTCTGTTAATCGGTAGAGCAACCCATCATTTCTCACTACGTTAATGAAACCTTACTTTATTTAACTTATTTATCAAATTAAATTATTGCAGGAGCCAAACTCTTTTCTACTCCGCTTGCAGGGTTGATTACAGTCAGTTCGCGTATATTCTTTAATCCATGTGCAACAGCAAAAGTCGGAGTTAGAATAGGGGGGTCTTAGAGCATCATTTACATATGGAGATTCTAGAAGAATTTAGTGTTAAATACACTGCTTGCTCCGGCACCTCGCAAGCTTCTGTAAAGTTTGGAAGGTAGGAGACGAGGTACTGGCAGAAGTGGAGGACGGGGCGTGAGTCGTGCTACGGTAGCTCAGTTGCTAGAGCACTTGCCCGCGAAAGGCAAAGGTCCCGAGTTCGAGTCTCGGTCCGGCACACAGTTTTATTATGCCAGGAAGTTTCATATCAGCGCACACTCCGCTGCCGAGTGAAAATCTCATTCTGTATGCTCCACAGAGGGTCGACCTGTTGCCTTGACCCACTCCCTCACTACATCCGTCCCCAATCGAGCGCATTTGGGACATCATCGGGTGACTCTTCCAGCGTTACTCACAAACAGCATTAACCACCGGCCGCTGTGGCCGAGCGGTTCTAGGCGGTTCAGTCCGGAACCGGGCTGCTGCTACGGTCGCAGGTTCGAATCCTGCCTCGGGCATGGATGTGTGTGATGTCCTTAGGTTAGTTAGCTTTAACTAGTTCTAGGGGACTGATGACCTCAGATTTTAAGTCCCATAGTGCTCAGAGCCATTTGAACGATTTTGTCAAAAAGGGTAAGACGGCCATGAAGAAAGAACCACAGAACTATTGGCTGCTGACACACTTCGACGTAATGTTGTTCAAAATTAAGACTAAGTGGATCTATCTTTTTAATAAAGGTGCGAGTGCTATTGAGATTTACGCCGCGTCCTAGTTATTGGACGTGCTACATATAGTCAATTTTGCTAATGGTCATGGAGTGCGGGACAGGTTGTTGGAAGAACTTTCACCCAAGTACAACAACATTATCCGTCATGGTATTGAGCTATACGTTCAACTTTGTGAGCCTTGACAGAGGAATCAATAAGGTGTTAAAAAATTTGTTGTGATCCGTTCCGGCAAGATGTTCATGATGTCCGTCACGGGTACATTAGTGAATAAAGACTTCACGTCAAACCTGACCAGCAGATCCGTAAAGTAGACTTGCTTTTCTTTCAGAAGTGCTACAAAACGGGTGGAGTCCTTGACGTATGAATCTGTGTGGCTCACTAGACGTCTAAGCCTCGGAGCCAATTCTTTTGCTAGATAATACTACTCACTATCGGACGTAAAGGAAAGGCTTCTTTGTGGATCTTTGGTACACCATACCTTCATGCAGCCTGTGGCACTTGTGGGATGAGTCTTCGGACCGTGTCAAAATTCATCCTAGTTTACTTCAGCACCTCTGCGTCGATTTCATTAAAAAATGGTTCAAATGGCTCTGAGCACTATGCGACTTAACTTCTGAGGTCATCAGTCGCCTAGAACTTAGAACTAATTAAACCTATTTCTGCAAGGTACGCAGGAGAGTTTCTGTAAAGTTTGGAAGGTAGGAGACGAGGTACTGGCAGAAGTAAAGCTGTGAGGACGGGGCGTGAGTCGTGCTTGGGTAGCTCAGTCGGTAGAGCACTTGCCCGCGAAAGGCAAAGGTCCCGAGTTCGATTCTCGGTCCGGCACACAGTTTTAATCTGCCAGAAAGTTTCATATCTGTGCAGACTCCACTTCAGAGTGAAAATCTCATTCTGGAAATTTTTTTGGTGTTTGCTTCAGTATAGAGACAGTTATCCAAAGCAAAACTGGATCAAAATTGGACTTTGAGATGGAAGGCAAAAAAATTAAAAGGGATTCTGACAAAAAACTCCTCCTGTGGCTTTGGTTGCCGATTCCCGACAAAGGACGGAGTGACTCACGCAATCTGTTGGCAGTTGTTATAAACGTGGCGTAAGATGGCTTTTACCGACTTGAAACTGCAGAAGGAATCTTGATGCAGCTGTACGCAAGATCAGAATTCACCGCATGTCCAAAGAAGTTAATGAGAATTAAGACCACGAAATACCTGTCCGATCTGTAGTTGCTCCTCAGATCACAAGAAGTAGCCAAGGATTCGCCCGGTGTATGTGCAACACGAAATGCCAAAATATGAGGTGCCTTTATGGCAAACAGAAAATTAAGTGAAATTCAAAATGTCACTGTAGCCTTCCCGGCTGCAGCAAGTAGGTCATGTCAGTTCTGATTTTTCGTTTAACCGGTAACAGTATTCGGTTCGCATTCTGCTTTAAGTCGTGAAATGCAAGTACAAGACCAAACTACCAAAATGTAAAGTGCTTTTTATGAAGAAAAAAAGTGAGTACTTACTGACCCAAGTACTTGAATCTCACTTGTGCTTTCATTGTTTTCCGGTAAGAATATCCTGTGATTTAGTATGTAGTCTTGTTCTTTCAGTTTCAAATGCATATGAATTAGTAAAGGCTTCTGATGCCCTTTTAACCCTTAGTAGTGCTGTATAACGCCTAGGAATTGTAAAATACCTAGGAAAAAGTAACTAACATTTCACAAAAAACTTGTATTTGATTGTTTGCCTAAAACCATGAGCTATTCTATACATTACCTACACATTCCCGCAGTCTGCAGATTAGCAGGATTTCGTACAATGCCGGTAACATATATATTTATATATCATATATATTAAGATGTATACACACAGCCTATGCCCATCTGAATGTTTCTTACAGAATCGTGTAAAATTTTGAAATAAAACTCTAAAGTACTTTTTCAGATGTTTCGTAACAATGTTAAACGACTTGTCTTTGTGTATTAGGGCGGGCCGGGGTGGACGAGCGGTTCTAGGCGCTACAGTCTGGAACCGCGCGACCGCTACGGTCGCAGGTTCGAATCCTGCCTCGGGCATGGATGTGTGTGATGTCCTTAGGTTAGTTAGGTTTAAGTAGTTCTAAGTTCTAGGGGACTGATGACCTTTGCAGTTAAGTCCCACAGTGCTCACAGCCATTTTTTATGTATTATGGAAGTCAAGGGAACCTTAAGGAGTTGAGTAAGGCGATTAAAATGGCTTGCGCATCACTAGAGCAAAGACTGATTTTATGGTGTGGTACGTCATCCCTGATATCACACAAACCACAGCTTGATAACGTCATATTTCCAACACTTAAAATATTTATGACTCTAGGATCAGAGAAGAAATCGACTGTAGCAGACGTAATTCAAAATAACACCTTGTTGGAACAAGTGACGTATTCTCTTTAGCTGTTCCGTGCGATGGAAAAAAAAAATCTCTTTGAGAGCAAAGATCTAATACGGCCGTAAGACAAGCGCTATTACATAGTAGTTAAGTCTAGGCATCAAAAACGACGCACGAATAGAACCTCCATACAATAGAAACGCTCATGTTACGATTTAAAATCAGGAAATCCAGGCTGCGATATTATGGTGACATAACACGAAGCCTTGATGGTCTTGTCGTGAAGAAATGCCTTTCCATTGCAACGAAGATGAGAGAGGAATAGCTCTGACCATCTGGTTAATTAATGTCCAAAGTTACACGAAGAAGCTAAACCTGCCAGCGGGATGGATTCGCAGCATGATTAGGGAAGCCGGGAAAAGGCGGCACAAACGACAGCCTCATGCAGGACAACTACTTGTTACAAAGACTTTTTCTTGTCGCTGTGGACGCAAGTGTAAAAATGATTACTGAAGGAAAGGGCCCGTGTTCTCAGATGTTTACATCTACATCTACATCTACATCTACATGATTACTCTACAATTCACATTTAAGTGCTTGGCAGAGGGTTCATCGAACCACAATCATACTATCTCTCTACATTCCACTACCGAACAGCGCGCGGGAAAAACGAACACCTAAACCTTTCTGTTCCAGCTCTGATTTCTCTTATTTTACTTTGATGATCATTCCTACCTATGTAGGTTGGGCTCAACAAAATATTTTCACATTCGGAAGAGACAGTTGGTGACTGAAATTTCGTAAATACACTCCTGGAAATGGAAAAAAGAACACATTGACACCGGTGTGTCAGACCCACCATACTTGCTCCGGACACTGCGAGAGGGCTGTACAAGCAATGATCACACGCACGGCACAGCGGACACACCAGGAACCGCGGTGTTGGCCGTCGAATGGCGCTAGCTGCGCAGCATTTGTGCACCGCCGCCGTCAGTGTCAGCCAGTTTGCGTGGCATACGGAGCTCCATCGCAGTCTTTAACACTGGTAGCATGCCGCGACAGCGTGGACGTGAACCGTATGTGCAGTTGACGGACTTTGAGCGAGGGCGTATAGTGGGCATGCGAGAGGCCGGGTGGACGTACCGCCGAATTGCTCAACACGTGGGGCGTGAGGTCTCCACAGTACATCGATGTTGTCGCCAGTGGTCGGCGGAAGGTGCACGTGCCCGTCGACCTGGGACCGGACCGCAGCGACGCACGGATGCACGCCAAGACCGTAGGATCCTACGCAGTGCCGTAGGGGACCGCACCGCCACTTCCCAGCAAATTAGGGACACTGTTGCTCCTGGGGTATCGGCGAGGACCATTCGCAACCGTCTCCATGAAGCTGGGCTACGGTCCCGCACACCGTTAGGCCGTCTTCCGCTCACGCCCCAACATCGTGCAGCCCGCCTCCAATGGTGTCGCGACAGGCGTGAATGGAGGGACGAATGGAGACGTGTCGTCTTCAGCGATGAGAGTCGCTTCTGCCTTGGTGCCAATGATGGTCGTATGCGTGTTTGGCGCCGTGCAGGTGAGCGCCACAATCAGGACTGCATACGACCGAGGCACACAGGGCCAACACCCGGCATCATGCTGTGGGGAGCGATCTCCTACACCGGCCGTACACCACTGGTGATCGTCGAGGGGACACTGAATAGTGCACGGTACATCCAAACCGTCATCGAACCCATCGTTCTACCATTCCTAGACCGGCAAGGGAACTTGCTATTCCAACAGGACAATGCACGTCCGCATGTATCCCGTGCCACCCAACGTGCTCTAGAAAGTGTAAGTCAACTACCCTGGCCAGCAAGATCTCCGGATCTGTCCCCTATTGAGCATGTTTGGGACTGGATGAAGCGTCGTCTCACGCGGTCTGCACGTCCAGCACGAACGCTGGTCCAACTGAGGCGCCAGGTGGAAATGGCATGGCAAGCCGTTCCACAGGACTACATCCAGCATCTCTACGATCGTCTCCATGGGAGAATAGCAGCCTGCATTGCTGCGAAAGGTGGATATACACTGTACTAGTGCCGACATTGTGCATGCTCTGTTGCCTGTGTCTATGTGCCTGTGGTTCTGTCAGTGTGATCATGTGATGTATCTGACCCCAGGAATGTGTCAATAAAGTTTCCCCTTCCTGGGACAATGAATTCACGGTGTTCTTTTTTCAATTTCCAGGAGTGTAGATCTCGTCGCGACGATAAACGTATCTGCTTTAATGACTTCCATCCCAACTCGCGTATCATATCTGCCACACTCTCTCCGCTATTACGCGATATTACAAAACGAGCTGCCATTTTTTGCACCCTTTCGATGTCCTCCGTCAATCCCACCTGGTAAGGATCCCACACCGCGCAGCAATATTCTAACAGAGGACGAACGAGTGTAGTGTAAGCTGTTTCTTTAGTGGACTTGTTGCATCTTCTAAGTGTCCTGCCAATGAAACGCAACCTTTGGCTCGCTTTCCCCACAATATTATCTATGTGGTCTTTCCAACTGAAGTTTTTCGTAATTTTAACACCCAGGTACTTAGTTGAATTGACAGCCTTGAGAATTGTACTATTTATCGAGTAATCGAATTCCAACGGATTTCTTTCGGAACTCATGTGGATCACCTCACACGTTTCGTTATTTAGCTTCAACTGCCACCTGCCACACCATACAGCACTCTTTTCTAAATCGCTTTGCAACTAAGTCTTCGGATGACCGTACTAGACGGTAAATTACAGCATCATCTGCGAACAACCTAAGAGAACTGCTCAGATTGTCACCCAGGTCATTTATATAGATCAGGAACAGCAGAGATCCCAGGACGCTTCCTTATGAACACCTGATATCACTTCAATTTTACTCGATGATTTGCCGTCTATTACTACGAACTGCGACCTTCCTGACAGGAAATCACGAATCCAGTCGCACAATTGAGACGATACCCCCATAGGCCCGCCGCTTGATTAGAAGTCGCTTGTGAGGAACGGTGTCAAAAGCTTTCCGGAAATCTAGAAATACGGAATCAACTCGAGATCCCCTGGCGATAGCGGCCATTACTTCGTGCGAATAAAGAGCTGCTGAATCAAATCCCATCAGAGTGGAACGTGGCGATAGTTGCGTGGTTAATAGCGTCGAGATCGAGGAGCTAACTGCTCGTGGTTCCCCGCGGCACGGTTTCGGGCCCACTCTTGGCTGGAGCCTGCACCCCCCCCCCCTTTTCCCCCTTACCACACTGCCTCACTGGCCTTTCCTCTCGCCCGCTATTTTCCAGCATGTCGGCAGGTGGCATGGGAGTGCGCTCCAAACACAGCGAGGACACAAATAGCGCAAACAAACGGCCCGCCGGGAAGCAGCGGTGGCGGGGGTGTGACATGGGGTAGGGGATGGGCGAGGTGCGATGTAGAGTGTATACTGCTGATAAGGGCCAGACACGTCGCCTGCACAGGAGCGCGTGACACCTGCCTCACACTCACACACACACACACACACACACGGAGCACGCGCGAGTCGGCCATTTGCAGCTCCACTGCAAACAAGTAGCATTCTGATTCAGCAGCTGTTTATTCTGCTCAAGCACGCAGCACCACGATCTCCAAAATGCATTTCACCCATCACCGACTTTGTGAACCGTCGCAAAATCATTTTATTTTTAATTTTAGTTTCTAATACGCTAATGATCTTACACGAACTTTTCAGAAGAAGATGGTTTTCAAAAAGAAATCTGTGAATTAAATAAAATATGATAATTTCTTCCATTATATCGGAGTCTGTGGCATTTTGTGGCAATTTCTCAGTGAGAACTAACACAGCAGCTAATGGACAAACAATTGAACAAATAAATTTTAACTATCCTGGAATTAAAATATCGTATGAACAGGAAGACAGCCAGATCTGTGAAACAATTAATAGGACTTTAAAGTATAAAGTACCGGGGAGACACGACTGAAAATTTATAAAACAGTCGCATTGTTAACGCCGTTCTCAATCATGGGTATTGAATAAAAGAAAAGAAAAACAAATACAAAGACTAGAAACGAGATTCCTTGGTGTGGTGAAGGAGTGTAAAATAATAGATAAAGTACGAAATGAATATGTTCGAAACGAGTTGAACATATGAAGTGCGAAAGAAAACCTGGATGTAATCTGAAGTCTGAAACAAAAACCAGACGGAAAAAAATGGTATGAATACCTACAAAGAATGGATGGAGGAGATAAAAAACCGGTGTTGGTACAGATTTTCACTCGACGCTTCAGTCTATATACGAAAATCGTATCTGTATGAGACCAGTAAAGACTCTGAAGTAGCGTCATTATACGAGTAGTGAGTAGGATCCTTGGCTCTATGTTTAGATTTATCTGTGGTTAACTTGCTAGTCAGTCCATTGTGCAGTGCTGGGGCATTCCTATCTGAGGTGTAGTAGCAGGCAGCTGAGTTTTACAGAGAGTGCGATCTGTTTTCTGTGAATCTACATTTATGGAGAAGAATTTGGAGGAATTTTGGAACTACTGAGGGGTGAAACTACTGAAAGAAAGTACTGAGTATGTAAAACTACGTTCTCTTTACTTATTTTTATCATTTAAAACACTGACCTATGGAATTTGCTCTCACAAAGGCAACTCAAACTTAACCTAATCATGTCTTATCCACAATAAACAAGCCCAACCCAATCTAACTCCTACACAGTGACAACATGCCTTCAAATAACTAACAAAAAATGGCCCTGAAGTACAATAAATCCTAACAATAACCCATACTTTTTCAAAAGTCACTTACCTCACAGATCTTCACCACACGAACTACAGCAATTACAGTAACCAGCAATTACAGCCAGATAAATAAAAAGATTCTAACTACTTTCCCTCTTTCTTTCTTTTGCTTGCGCCTTTTTCCCGCAATGACGCAGGGTCAGCATGGTTAATCGGATTTGGCGAGGTTATTTTAAGGAGTGGCCGGATTCCCTTCCTGCAGCCACCGCGAAGCCCCTGGACAGAATTAGTGTACCCCAACTGTCTGTGTCTAGTGTAATCCATGGAATAGTGCGAATGTGTTCAGGTGTCTGCAAGCCGTGTAACTGAGGCAGGACGTGGGGACCAGCCCAGTATTCACCTAGTGGGATGTGGAAAACCACCTAAAAACCACATCCAGGCGGTCTGGCACACCGGCCTCCGTTGTTAAGCCGCTTGGCGGATTCGATCTGGGGCTGGCGCACCTACCCGACTCCAGGAAGCAGCGCATTAGCGCTCTCGGCTAACCTGGCGGGTAAAAAGATTCTAACTACTATAGACTCTAATTACTAGGAGGGATAGGCTTAGCAAAAGAAAGATTTTGTTGAAGAGCAAACAATGTATTTAGAAGATTTTACCTTATTCATGTGACATACAGTTCCAAAAATTATACAGTTGTCAATAATTCCACTACCCAAACACTACCAACTACATCCATGCTCATTTTACAATGCATGTCCTAGCAACACTGAGTGTCCGCTAAGAAAATCAGCCCGCATCTCGTGGTCGTGCGGTAGCGTTCTCGCTTCCCACGCCCGGGTTCCCGGGTTCGATTCCCGGCGGGGTCAGGGATTTTCTCTGCCTCATGATGGCTGGGTGTTGTGTGCTGTCCTTAGGTTAGTTAGGTTTAAGTAGTTCTAAGTTCTAGGGGACTTATGACCACAGCAGTTGAGTCCCATAGTGCTCAGAGCCATTTGAACCATTTTTTTAAGAAAATCATGTCCAAATCCTTCTCTATCCGCCCAATAACTGCTAGTCCATCGAACCACAGAATCTGTTGCTGAGGTCGCAGAGCGCTATCAGCGATATTAATACAGTCTATAGCGCTGCCAACATACAAACAGGCTACTTACAGTTTTAGAGATAACGAAGACATGTGCAAGAATGTAATGTCTGTTTGTCAGAACATTTAATTGAAGGAAATGTTTGTCCCTCAGACAACTAATAAGTTTTATGATTAGTATTAATTTGATCTCTTTGTTTTAATTGTTTCATTAGTTTCGCAATTGGTTGAAAATCTGTAATTTTTGTAATGAGAGAATTTCGAAATTATTAGTCTTTTTATATTGTACAGTCCTTTCCGTCAATAATCAGAGTTTAATTTTCGACAACCGTATTCTTTGAAGTTAAACCCACCTCCTTAATTTCTACAATATTAAAGTTTAGAATATTTTGTCGAGTGTGGATTGCGCCCAAGTCCCCTAGACTTAGAACTACTTAAACCTAACTAACCTAAGGACTATATATGACGGTAGCATCTGTTCCCGAAAGAACAGTTACCGTTGATGACCAAGCAGCTTTGCTAGAAATGAAATGATAATTAAATGGACATCCTAGTTGCAAACAGACGTTGATATACTTCATTGGGGACAGTTGAAAATGTGTGCCCCGACCGGTACTCGAACCCTGGATCTCGTGCTTACATGGCAGACGCTCTATCCATCTGAGCCACCGCAGGCACAGAGGATAGTGCGCCTGCAGGGACTTATCCCTTGCACGCTCCCCGTGAGACCCACATTCGCAACATGTCCACACCACTACATTCATAGTGCGCCTCATAGATGTTTGCCCATCATACTCATTACTCGAGGCAGATTAATCTACCAAGTCCCGTACGAGTTCGGGCATAGCGTGTGCGTTCGCACAAGAAGGTCAATGGCCGGGAAGTCATATTTTAACTATATATGACGGTAGTATCTCTTCCCGAAAGAACAGTTACCGTTGATGACCATGCAGCTTTGCTAGAAATGAAATGATAATTAAATAGAGACCCTAGCCGCAAACAGGTGTTGATATACTTCATTAGGGGCGTGCTGAAAATGTGTGCCCCGACCGGACTCGAACCCCGGATCTCCTAGGACAGCTAATACTAGTAGTAGTTGTGTGGACATATTGGGAATGTGCGTCTCACGGGGAGCGTGCAAGGGATAAGTCCCTGCAGGTGCACTATCCTCTGTGTCCTCGGTGGCTCAGATGGATAGGGCGTCTGCCATGTAAGCAGGAGATCCCGGGTTCGAGTCCCGGTCGGGGCACACATTTTCAACTTGTCCCCAAAAGTATATCAACGCCTGTTTGCAGCTAGGCTGTCTATTTACACTCCTGGAAATGGAAAAAAGAACACATTGACACCGGTGTGTCAGACCCACCATACTTGCTGCGGACACTGCGAGAGGGCTGTACAAGCAATGATCACACGCACGGCACAGCGGACACACCAGGAACCGCGGTGTTGGCCGTCGAATGGCGCTAGCTGCGCAGCATTTGTGCACCGCCGCCGTCAGTGTCAGCCAGTTTGCCGTGGCATACGGAGCTCCATCGCAGTCTTTAACACTGGTAGCATGCCGCGACAGCGTGGACGTGAACCGTATGTGCAGTTGACGGACTTTGAGCGAGGGCGTATAGTGGGCATGCGGGAGGCCGGGTGGACGTACCGCCGAATTGCTCAACACGTGGGGCGTGAGGTCTCCACAGTACATCGATGTTGTCGCCAGTGGTCGGCGGAAGGTGCACGTGCCCGTCGACCTGGGACCGGACCGCAGCGACGCACGGATGCACGCCAAGACCGTAGGATCCTACGCAGTGCCGTAGGGGACCGCACCGCCACTTCCCAGCAAATTAGGGACACTGTTGCTCCTGGGGTATCGGCGAGGACCATTCGCAACCGTCTCCATGAAGCTGGGCTACGGTCCCGCACACCGTTAGGCCGTCTTCCGCTCACGCCCCAACATCGTGCAGCCCGCCTCCAGTGGTGTCGCGACAGGCGTGGATGGAGGGACGAATGGAGACGTGTCGTCTTCAGCGATGAGAGTCGCTTCTGCCTCGGTGCCAATGATGGTCGTATGCGTGTTTGGCGCCGTGCAGGTGAGCGCCACAATCAGGACTGCATACGACCGAGGCACACAGGGCCAACACCCGGCATCATGGTGTGGGGAGCGATCTCCTACACTGGCCGTACACCACTGGTGATCGTCGAGGGGACACTGAATAGTGCACGGTACATCCAAACCGTCATCGAACCCATCGTTCTACCATTCCTAGACCGGCAAGGGAACTTGCTGTTCCAACAGGACAATGCACGTCCGCATGTATCCCGTGCCACCCAACGTGCTCTAGAAGGTGTAAGTCAACTACCCTGGCCAGCAAGATCTCCGGATCTGTCCCCCATTGAGCATGTTTGGGACTGGATGAAGCGTCGTCTCACGCGGTCTGCACGTCCAGCACGAACGTTGGTCCAACTGAGGCGCCAGGTGGAAATGGCATGGCAAGCCGTTCCACAGGACTACATCCAGCATCTCTACGATCGTGTCCATGGGAGAATAGCAGCCTGCATTGCTGCGAAAGGTGGATATACACTGTACTAGTGCCGACATTGTGCATGCTCTGTTGCCTGTGTCTATGTGCCTGTGGTTCTGTCAGTGTGATCATGTGATGTATCTGACCCCAGGAATGTGTCAATAAAGTTTCCCCTTCCTGGGACAATGAATTCACGGTGTTCTTATTTCAATTTCCAGGAGTGTAGTTATCATTTCATAACCTAAAGACATCACACACACCCACGTACGAGGCAGGATTCGAACCTGCGACAGTAGCAGCCGCGTGGTTCCGGACTGAAGCGCCTAGAACCGCTCGACTTTGGATCCGTCAGCAGTCGATCGCGTTCTACGAAACAGGAATTGTCTGTCTCCTCTCCCTGTTGGATAAATGTCTTAACGCGTGTGGTGATTACTTTTGAATGGAATCATTCCCTAGTCGCTTCATAGCGGGTGTTCGGTTTTCCTTCACTGCCCCTTACAGTGCTTTTGAAGATTTCTCGATGCTGATGGTGTTAGGATTATAATTTCGTAGATGTGAACTAAATGGAAAATTACAGTTCTCGCTTATGTTTGTGTGCTCTCTGAATCTGGACACATCCTCAGACTGGACCACACGTCTGATATGTTTGCAGACTGATTTAATTTCCCTAGTATTCTACCAAGAAACTGCAGTCTGCTACCTGCTTTACCAGCTACTGAACATATGTGATGGTTTCATTTCATATCCTTCCGCCCAGATATTTCTGTGAATTGACCGCTTCCAACAGCGAGCCACCGATATTACAGTCGTAACACACTGCGTTTCTTCATTCTCTGAATTTCAGAATTTTACATGTCTGAATGTTGAAAAAAATTGTCAATTTGCGCACAACTACGAGACCTCGTCAGGATCTGTCTGAATATCTGTGCAACTTCTTTCAGATAGCGCTACATTATTCAATACGTAACTGCATCACCTGCGAAAAATCTGATGTTACTGTCAATATAATTCATCAAAAGCAATTTTTTCCAGTGTCTGATAGTGAACAGATAAGAATATCAGATTTGTAATTCCTAATAAAATTTCGTAATTGCAAAACTAAACCGTTCTTCTTTTATTGTCCGTCTTAGAATAATGCAGTCGTTCTGTAGAACCCATAATAATGAAGAATTAGCACTTCATCGGGTATCTCTTCCGATCTAATCCGTCAATACGTGCTGGTTCACTTTGGAGAAAAAGAGAGAGAAATTTGTACAAGGCTTGCTAGAAATTCAACAACAAGGGAAAGTATTTTGCAAGCTAAAAATTGTAAAGTACCCGAGTTTTTGTTCAGAAGACAGTTCGAAGCGACAAAAAGCAAATATAATCAACTGCCAGCCGACAAGTGGAGGAAATTTAAATCAAAAACTGAAAAAAAAGGAATGGTTTGCGTTCTCTCTTTTTTTTTTTTTTTTTTTTTTTTTTTAGAATGGGAGGAGGGAGATTAATCTATTTTTCTTTTTTCGAAACAGCTGGCGTCACCAACTGACGAGTATAGCTTCAACATTAACTTGATTTGCGGTTATAAATTTTGCGCCCTAATGAAAAGCGAACATCAGGCCCCGCGGTGGTAAACAGACACGCAGCTGTGCGTGTAGAGATATGAACTGAGGCAGAGAGGATATGGGAGGGCAGGGAGAGAGAGAGAGAGAGAGAGAAAGAGAGAAGGGGGGGGGGAGGGAGAACAGAATATCGAGAGAGATGAGCGAACAGAATCCACAGTCCTGGCGTAACGACTTGTTGATTATTAAAACCTCTGACAGGCAGCGTAAATGTTGCCTATTACAGCGAGCCGTGGCTCTCTGAGTACACGCCAACATGGCGCCTACGGACGATTTCCAATCTCATTTGTGAGTAGCGATTCGCCAACAAGGAATTTCCCGATCATGGGCAGAATCGCGTTCGTAACGCGCGGTACGAAAACAATAGGGAGAGTCGCCACATGAACTGCGAGAGTGTAACCCCAAACGCCTTGTGAAGAAACAGCCATAGCACACAATAATACTCAACAAAAGTGATGCACTTAATAAGCGAGAAAGCTGCAGTTCGTACGATATCGTTAAGGCATCTGCACCTACAGGAGGAACAGTAAATTTACTACTGACCATTACTCGTGAAATTGCTACACCAAGAAGAAATGCAGATGATAAACGGGTATTCATTGGAAAAATATATTATACTAGAAATGACATGTGATTACATTTTCACGCAATTTAGGTGCATAGATCCTGAGAAACCAGTACCCAGAATAACCACTTCTGGCCGTAATAACGGCCTTGATACGCCTGGGCATTGAGTCAAACAGAGCTTGGATGGCGTATACAGGTACAACTGCCCATGCAGCTTCAACACGATACCACAGTTCATCAAGAGTAGTGACTGGCGTATTCTGACGAGCCAGTTGCTCAGCCATTATTGACCAGACGTTTTTAGTTCGTGAGAGATCTGGAGAATGTGCTGGCCAGGGCAGCAGTCGAACATTTTTTGTATCCGGAAATGCCCATAAAGGACTTGCAACATGCGGTCGTGCATTGTCCTGCTGAAATGTAGGGTTTCCCAGGGATCGAATGAAGGGTAGAGCCACAGGTCGTAACACATCTGAAATGTAACGTCCACTGTTCAAAATGCCGTCAATGCGAACAAGAGCCGACCGAGACTTGTAATAAATGGTACCCCATACCATCACGCCGGGTGATACGCCAGTATGGCGATAACGAATACACGCTTCCAAAGTGCGTTCACCGCGATGTCACCAAACACGGATGCGACCATCAGGATGCTGTAAACAGAACCTGGATTCATCCGAAAAAATGACGTTTTGCCATTCGTGCACTCAGGTTCGTCGTTGAGTACACCATCGCAGGCGCTCCTGTCTGTGATGCAGCGTGAATGGTAACCGCAGCCATGCTCTCCGAGCTGATAGTCCATGGTGCTGCAAACGTCGTCGAACTGTTCGTGCCGATGATTGTTGTCCGTTACAGCCATGTGGATAAGATGCCTGTCATCTCGACTGCTAGTGACACGAGGCCGTTGGGATTCAGCAACGGCGTTCCGTACTACCCTCCTGAACCCACCGATTTCATATTCTGCTAACAGTCATTGGATCTCGACCAACGCGAGCAGCAATGTCGCGATACGATAAACCGCAATCGCGGTAGGCTACAATCCGACCTTTATCAAAGTCGGAAACGTGATGGTACGCGTTTCTTCTCCTTACACAAGGCATCACAACAACGTTTCACCAGGCAACGCCGGTCAACTGCTGTTTGTGTTTGAGAAATCGGTTGGAAACTTTCGTCATGTCAGCACGTTGTAGGTGCCGCCACCGGCGCCAGCCTTGTGTGAATGCTGTGAAAAGCTGATCATTTGCATATCACAGCATCTTATTTCTGTCGGTTAAATTCCGCGTCTGTAGCACGTCATCTTCGTGGTGTAGCAATTTTAATGGCCAGTGGTGTCGTAAATTCGAAACTACCTAGCAGCATCAGGAGGCAGCACGCAAAATATTACACGAAGACCAAAATCAAAATCACGGTAAGCTAATGGTGCCAAAACCACGTTTAACGAGAACGTCTGCAATCCTGAATTTTAAAAGGAGGGCGATTAAACTCATGGTAGATCTAGTAAGCGGCCATGGGAACTTCAGGAAACACTGCAGTCGGTAGGTATACAGAAAGAAGCCCATAATTGTCTACTGTGAGGTGCGGATGGTGCGAAGGACTGGAGGCCGAAAGACGCCGAATATTTGCGCCATTTATTCTTGAAGGAACTGTGTCTAACCAAGACTCAGTAGAAGGTCGGCTACTAGTCTTTAAGGGTACTGGCTAGCCTTACTACAATGATAGGGATAGCAACCGCTCAATAAACTTAGCTTCGATGCTGGCAACGAGGGCTAAGATCACAGCTTTTTATTTTTCCCGGCAAAATAAAATCAAATTAAAACTTGATTTCAGTAAATTCCATGTCAGACTTCAAGACACTTTCGAATTCTCTTAACAACAGCTCACTTTTCTCTAATGAGGCCGTCTTGGTGTTCGTTTACAAACATCCTTAGCTGCTGGTAAACCTTTCGGGGTGTAAGTCGTGGTCCACGAAACTCTTCTGTTCCTAAAGTTTCGTCCATAGCTGCACTGGACATCTTCAGGGGCGTTGTTCCTCCATTGAGCCTTGGCGACTCATAATCCAAACCATCTCTTTAGTTTACTTCTTCACCTGACGATTAGAATGCGCAGGGGTGCAGTCATAGGGTAAAGAACACACCCCTCCTTTCAGCCAAGGGACCTCTCTCAATATCGCTGTAAACTCGTTTTCAAAAATGTATCTAAATAAGGCGTAAGACGTGGTAACGCAGAAGGGCAAATCAATTGATATTCTTTCGCAGCGCACTCTTGAAAATGAAGAGAAAATTAAAACACTTGCAGCCGTCTCTTTTGCATATAATTTATTCACGCAAAAAGTTTCGGTGTTTCTTTAGCCCACCTTCAGGCCCCTTAATGAACGTAAACTGAGAAGCATCCAGTCTGATGTGCAGGCATAACAAGAGAAAATATTTTAAAAAAAACGTAGAAAACTGGTCTTGTCGTCTAAACCAGAGATCTATGGATACCGGTTATTTAATATTGGCTCCTGTTATGATTGCACACGACAATGGATTCCCCCCACGTTACGTCGGTCAAAGCGGATGAGGATGGTGTAATGGAATGCCGAAACTGATGGCGCGCACAAATTACACACATCAAAAAAAGTTTTGCATCACCTCGGTTCCGAGAGTTCCGGAACATGCACAGAAAACTGGAATACAGATCAACATAAACATCATTTCCGCCCTTTTTATTGCTCATGAAAACCACACATTGCATGTTGTACTTCCATATAGCGAGACCTTCAAAGGTGGTTGTCCAGATTGCTGTACACACCGGTACCTCTAATACCCACTAGCAAGTCCTCTTGCATTGATGCATGCATGTATTCGTCATGGCATACTATCCACAAGTTCATTAAGGCAGATTGTCCCACTCCTCAACGGCGAATTGGACCTAGATCCCTCAGAGTGGTTTGTGGGTCACGTCGTCCATAAACTGCCCTTTTCAATCTATCCCGGGCATGTTAGATAGGGTTCATGTCTGGACAACACGCTGTTCACTCTAAACGAACTATGTCGTTATCCTTAAGGAAGTCATTCACAACATGTACACGATGGGGGCGCGAATTGTCGCCCATGAAGACGTTTGCCTCGCCAATATGCCGCCGATATGGTTCCACTATCGGTCGGAGGATGCCTTCACGTATCGTGTAGCCGTTACCGCGCCTTCCATGACCACCAGTGTCGTATGTTTGCCCCACACAATGCCACTCCAAAATAGCAGGGAACCTCCACCTTGTTGCAATCGCTGGACAGTGTGTCTAACGCGTTCAGCCTTACCGGGTTGCCTACAAACACGTCTCCGACGATTGTCTGGTTGAAGGCATAAGCGACAGTCATCGGTGAAGAGATGTGATACCAATCCTGAGCGGTCCATCCGGCATGCTGTTTGGCCCATCTGTACCGCTCTGCACGGTGTCGTGGTTGCAAAGATTCTCGTCGAGACTAAAGTTGCGCATCATCAAGCCTATGGACACAGTTGAGTCGTAACACGAAAAGCATTATTCAACATGGTGGCACTGCTGTCAGGGTTCCTCCGAGCCATAAGCCGCAGGTAGCGGCCAACTGCTGCATTAGTAGCCCTTTGGCGGCCTGAGCGAGGCACGTCATGAACAGTTCCTGTCTCTCTGTATCTCCTCCATGTCCGAACAACATCGCTTTGGTTCACTCCGAGACGCCTGGACACTTCCCTTGTTGAGAGCCCTTCCTGGCACAAAGTAACAATGTGGACGTGATCGAACCGCGGTATTGACCGTCTAGGCGTGCTTGAACTACAGACAACATGAGCCGTGTACCTCCTTCCTGGTGAAATGACTACAACTCATTGGCTGTCGGACACCCTCCGTGTGATAGGCGCTGCTCATGCATGGTTGTTTACATCTTTGGCGGGTTTAGTGACATAGCTGAAAAATCAAGGGGACTGAGTGTGTGATACAATACCCACAGTCAACGTCTATCTTCAGGAGTTCTGGGAACTGGGGTGATACAAAACTTTTTTTGATGTGTGTAAATGCAAAAGAGGCGGCTGCAGGTGTTTTAATTTTCATTTCGTACTGAACAGCGGAAATCCCTGTAACCATCTGCAATAAAGATGGACATAAAAAGGTTCTTGAAAATGTTTCTCCACAGAGGTATGTGGGTTTTCGTGCGACCACCAATGTGAGTTACAAATATTATTGAAAGCATCAGGAGTGAAGGTGGCTTCATAAGTGAACAACAGTAAGTGGATCACCCGGTGATTTGCAGTTAGCCAACGAGAATATTTCAATAGTCTATCTTCATTTCGCTCTCGAAGCCTTGCCTCCGCTATAGATGACAAACAGAAAGGCCGAGCTTATGCTACATACTTACATGTGGAATATCGTCGTACTCAGCATTAAAAAATGTGTATAGCATACTTATTAAAGGTAGTATTGACCAATAAATCATAATCACAGCACAATTGAAAAATTCACTTACGTAAACTCAAGCCAATATCCACAATTGATACTTGACAAACTGCAGTTAATAAATAAACCAATATCAATTAGAAGTTCCAACAAGCGGTATGAAAATTTTATGCAGCCAATAACATGGTACTCCGTTTCTTTAATACGAATTATAGTACCAGCTCCTAAAATATTTACTACTCTTGCTGAAATGTCATGTCGTTGTCGTTACAGTAAAGCAGACAATGCCTTTGAATTACTTTGAGAGTCTCTGCATTTCAGTGACAAAACAAGAGAACCAAACCCTAAGAGTTGACATTGACAAATTGTACAGAATTAGGCCCATAACTGATCATATGAATAAAAAATGTCTTTCAGTTGCAGTGAGTGAGTGAGTGTCAGTCAACTGATGAAAACATTTGTGCAACCAAAGCAAGGCACCACATGAAGATTCACATGAAAGACAAATAACATGAATCGGAGTATAAACTTTTTCTTTTGTGTGGAGAAAAGGTGTTTGCACACACCACTGAAATCTACTGTGGGCAAGCAAGTAATCCAAAATTCGGATTACACAAGGAAACGTATACTGGAATCTCTCAAACCATTATGATTCGTTAGTTACAGAACGTATACAGGGTGGTCCATTGATAGGGCCAAATATCTCACGAAATATGCATCAAACGAAAAAACTACGAAGAACGAAACTCGTCTGGCTTGAGGGGGAGAACCTGCTGGCGCTATGGTTGGCCCTCTAGATGGCGGTGCGTTTTTTAAAATAGGTACCCCAATTTTTTATTACATATTCGTGTAGTACGTAAAGAAATATGAATGTTTTAGTTGGACCACTTTTCTCGCTTTGTGATAGATGGCGCTGTAATAGTCACAAACGTTTAAGTACGTGGTATCACCTAACAACGGGCATGTTCTTATGTATGCTGCTTGGTATCCTCGACGACATCATCCAAGTGTCCGGACCGTTCGCCGGATAGTTACGTTATTTAAGGAAACAGGAAGTGTTCAGCCACATGTGAAACGTCATCCACGACCTGCAACAAATGATGATGCTCAAGTAGGTGTTTTAGCTGCTGTCGCGGCTAATCCGCACATCAGTAGCAAACAAATTGCGCGAGAATCAAGAATCTCAAAAATGTCGGTGTTGAGAATGCTTCATCAACATCGATTGCACCCGTACCGTATTTCTATGCACCAGGAATTGCATGGCGACGACTTTGAACGTCGTGTACAGTTCTGCCACTGGCCATAAGACAAATTACGGGACGATGACAGATTTTTTGCACGCGTTCTATTTAGCGGTGAAGCGTCATTTACCAACAGCGGTAACGTAAACCGGTATATTACGCACTATTGGACAACGGAAAATCCACGATGGCTGCGACAAGTGGAACAGCAGCGACCTTGGCGGGTTAATGTATGGTGCGACATTATGGGAGGAAGGATAATTGACTCCCATTTTATCGACGGCAATCTAAATGGTGCAATGTATGCTGATTTCCTACGTAATGTTCTACCGATGTTACTACAAGATGTTTCACTGCATGACAGGACCGAGCGAGGTAGCGCAGTGGTTAGACACTGGACTCGCATTCGGGAGGACGACGCTTCAATCCCGCTTCCGGCCATCCTGATTTAGGTTTTCCGTGATTTCCCTAAATCGCACCAGGCAAATGCCGGGATGGTTCTTTTGAAAGGGCACGGCTGACTTCCTTCCCCGACTTTCCCTAATCCGATGAGACCGATGACCTCGATGTCTGGTCTTCTTCCCCAAAGAACCCAACCCAACTGCATGGCAGAATGGCGATGTACTTCCAACATGATGGATGTCCGGCACATAGCTCGCGTGCGGTTGAAGCGGTATTGAATAGCATATTTCACGACAGGTGGATTGGTGTCGTGGGGAAACTTGAAGGATATTTGCAATCGTGATCCACCGACAACGCCTGACGACATGCGTCAGCGAATTGTCAATGCATGTGCGAACTACTCGCTGTTGAGAGGAATGTCGTTACACGTATTGCCAAATGCACTGAGGTTGACGGACATCATTTTTAGCATTTATTGCATTAATGTGGTATTTACAGGTCATCAAGCTGTAACAGCATGCGTTCTCAGAAATGATTCGTTCACAATGGTACATGTATCACATTGGAACAACCGAAATAAAATGTTCAAGCGTAACTACGTTCTGTGTTTTAATTTTAAAAACCTACGTGTTACCAACTGTTCGTCTAAAATTGTGAGCCATATTACAGCGCCATCTATCATAAAGCGAAATTAAGTGGTCCAACTAAAACATTCATATTTCTTTACGTACTACACGAATATGTAATAAAAAAACGCAGTTGATATCCGTTTCACCTATGGCAGCGCCATCTAGAGGGCCAATCATAGCGCCATCAGGTTTCCCCGTTCAAGCTAGACAAGTTTCGTTCTTCGTAGCTTATTCGTTTGATGCTTATTTCGTAAGATACACTCCTGGAAATTGAAATAAGAACACCGTGAATTCATTGTCCCAGGAAGGGGAAACTTTATTGACACATTCCTGGGGTCAGATACATCACATGATCACACTGACAGAACCACAGGCACATAGACACAGGCAACAGAGCATGCACAATGTCGGCACTAGTACAGTGTATATCCACCTTTCGCAGCAATGCAGGCTGCTATTCTCCCATGGAGACGATCGTAGAGATGCTGGATGTAGTCCTGTGGAACGGCTTGCCATGCCATTTCCACCTGGCGCCTCAGTTGGACCAGCGTTCGTGCTGGACGTGCAGACCGCGTGAGACGACGCTTCATCCAGTCCCAAACATGCTCAATGTGGGACAGATCCGGAGATCTTGCTGGCCAGGGTAGTTGACTTACACCTTCTAGAGCACGTTGGGTGGCACGGGATACATGCGGACGCGCATTGTCCTGTTGGAACAGCAAGTTCCCTTGCCGGTCTAGGAATGGTAGAACGATGGGTTCGATGACGGTTTGGATGTACCGTGCACTATTGAGTGTCCCCTCGACGATCACCAGTGGTGTACGGCCAGTGTAGGAGATCGCTCCCCACACCATGATGCCGGGTGTTGGCCCTGTGTGCCTCGGTCGTATGCAGTCCGGATTGTGGCGCTCACCTGCACGGCGCCAAACACGCATACGACCATCATTGGCACCAAGGCAGAAGCGACTCTCATCGCTGAAGACAACACGTCTCCATTCGTCCCTCCATTCACGCCTGTCGCGACACCACTGGAGGCGGGCTGCACGATGTTGGGGCGTGAGCGGAAGACGGCCTAACGGTGTGCGGGACCGTAGCCCAGCTTCATGGAGACGGTTGCGAATGGTCCTCGCCGATACCCCAGGAGCAACAGTGTCCCTAATTTGCTGGGAAGTGGCGGTGCGGTCCCCTACGGCACTGCGTGGGATCCTACGGTCTTGGCGTGCATCCGTGCGTCGCTGCGGTCCGGTCCCAGGTCGACGGGCACGTGCACCTTCCGCTGACCACTGGCGACAACATCGATGTACTGTGGAGACCTCACGCCCCACGTGTTGAGCAATTCGGCGGTACGTCCACCCGGCCTCCCGGCATGCCCACTATACGCCCTCGCTCAAAGTCCGTCAACTGCACATACGGTTCACGTCCACGCTGTCGCGGCATGCTACCAGTGTTAAAGACTGCGATGGAGCTCCGTATGCCACGGAAAACTGGCTGACACTGACGGCGGCGGTGCACAAATGCTGCGCAGCTAGCGCCATTCGACGGCCAACACCGCGGTTCCTGGTGTGTCCGCTGTGCCGTGCGTGTGATCATTGCTTGTACAGCCCTCTCGCAGTGTCCGGAGCAAGTATGGTGGGTCTGACACACCGGTGTCAATGTGTTCTTTTTTCCATTTCCAGGAGTGTATTTGGCCCGGTCACTATCAATGGACCACCCTGTATATAGCCGCTTTAGTTGCACAAAATTTTGCCAATTGAGCACGGTTTCGACTCACTAGGGCAATCTTCATCGGAGTAAAAAGTTACATGGAGTACCTAAAAAAATAATGACATAGATTGAAATAACATACACTTAATAGGATTACTTCCATAAATAACATACAAAAGAAATGTACTTACGTGCAACACACCACGGTTTAAAACGTCTGAGCAAAAGTGCTCTCGTCAAACAGAAATGTCACAGGAATAAAAACTAAAATGTAAAAGTATAACAAAATTGTCAACCAGATAAAATTCTCCGTGGAATATACAGACACGCGCACGGCCGCTTAGGGCCAAGGGCGCCATAATGAAGTCGCTACCGGCAGACTAAAGGGTTAACACGCGGAGGTATCCGCGAGGTGGACACGAAAACACATTCACGCCATCCAGCATTATGATTATGATTCGCCTTGGGGTGTTTCAAAGGTGCTGGAACTACAAGATGTATTCTGACAGATCTCTGTGTACCTACTTTTTGATAGAACCATTAATTCTATAGTACCTGTTGTTGATTTGGTGTTTCAAACTATGGTTTTATATTTAACAAACGTCTATTAATGATGTAAATGTTATGCTGCTGCGTACGCTGCAAGTCACTGAAGAAGATCGTGCTGTCTTCGAGAGGGTCTGCTATCAAAATTCGTGAGTAATACAAACCCGTCCGGGGGAATGCTCAGTATACGGCGTTAAAACGTAATATAATAAGAAAAAAAGGCGAAAGCAATCTTACCACACTTAGGATCCTCCGTCAAACACCAATTCATCTGCTTACCTGAAAACAAGACGGCACCATTTCAGTTTTATAATAAGGATTTATTGATCATTTTATTGCACTAACAGAAATTAAATGATTCACTTCGTAAGCAAGTCTTTACGAAGCATTCAACTTTACTGATACAGTTGTCGATTGCACAGCTTTCTGATTATCACAGAAGACTCTCTAAAATCATTTACAGCTGTAACTTTTTGTGTTCACAGATTTCTTACACTTAACATATCGATAGTTGATACGCCTTATTTTTTGTTACGTAGATTAAATACGTTCTCGTCTCTGCCTAGATGTAGATTATGATGTAGATATCCTCACTAAGTTAATTATTATTGATGTGATCGCCTTTTAAACTAATACCGAAGAAACAATCTTGATGAAAAATGTGAACTATACGTGCTTTCACATATAAGTTATATGCGAATGAAGGCGCTTTGAGTACAACCTACTGCTGCACATCAAGGAGAACATCAGCAATTGTCCCACAGACACCAACACGTATACAGCGGACAAGAGCCAGACTACAGTTTCATTTATGAAGAGCAAACAAACAAAATTAGCAAACACTTTTTTAATAAGTGATAAAACTGCGCAACATATTTTTTCAGGAGACCAACAACTAAGTTTCAAAAAATCTGTTGAAACATTTCACTTAAATAATTCATACTGAAAAGTCTAGCATTATTTAGATAACACATAGTGGGAAAGACAATCACCACTATTTAACCCTTTGTTGCCTGACGGTACTTAAAAGTACCAGTAAGTTTTGACTCTATTTTCTCGTGGTGCAGTTTCGTGATCTGAGAGCCTGTCGGTACGTAACAGTAACTCTGCTCTACTGTTTCATAGATGTTATTGTGCTATACATAGACCTCTCTGGCGGTCAGAGCTTGAAATTGTTTTTCGCGCGCTGCTGTGAAAACAGAAGATTGTATGTGCTTGTTTCCATGGAGTTGCCTGAATTTGTGCGCAGTTTATTGAAACTCCCGTTGAGTTTTCCATTGTACGTACTTACCTTCTTTGTTTTTTTATAATAGTTTGAACCATTACGTTAGAAGTGAATGTGATAAAGTGGAAAATATAAGGCGGACTTATTAGTACCGTCAGGTTGTGCGAACACTTTATTGTAGCAACAGTGCGTTACCTCTCAATAGTTGTTCTGTACACTTTTTCTCACACAGAAATCGGTAAATACATTTGCCCGTGGAACAATTAGAACAAACAGGAAAGGTTTTCCAGGAAATTTACCTAAAGAAAACTGTCTAAATCAAATCACAGAGAGTCATCTTTAGACCTAACAGTATTTCAATGGAAGGAAAATAAAGTAGTATATTTTGCGTCAAACTGCCATGGCATTGAACAGAGCGTAGTGACAAGAAAACAGAAAGATGGAACTAGTATGACTATACCATGTCCAGTTATTGTATGTGATTACAATAAAAACATGGGTGGTGTGGATCATGCAGACAGATTACATTCAACTTATGGTCTTGACAAGCGATCAAAGAAATGGTGGTACCGTCTCTTCTGGGGAGCAATAGAAATTGCTTTTGTCAATGCTTTCGTCATTTTCAGTTATCTACGTGGGGCACTGCCACTGCTGGAATTCAGGTGTGCTGTGGCACTAGGGCTAATGAATGAACAGCAAGTGCCAAATCTCAAAAAGAGAAACTCTGGTAAAGATGAAATAACTCTCCCAAAGAGAAGGAAGGATCACTTTTCTGTTCCGAAGGATGTACGTCTTGGCAACCGAGGAAACCATTTTGTAGTGTTCAGTTGTAAAAGAGGACGATGCGAAATGTGTGCGAAAAATAAAATTCAGTCGAGACCACATTCACAATGTAGTACATGTAAAGTGTATTTGTGCTGCAATGAGAAAAAGGACTGTTTCCTACAATTTCATGAGGTATCACTAAATATGTGATATGTATATACTGTCAAAAATGTATAGCTAAGTTACTATGTATTGTGAAGTTCCTCTAGAATAAATTTATGCGAAATTTTTAAAAAAAATTCAGAAATATCATATTTCGGTTAATTAATTTTCTAATGTAAAAATATTTAATATTTATGTGGAATAAGGTACAAGTTATAAAAACTGGAGCATTTTTCTGCGCATGTTGTGATTCTGTACATGGAGTCTGACGGTACTTCTAAGTACCAGGAGAGAAAAAAGTTGTGAAAAATAAAATAAAATTTTACAAAAAATCCTACCGTCATTTGAGGCCACAATAGCATAAATTCTGCAAAGAAAATATTAAAAAGTAAATTTTTTCTTATGTCAGGAAACAAAGGGTTAATAAGAAGTAATTGATTTTGTACAGTAAACTTTTGCAGTTTAATTAATCTTACTCTAAAATCTTATGCCCAGGATATGTAACGGTTAATTATGAATTCTTTCGGCTCTTTCCTTTTTTTAGTAAAAGCTCAACATCTCATTAATAGTGGTTAAGAGCTGACTCTTACGGGACGAACCAAAGAGAGAACACGAAGAATTCAATAACATGGTGCAGCTATAGTGAAGGTCCTAATGGCAGCTGAAAGTAGGGTAAAGCTGCGTTAGTCGTACCACAGCCCCAGTCGTACACCAGTAATATCTGATGTCACGCGATATCAACTGATATAAAATTGAACTACACAGTTGTTCGAATAAGCAAAACAAAGTGAGCGGATCGCTGGTTGTTGTGACAGAAAAATAATTAACAAGTAAATTCCTTTGACTTTTTTATTACAGTCTCTCGCTTATTTATAAGCAGTTTCAGAAAAAAATATGTTGCTAAAGTAATAGTTTTCTATCACATCTATTTTAGTGGTACTCTACCATTCACTTAAGCATAATAAACGGTAGAAAATTTTAAGGTTATGCCTGTAGTTCTGGTTTGAAACGGTAGAGCTCTCACTGCCTATCTCGTACCTAGGGAGGTAAAGAAAAAGGTAAACAGCAATTGGGCGCAACCACAAGAGGAAAAGGGGTACTGCAAAATATATTCCGTTGTTAATATTTAAGCGCAGCAGAATAAACGGTGTCGTACCGGTACGACATAGGTGTTGATGGAAATTACATACCAACTAAAAATTATTTATTTCAGCTGATCAATATGACGAAGAGAGCTTACAGTAAGAGGAAGCAGGAGGATGTGGAAGAAGCTTTGATGCAACATCAGAATGGTAACATTGGTTTTAATGGAGGATGTGGAAGAACAAATCCAGCACTTCGTCTTCATTTGAAGGTTTAAATGAAACATCATAATTTGGAAGACATGACGATATAACAGCAGAGTGGGACCCATAGCATATAACTAATTTCGAGTCTAATTTCTTCAGAGTAATTATTACTGATTTAAGGACACTTTACTCCCAGCTCGCTGAAAAACATCGTCTACCGCGTCGCATCAATAAAGAAAAAAAGTAGCCGATAAAAAAAATAATATTGCCGATTTGTGAAAGTTCGTCCCACTTAGTCCTTGCGAGCTTCGGAAACAATATCGATGACAGAAGGTGATGTGTTGGCAAATGTGCCAACACCTTGTAGATAGAGGAGGCCGAAATGCACGCTATAATCTAACGCAGACGGGCGTGAGGTCTGAAACAGGATACGTTATGAATGCTATAAAGAAAAGTACGTAACTGCGGCTATACTTAACTTTAATCCATCATTTGTATACAGCATTCTTGATGATACAAGTGAGACTCTCTATAGAAATGGTTAATGGCGCCTTGCTAGGTCGTAGCCATGGACTTAGCTGAAGGCTATTCTAACTATCTCTCGGCAAATGAGAGAAAGGCTTCGTCAGTGTAGTCGCTAGCAACGTCGTCGTACAACTGGGGCGAGTGCTAGTACGTCTCTCTAGACCTGCCGTGTGGTGGCGCTCGGTCTGCAATTACTGACAGTGGCGACACGCGGGTCCGACATGTACTAATGGACCGCGGCCGATTTAAAGCTACCACCTAGCATGTGTGGTGTCTGGGGGTGACACCACAGAAGGAAAGTGTTTAATAAAGAGCTTGTTAATGAGGTATTTCTATATAAATAACACGAATGACAGGTTGAACGTAAGTTCACTGCTGACCAAATAATTACGTGGACGTAACCAAATTGCCCGCAGTTCACAAACCGCCTAAAGTAATTGCCCGAAAAGGTAAACAACAAGTGGGCGCAATCACAAGAGGAAAAAGTAGTACTACAAAAAGTACTCCGTTGTTATTATTTAAGCGCAGCAGAATAAACGTTGCATAAAAGAGGTGCTACACCAGACATACCATTTGGGTGCCCGACAAACTAATGTATAACATTCGAACTGTATGTCTCATGGCTAGAAGATTTAATAAAATGTACAAAAGTAGAAAAAAGTGACCACAAACAGATTTTGCTGTCAATGGATTGACATAGCACACGCATCGAAAATTTAGAAGCAGTTTCAAGTGGTTCGTGATTTTTCTACCATACATGCTTACACGGCACATCTTCGACAGCCATTAGACAAATCTTACTTCAAAAAACTAAAAGACAGCTACAGTAAAACAGCATCTTCGTGGCATTGTTCAAATCCTTGCAGTGTGATAAAACAAGCTAACAGTACTGGACTCCTGGGTAAAGCATATCGCAAATCAATTTGTACTGCCCTAGCTCCAAACAGGCTTTTAAGGCGACAAGCTTGTGGCCATGAGATAGAAATGTCGTCAAAGAAGAGTGTAGCTACTACTATACTTATTGTTGATCAGCCAGACCAAGTATCGGATGATGGAACTGAAGCAACAACGGAAAAATCTGGAACGCCGCATAACGTTGCAACACCACTCAGTTATCAGCCTAGACCTTCTACAATGTCTTAACAACGTGGACCCGAAAACATACGTATCTGAATACTTTATCTCCTGTCTCATATATAAAAACTTACCATGAAAAATACGAAATGACCTAAACCAACATGCAAGTTAACACCGAGTACTTACAGAAAGGAAATACACATATGAGAAAAAGGATTCCCGTCACCTCGGTTCCGAGAGTTCCCGAACTTGGACAGAAAATTGGAACAGAGACGAACATAAACATCATTTCCGCCCTTTTTATTGCTCATGAAAACCACACATTGCATGTTTTACAACCATACAGCGAGACCTTCAGAAGTGGTGATACAGACTGCTGTACACACCGGTGACTCTAATACCCAGTACCACGTCCTCTTGCACTGATGCATGCCTGTATTCGTCTTGACAAACTATCCACAAGTTCATCAAGGTATTGTTGGTCCAGATTGTCCCACTCCTCAACGGCGATTCGGCGTAGATCCCTCAGAGTGGTTGGTGGGTCACGTCCTCCATAAACAGGCCTTTTCAATCTATCTCAGGCATGTTCGATAGGGTTAATGTCTCGATAACATGCTGGCCACTCTAGTCGAGCGATGTCGCTATCCTGAATGAAGTCATTCACAAGATGTGCGCGATCGGGACGCGAATTGTCGTCCATGAAGACGAACGAATCTCCAACATGCTGCCGATATGGTCGCACAATCGGTCGGAGGATGACATTCATCCGTTGCAGGGCATTCCATGACCACCAGCGGTGTACGTCGGCCCGACATAATGCTATCCCAGAACAGCAGGGAAACTCCACCTTACTGCACTGGCTGGATAGTGTGTCTAAAACTTCAGCCTGACCGGGCTGCCTCCAAACACGTTTCCGACGATTGCCTGGTTGAATGCATATGCGACACTCATCGGTGAAGAGAACGTGGTGCCGATCACGAGCGGTCAATTCGGCATGTACCGCGCTGGATGGCGTCGTGGTTCTAAAGGTGGATCTCGCCATGGGCGTCGGGAGTGAAGTTGCGCATCAAGCTACCTACTGTGCGCAGTCTGAGTCGTGACACGGCGTCCTGTGGCTGCACGAAAAGCATTATTCAACATGCTGGCTCTGTTGTCAGGCTTCCTCCGTGCCATAATCCGTAGTTAGCGGTCATCCACTGTAGTGGTAGCCGTTGGGCGGCCTGAGCAAGCCATGTCACCGACAGTTCCTGTCTCTCTGTATCTCCTTCATGTCCGAACAACATCACTCTGGTTCACTCCGAGACGCCTGGACACTTCCCTTGTTGAGAGCCCGTCCTGGCACAGAGTAACAATACGAACGTGATCTAACCGCGGTATTGACCGTCTAGGCGTGGTTGAACCACAGACAACACGAGCCGTGTACCTCCTTCCTGGTGGAACTGATCGGCTGTCGAACCTAGTCCGCTTAATAGGCACTGCTCATGCATGGTTGTTTACATCTTTGGGTGGGTTTAGTGACATCTCTGAACAAAGGGACTGCGTCTGTGATACACTATACTCAATCAACGTCTATCTTCAGGATTTCTGGGAACCGGGGTGATGGAAAACTTTTTTTTATGTGTGTACAATCCAAGGAAAAGGCAAATAAAAGAAGAAAGTCATGCACAAATAGATTAAAACTTCAATAAGAAAAAAATAAACGAGAGAATGAACTGATTATGTCAACTGTGTAAGGAAGATCGATAAGAAGACATGATTCAGTGTACGAAAAGTAGTTTTGGTATATGGCCTACGTGTTAGCGTGGAAAGTAAGGTTAAGAAATATTTCTGTGATATCTGTCTTCAAACCAGCTGATTTTCAATATGCCAATTTAAGGAAATCAGTCTGTTAAGTATTTTTAGTTTCCTTCCCATGTGTAATTTCATTAGGAATAAGTACGGTAGTAATGTAACATTTATAGTTTGTAATTAGTTACTGTGACCTTCTGTCACATTGTTCCATGGATTTATTACCTCGTCACTGACTTTTTCTCCTAAGCACGATGTTAGGTTCAAATGGCTCTGAGCACTATGGGACTTAACATCTGAGGTCATCAGTCCCCTAGAACTTAGACCTACTTAAACCTAACTAACCTAAGGACATCACAGACATCCATGCCCGAAGCAGGATTCGAACCTACGACCGTAGCGGTCGCGCAGATCCAGACTGAAAAGCACGAGTTAGGCTATAGGGGCTATCGATTAGGAAACAACGCGACTTAATCGTGCCGAAGGTACAAATGTGTCAATATAGGTGCGGCGAGACCACGTCTACAGAGAAGTTTGAGAAATCTGCGAAAGCCAGTTGAAATTAGTCATCCCTATAAAAGCGTGTATGTTTAGATGACTTACCCGGCTAGGTCTATAGGGACCGAAAGTGGAAATCCAAAAAATAATTAATAAAATTACGGCTGTGTATATTTACTTTCAAGATTTGAAAAAGGTTGAAAACTCGTTTTCAGAACAAATTTTGTATTTGTGTGGAAGCTGGTTGATGGCTTAAAATATGTAGATTGAGTGGACGCAGAACAGAGTATGTTATTTAAATTATCCTACCAAATACAGTAACTCTCCCTAGAGGTGTACGACTTGAGCTATCTTATCTCCCCCCCTCCCTCCCCATAAGAGTGTAGAGGAAGAAGGCACAGTGGGCAGTGCTCACATGGCGGCCATTTGAATTTGCCAGTAATGTGCTGCAGTCGTACCGAAAGTACGTTAACCTGTCACTCGAAACCCACTCAGCTACCCTCAGTCATTTGAAGGAGCCAACATATCGCCTTGCCTTGCAGTGGCGTTAAATATTGTTTTGAGACAGTTTTATCTAAGATAAGTTCTCACTTCACGTAATTATTACAAATTTTACATAGCAAGTTCGGTGTTTTGGATGCAGTTATACTGAGAGAGCGGATACTTGGCGGCAGGTACCCTTGTCGGCGACTTTGGCAACAACTTTTGTTGAAGTGCCGCTTACACAGACTAATGCCCAGCCAGTGGACCATATTCCCGTACTGATTTACAACTTATTGATTCCTTCTTGCTGTTATACAGGATGATCAAAAAGGCAGTACAAACTTGAAAACTTAATAAACCAAGGGATAATGTAGATAGAGAAGTAAAAATTGACACACATGCTTGGAATGACATAGGGTTATAGTAGAACCCAAAAAAAAAAAGTTCACAAAATGTCCGACAGATGGCGCTGGACAGCAAAACGTCAGTGACTGCGCATGACAATCGTGTATAAAAGAAGATGTAATGAGAGAGAGAATCAGATGCGCCAGCAGTCGCAGCATGTTGACGTTACCTGAAAAGGCGCTTATAGTGAAGCTGTATTATCAGAATGGGGAATGGGCTACTTCAGCGTTACGATCCTATCGCCATAGGAAGGGGATTCGAACGTATAAAGGTCCGTTGACAAATGCAGCTGTGGCGAGAATGATTTCGAAGTTCGAAGCCACGGGTTGTTTAGACGATAGACCCCGTAGTGGCCGACCGAGCACAAGGCGTAATGCTGCTGAGACAGTTCAGGACGAAATGGAGACTGTAGCGGGTTCGTCTATGCACGGGGAAGTCAGCGCTCGTGCAGTCGTACGTCGCACCGGCATTCCACACACTACTGTTTGATTGGCACTGAGGCGCACCCTCCGATGCTATCCGTACAAAATCCATCGGCATCATGAACTGTTATTTACCTGTAAGCGTAGGCTTCCGCGGCCGTTGTCTTCTTCAATAAAATTCTTCAGGGTATCAGACCGCATCGTCATAATTTAAAATGCGCCAACGTTTCGGCCAGCGTTGCAGCTAGCCTTCATCAGGGCCTTACGTTAACTGCTAAATGAAACACACTTGGTTCCTTAAATAGCTGCACGAGAAAACCGTGTCGTTGCTTGATTGGCTGTAAAAGGAGGAGGAGGAGGGGTGAAAAGTATGCTTTATTGGTGTTTCCTTTATTATCTGTCATTGGCTGAAATAGCTGTTTTCTATTGCTGAATGATGAAAGATATATCCGCCTGAAAGAACACACTAAGTCAGCAGTGGCGGAACACCGAGACGAGTGCGGGAAACCAATATTTTTTCAAGAAGCCCGTGTCCTGGCGAAACAGCCTCTCACTTTCAAAAGAAAGATTAGAGAGGCGATAGAAATAGCAAAAAGACCCGCCAACATGAATAGAGAGGACGGGTACAAGCTTCCGAGGTCTTGGCTGCCTGCAATAGCAGGGCTACGGAGCGGCGGCAGAGCCGTGGCGGCCCAAGCAGACACGCGGAGAGCCGCAGTAGTGGTCGCGAACACACAAAGCAATGGCACGCCGCAGCCGGCTTCTGGACAGCATGGAAACAGTGTGACGTCACAGCCATCACCTGTTCGCTATTCGTCCGTCTCCTCCAATGGGGTGGATTAATATAAAGACCAATAGAAAACAGCTATTTCAGCCAATGACAGATAATAAAGGAAACACCAATAAAGCATACTTTTCACCCCTCCTCCTCCTCCTTTTACAGCCAATCAAGCAACGACACGGTTTTCTCGTGCAGCTATTTAAGGAACCAAGTGTGTTTCATTTAGCAGTTAACGTAAGGCCCTGATGAAGGCTAGCTGCAACGCTGGCCGAAACGTTGGCGCATTTTAAATTATGACGATGCGGTCTGATACCCTGAAGAATTTTATTGAAGGAGTTATTTACCTGGCGATTTAGTGAAGCGGAGGCCATTTGCGGTGTGGGCGTTTCAAAAGATGGCGGAAGATGACGATTGGTTGAGTAACGTGTTGTGGACCGACGAAGCTCATTTCACGCTCCGAGGGTCTGTCAACGCCCACAACTGCAGGATTTGGGGTACCGAAAATCCTAGAACTGTCGTGGAAACTCCATTGCACGACGAGAAAGTCACGGTATGGGTTGGATTTACCACATCTACCGTTATCGGGCCTTTTTTCTTCGAGGAAATGCGTGATTCTGTGATTCTGGTTTTGTAACTGCTACCGTGACGGGTGAGGGGTATGCCGATATGTTACAGAATCGCATCATCCCCAGCCTGGCTGATAAACACCTGCTGGAACGTACGATGTTTATGCAGGATGGCGCTGCACCCCATATTGCTAGACACGTGAAAGATCTCTTGCGCGCGTCGTTTGGTGATGATCGTGTGCTCAGCCGCCACTTTCGTCATGCTTGGCCTACCAGGTCCCCAGACCTCAGTCCGTGCGATTATTGGCTTTGGGGTTACCTGAAGGCGCAAGTGTATCGTGATCGACCGACATCTCTAGGGATGCTGAAAGACAACATCCGACGCCAATGCCTCACCATAACCCCGGACATGTTTTACAATGCTGCTCACAACATTATTCCTCGACTACAGCTATTGTTGAGGAATGATGGATGATGGGGGACATATTGAGCATTTCCTGTAAATAACATCATCTTTGCTTTGTCTTACTTTGTTATGCTAATTATTGCTATTCTGAACAGATGAAGCGCCATCTGTCGGACATTTTTTGAACTTTTGTCTTTTTTTGGTTCTAATAAAACCCCGTGTCATTCCAAGCATGTGTGTCAATTTGTACCTCTCTATCTACATTATTCCGTGATTTATTTAGTTTTCAAATTTATACTGACGTTTTGATCACCCGATATATGTGAACAACTAATGAATGTAACTATAATACAGAATGAATAATAACGAATAAAATTAATATCTACGATTAACCCTAAATATAAGTGGCGATCAAAAAGATTCCCTTTGAGGGCGTCGCTGCAGCGTATATGCAACGTAGCGCTTCTCCAATGCCGCTGAGGCAAGGGACCTGCATGCGGTAAATGGGAAAACGTAAGCTGTGCTGACGTCAATGCCAACGCGTTTTAAACATGACCAATGTGCTGTTATTATTTTCTTGGCTGCCGAAGGATAAACACTGGTAGAAACGCATCAGAGAAAAACAAATGTATATGCTACTAAGGCGAAACGTCTGAGAAAACTGCGGCGAGGTGTGCCTGATTGGCATCCTATTCTGGACTGTACGGCCATCAAACGGAAGTTATTTGGCCACCCCTTGTAGAATAATTAGTAACGAATTATAATAATAATTATTGTTATTGATTAATAGTAAAATAGCCACGCGGGATTAGCCGAGCAGTCTAGGGGGTGCAGTCATGGACTGTTCGGCTGATCCTGTTGGAGGTTAGAGTCCTCCCTCGGGCATATGTGTGTGTGTTTGGTACTTAAGTAAATAAATTAGTGAAATCAAAGTGAAGTAGAAATTAGAATATAAATGAAAAACTTGGTTTAGTTTAGAGAGTTACATACTGGCAAACAGTGGGCAGAACAGCAGAGCAGAAGAGACAATGACCGTGAAGTCAGCAAGTTCCACATAAGCGGACGCTGTCGATTCAGCCATCAGGGCATCGCTCGACCGGCTCACGTGTTTCTCAGTTGTCACATGTGAGCAAAGGCCCTCGCCTACATTCCAAGAGCCAATGACCGACGTTAAGAAGATTCTTCGAGAAGCTTTTCAACGTGACAGACGAGGCAATGACTGTGAAGTCGTTCACCTCCAGTGAACTGAAGTGAATAAATACGCGAGACGCAGTGGGCCCGACAGACGAAGGAAGAAGAGTAGAGTAGCAGTAGTTTTCAGTCAGTTTCGGTGCTGAAGACCGTCATGCAAGAAGAGACTACATCATGCACAGACGCACCAAGTCCGCCGCTGTAATGGAATAGCGAGCAGCAGCCTCAGCGCCAGAAGACAGAAGTTAAAAGGTATTTGAAGTCTGATTTTTACATACCCAGGTGACTCGTGAGTATGAGAAGGAGGCGGCCTCACATCAGCAGTCACCTGTGAGCTGGGATGAAAATCTGACAGCCGAAGACTGGCAAGCGGGAGTCCATTGTTCGAGTCCGGGACACTGACCTTCCCCCGCCGCGCCGCTTCGCTGGCCAATGCACAACACACGCGGCCGCTTAGAGAAGAGAAACACTGGGACGCCACATCCAAGGTATCACCATCTGATGCACGACTTCGCTCGCAATAATTAAAAGGACCACCTCGCGCTGCGTGTCTCCAGTCAGTTGGGCGAGATGGCGACACGAGATACACACTGCCACTCATAATCAGACGCCGCCGCTGCCGCAGCAGAAGACTGCAAACGACACAGCTGCCGCTCTCAGAGCCAGGACATCGAGTAAGGAAACAGTTGTACAAATCTTCAATAAAAGTTATCTTATGTAAAAATGTTGTTTCTTTCTACCTCATACCCGAGCCAACGAAGAACCCACCCTGCCCACATGTTGTTAAGAGGGAAAAATTAATTTATTTAGTATTTTCACCCTGACATAATGCTTTAGAATTAAATGCCCATTGCAGTGATGCTCATCCTGACAATTGACTAGCATCAAAAGAGAAAACCCAGTTACATTTAGTATCAGAACTGTTACACTTAGGATAATTTAGGTTACGTAGTGTGTAAGCTTAGGGACTGATGACCTTAGCAGTTAAGTCCCATAAGATTACACAATAATAAAATAATTTATATATTTTTACCCGCCAGGGTAGCCGAGAGCGCTAACGCGCTGCTTCCTGGACTCGGGTAGGCGTGCCGGCCCCGGATCGAATCCGCCCGGTGGATTAACAATGACGGCCGGTGTGTTGGCCAGCCATGATGTGGTTTTTAGGCGGTTTTCCACATCCTACTAGGTGAATACCGGGCTGGTCCCCACGTCCCGCCTAGTTACACGACTCTCAGACGTTTGAAACACACTAACACTATTTCACGATTTACACTGGACGCAGACAGCTGGGGTGCACTAATTCCACCCCGGGGGGGGTATGGGGTAGCGGCAGGAAGGGCATCCAGCCATCCCTTAAAATTAACCATGCCACATCCGTATTTAACCCTGCCGACCCTGCGCACAATGCGGGATAGAGGCAGTAGCAAAAGAAAGAAAAGAAAGAATAAAATAATTTATTTTTCCAGTCCGGGTACAGGATGGTGTACATACATAACCGCAAAGGAGACAGAGTCAGCCATGGTATCCTTGTGACGTTCAAAGAGCAATAGCGGCAGTGACCGAGGACATGGCTTTAAAACTGCTGCAAGAACCTGTCGAGTGCTAAGAAACGCACTGAAGAGGACAGTTTTGAAGAAATATCTACAAGCTATCGACAAGAAGGAGTATTTGGAGCCATAACCTTTAGAACCTTCTACTGAAGGTTACCACTCGTTCACCAAGGTTGTTATTGTTTGATTTGCTCACTTTTGTAGTGACAAACAGAAGTACGATAACATACTCGTTTAATTTAGGGACCCAACTCAAAATACTCAACTTTCATTATCGTCGAAGTTTGTAGATAAGGAATATCTCTTCGCTACAGTTTTCTCCACCTGAAAATTAGATCCAGATTTTCCCGTGTGGTCAGGCAATTTATGTCGTACTTAATCTTCATGTATAAAATCATGCAACATATTCATCTGTTTTACAACAGTTTTATTACATCACAAAATTACGTCATGCACAACAGAGCCTTACAAATTCTGTAACGAAAATGACCCCATCCAGCTGTTGGCGCCGAGGATACTGACAGAACACAGCTGCTTACATTGCTTAACATAGTAATTTTGATGATTTCAATTAAGATTTGCACAGTTTTAGAGGAAGTCTTACAGGATTTTGATAAATAAATCATTGCAGAATAACGAATAGATTGAAACAAAATTGTTAACGTCGACAAAACACACAAAAAGTAGTTTTACAGTAATATATAATTCACAAAAATAAATGACTGCTTAGTTACAAAGTGGATACTATTACTAAAATGTGTCTGGAGCTTTTTCTTTAATCTCAACCGTTATGACAAATAGGGTTTTCTGTACAAATCTGACAACAGTGAGTGTCTTACGAGGGACGTTTGATAAGTAACGCAACAGTTTTTTTTCTCGGCAAATTTCGCTTGGAAAAGTGCGGAATTTGTCGTGAGACATCGTGAAACGTTCCTACTTTATCCCCTTTAGTTTCATGAAGTTCCGATAGGTGGTCGCGCTAAGGGTAGCCTTCAAAACGTCGTCTGTAACCGAAGTGCGTTCCAAGCAGAGAGCTGTCATCGAGTTTCTTTTGGCGGGAAACCAGAGCATCGTAGATACTCATAGGCTCTTGCAGAATGTCTAGGGAGATCTGACAGTCAACAAAAGCAGGGTGAGTCGTTGTCGAGACTTCTGTCATCATCGTACCAACGTCGCGCAGACCTGTCCGTACGACCTCCTGCAATGTTGAAACACACTCATTCGAAGTAATCGACGGATCATAATCACACACCTCGCTGCACAACTGGACGACTCTGTTGGTCGTACTGGCACGCGCGTCCACCAGTTAGGTTACTCAAACACCGAAATCTTTCCACTCGTGCTCTAACTTCTGTTACTTTATCACAATGGTCGTTTATCCCTATGTAGGTGGACTTAACAAAATAATTTAGTCAAAAAGTGTGATTTCAACTGGAAACGTACTTGTTTTAGTAACAACAGATCCATGACAGTCTCTCCTTTGAAACTTCCTGGCATATTAAAATTGTGTACCAGACCGGAGTCGAACTCGGGACCTTTGCCTTTCACGGGCAAGGAAGTTTCATATCACCGCACACTCTGCTGCAGAGTGAAAATCTCATTCCGGAAACATCCCCCAGGCTGTGGCTAAGCCATGTCTCAGCAGTATCCTTTCTTCCACGAGTGCTAGTCCAGCAAGTTTCGCAGAAAAGCTTCTGTGAAGTTAGGAAGGTAGGAGACGAGGTACTGGCAGAAGTGGAGCTGTGAGGACAGGGCGTGAGACGTGATTGGTTAGCTCAGATGGTAGAGCACTTGCCCGCGAAAGACAAAGGTCCCGAGTTAGAGTCTCCGTCCGGTACACAGTTTTAATCTGCCAGGAAGTTTCATATCAGCGCACACTCCGGTGCAGAATGAACATCTCGTTTTACAATCTCTCCCTTGTTTCGTGATGATACAAAATGAGATGCATGCCCTTCTTTGAAATTCTTCGATTTGCTTCGTTGATGTTATCTGGTAAGGATTCCATACTGTGTCACAATAATCCAGAAAATTACGGACGAGCGTAATGTTGACTGTTTCTTCAGCAGATCTGTTGCATATTCTGTGTGCTGTGCCAATAAGAAGCAGTCTTTGGTTCGCCTTCCCAACAACATTTTTCTATGTGAGAGTTCCAATTTAAGTTGTCAGTCACTATAATCTTCAGCTACTCTGTTCGACCGACGTTTAAATTTGAATGGTTTATCGTGTAACGCAAATATAACGGATCTTTTTTCGTACTCATGTGGAGGACATAACACTTTTTACATTTCGGTATGAACTGCCACTTTCCACACTATACATATATGCCGTATATATCTTTTGCAATTTTTTTAGCATTTTCCCTGAGTAGTTAACTATTTCAATGCCTTTCCTATTATTATTGCACCATGGGTGTTTCTCCCTCGTTTTGATCCTTTCTGTTTCATTCTCAGTCCGTAGGGGAGAATGTTGTACCTTGAGGATAGCGTACCTAGGAACAAATGACTGTTCTGGTGACCGATTTTCGTAACACAAACTAATGTGTGCTAGTGATCGCCTCAAACAATTTCTGACATTTGCTACTGTTTTTTTTTTTTTTTGTGGGAAATAGGATTGTGTTTTTTGCAGCATTTGTAGAATTTTGAGCTCTGCAAATTTCCGTCGGTTCTTGGAGGAACACAGACATACTAACAACTTCAATATATAACATTAATGTTAAAACTTCCTGCCAGATTAAAACTGTGTGCCCGACCGAGACTCGAACTCGGGACCTTTGCCTTTCGCGGGCAAGTGCTCTACCAGCTGAGCTACCGAAGCACGACTCACCCCCGGTACTCACAGCTTTACTTCTGCCAGTACCTCGTCTCCTACCTTCCAAACTTTACAGAAGCTCTCCTGCGAACCTTGCAGAACTAGCACTCCTGAAAGAAAGGATATTGCGGAGACATGGCTTAGGCACAGCCTGGGGGATGTTTCCAGAATGAGATTTTCACTCTGCAGCGGAGTGTGCACTGATATGAAACTTCCTGGCAGATTAAAACTGTGTGCCCGACGGAGACTCGAACTCGGGACCTTTGCCTTTCGCGGGCAAGTGCTCTACCAACTGAGCTACCGAAGCACGACTCACGCCCGGTACTCACAGCTTTACTTCTGCCAGTACCTCGTCTCCTGCCTTCCAAACTTTACAGAAGCTCTCCTGCGAACCTTCGGTAGCTCAGTTGGTAGAGCACTTGCCCGCGAAAGGCAAAGGTCCCGAGTTCGAGTCTCGGTCGGGCACACAGTTTTAATCTGCCAGGAAGTTTCATATCAGCGCACACTCCGCTGCAGAGTGAAAATCTCATTCTGGCAACATTAATGTTGCACAACACCGGCTTTCCACTTCTCAGGCCATCGTCAGGGGGGCACATTCTCACTATGTCGATACAAAACACAACCTTATTGTAGGACTTAAAGAGACTCTGAACCAATAAGTCTTGTATTTTTCTATATTCAACTTTGAAACTATATGAATGTGTAAGTCAAAAATGTTGTAGAAGACTGTGATGGCACAGGCTAGTATGCCATATTTACAAACTGGTTAATGTGACGAACAGAACAAAAAAAGCGGTAGCGGGGGGTGGGGGGGGGGGGGGGAAGTCTATGGAATGTGGGTGTGAAACATTTATAACAAGCTTATTATTTAATGGTGATAGAAATAACAATGGGCTGCTGCTACTTTAATAAGGATGAATAACGGAACTGTGATTGATAAATAAGGACAAGGTCTTTATTAAGGGCCAGAATTCAGGACTTCACAGGTTCCTGCCGAGAAACTAAAATCCACGAAATTTACTCCAGATTTATACTCTAGGAATACTGTTGCTCACCTTCTGCTTAACTGTAAAGATAAGATTCCACCTTCAGAACACACTGGAATTTACGGAATTTCCTGCAAGTTGTATGACGAACTATTTGCAAGTCAGTCAGGTAGAGCTATAACTACTAGAACGATTGAGGATGAAAGTAGCTGGAGACCGAAAAAGAAAGATTCTACCTTTGCTGAACATGCTCTGAATGAATGTCATTCATATGATGTGAAATATGATGTTCTCCATAAAGGAACTAAAGGCGGAAAACTAACATTGCTTGAAATTCTGACGATTAATAAACACCAGCCAAAGAATCCTGACCTGGTCCTTAATGAACAAACATAGTTCCTTTACACACCTTTATTAAAGTATCAGCAGCCAGTTATTATTTCTCTCACCATTAGATAATAAGCTTGTTATAACTGTTCCGCACCCACATTCTTCTTCCCCGCCCCGATTTTTCCAGTCTGTTAGTCGCATTCACCAGTTTGTCTATATGACATAGTAGCCTGTGAAATTACATTCTTGTACAACATTTTTGACTTACACATTCATATAGTTTTAACATTTGAATATATAATAATATGAGATTTATTTGTTCAGAGTCTCTTTAGGTCTTACATTATGGTTGTGTCCTGTATCGATATAGTGAGAATGTGCCATGTATCTTTCTACAGCTATGAATTCTCACAGAAGTTGTGCGGACAGTTCGTTTAATATTAAGCTACCTGACGATGGCCTGAGAAAGTCAAAGTTGTTCACATGGTAATTAGTCACTCCTACACCATTGACAATTCGACGCATTTGATAAAGCAGTCTGAGAAGATTCCCTTGCCACAACAAACCTGATGTGTCTCCAACAAATAGCACATTAAACGTCAATCGTTTGTAGACTGCGTCATTACGCTATTATATCTAAATTTGTCTTTTGAAGAATTCCGAATTTTAAGTAAGAGAATTAGACACGCTCCGAAATCCAATATTTTCGAAAAACAGCTAGACATACTGAAAGTGGATCTCGAACATTGTTTGGCAGACGATGTGTCTACAAACATCTGGTAGCATATGAGCTAAAAACTGTAAATATAGATACATTAAACTCTAGCTGTAGGCAGCAAAGAGTGTTGTCCTCATTAAAGAAAAATATGTCTTCTCAAGATGTGACTGCCACCAAGGGCGACAAGGTGAACAGTTCAGAGTTACTAAACACGTCAGAATATATTGAAAAACTGTTTACATTCCTCAATCCTGTAGATTTCCCTAAGACACCTAACGATCCCACAATGAAATATGCTATGGACATGAAGAAACGTATTCAAGTCTGCAAATCTGTATCTACCAATAGTGATTCCAAGTACCTCACATCCATGAAACCAATAGCACCCAAATTATATGGGTTACTTAAGCTTCATACAGAAGGTGTTCCTCTAAGATCTGTAGTGTCTTCAGTTTCAGCACCTTGCCATAAATGAACGAAAGAGCCAGATCCGCTAAGTAAAACAAAAACTATATTTCAACCCAAACTGGCAATACCTAATTCGCTCACCTTACTGAAAATACTAAAAGATGTACTTATTCCACCTAGCGCAAAACTAGTCCCACTCGATGTTAGCAGCCTGTTTTCTAATATTTGTGTTACAGTTTCAATTTAAATTGTAACAAAATTGTTACATAAAACCAGAACAGTCCAGTGGAGACAGAAGATATGAGGATGGCAGCTGAAATATGCATGAAGGAAAATTATTTCCAATTTCAGCACGTTCTGTACAGTGGGTCAGATGGGTCAGCAATTGGGTCCCCACTGAGCCCCTTGTTAGCTGAAATGTTTATAGATTATTTTGAGCAAACTATTTTAGATAAAGACACTAAATTGGAGTAGATATGTACTGTGCTTGTGGACAGGTACCACCAGACAATTAAATAATTTTTTTTTCAATATTTGAATTCACACCACAGGAAAATCAAATTTGCAATGGATTTGGGAGGAGACTATCAGCTTTTTAGACCTTACCACTGACAATAAGCAACAGAATTTACTTAAGATAGTAACCTCAACAGACAGTAATACCAGCCAGTTCCCAGCATCACATAATCCACAAATATACAGCCTTTCTCTCCACAGTGCACCACCTCCTATCTACACCACAAACCAAACCAGATTTTGAAAATGCATTGAAAATAGTTAAAGAAATAGCACATGGCAATGATGGTAGTTTGACACTAACTGACAATATACTCAGCAAAAAGAAGAGACAGGGGATAACAGCACTCCTTTACCAACCTCAGACAGCACAAAACCACGCTGTTAATAAATGGGTCCCCATATCATATATGGATAGAAGTTCACAGCTCCTTGCCAGGAAACTACAATCCAGGAAATATACACCAGCTGTTTACACTAGCAATACTGTTGCCAACCTTCTGTTCAACAATAAAGATAAGCTTCTACCATTAGAACAGAATGGAATTTACAGAATTTCCTGCATTCTGTGTGGTACATGTATGGCTATAACTACTAGACCAACTGAGCATGAAAGCGAATGGAGACAGAAAAAGAAAGATTCCACCGTTACTGAACATGCTTTAAATGAATTTCATTCATATGATTTGAAATGTGATATCCTCCATAGAGGAATTAAAGATAGAAAACTAACATGACTAAACGCCATTCAAAGAATCCTGACCTGGTCCTTAATGATCATACACAGTCACATTACTCATCCTTATTAAAGCAGCAGCAAGTTATTACTTCTGTCACCATTAGAAAATAAGCTTAACTATTCCATACCCACATTCCACAGAATTCTTACTCCCGTCTTTCTTTCGGTCTGTTCGACACATTCACCAGTTTGTCCATACGAGATAGTAACTTGTGCCATTACACTCTTGCACAACATATTTAGTTCATAAATACATATAGTTTTAACATTAGAATATACGATAATATAAGATTTATTTGTTCAGTCTCTTTCGGTACTACATTATGGTTTGTTGTTTTGTATCGATGTAGTCATAATATGCTACATATCTTTGTACAGCAACTTTCTACAGCACTGAATTCTCGCTGAAGTTGTGTGGACTATCGCTTTAGTATTAAGCTGTCTGAGAAGCCAAAAGCTGATTCATAATGAACTGTTAATCAAATATTATTGTGTAACATTAATAATGTGTAATCATGTTATAAATATATTAAAGGTATTTTGTTGTTGTTGTTGTTGTTGTTGTTGTTTCTGGGGGAGGAGACCAGACAGCGAGGTCATCAGTCTCATCGGATAAGAGAAGGAAGAGGAAGAGGAAGGAAATCGGCCGTGCCCTTTCAAAGGAACCATCCCGGCATTTGCCTGGAGCGATTTAGGAAAATCACGGAAAACCTAAATCAGGATGGCCGGACGCGGGATTGAACCGTTGTCCTCCCGAATGCGAGTCCAGTGTGCTAGCCACTGCGCCACCTCGCTCGGTAAAGGTATTTTGTGGATATTGTTAATTCTTCAGTTACGATACAGGGTGTAACGGGCATAAGTGCAAATATTTTTATATTTTGTCCTCTAATATGTACCTTTCCTTAGTTCTGCTACATTTGCAATACGCATGATAGCACAGATAGGTGGTTTAATAATGAAAAAATTAGTTTATTCGTCCTACTTCCACTCACTAATGAGTTATAGAATCATCTTTTGGGGAAACTCCTCTCACAAAGAGAACATTCAGAAACGAGTCATTAGAATTATATCTGGTGTCAGTCCTACACCATCAAGCAAAGACCTCTTTAAGAAACTTGGTATTCTAACTACTACTTCTCAGTACATATACTCATTGACGCCATTTGTCATTTCCGACATGTCTCTTTTTACACAAAACAGTGAAAACATGATTATAATACCAGAGCCAATTACATTGTGTATAAGGAATATAAAAGCTTAAAATTGGTAGAAAAAGGAATCACATACGTAGGTACTCATATATTCAAGAAATTACCAGAGCATATTAAAGATCTTGGAATTGATAAAGATCGGTTTGAAAGTGAATTAAAGAACTTCCTGTTGGCCAACTGCTTCTACTCCAACGATGAATATCTTCACAAGGACTATAGCTCATAACTCTGTCTGCATTAGAATCGTATCATATCCATGTATCTCAGAAAAAAAAAATCTTTGACTCTTTCCACATCCCAGAGACTCCTCTCCAAGGGATCCATGGAAAACGATAAATGTAATGTAATGTAAAGAACATCAGTGTGATGGCTGTTTTTTCTCTAAACTGAACAGTCTTCCCACAAACATTTACAAACTTTACGACCTAAAGTTTTCTGCATGGTTGTATTGCATCATTAAGTGGACTATACTTGTCAGTAGAGGCTAACTGTATTGTGTCCATGTGTCCAGACTAGAATACTTGACCTGCTGCCTAGGGGAAAATAATCACTTACCACATGTACTTGGGGGTACTAATCAACCTAAAAACATAAGACTTCTATGGCTGTAATTATTAGTCTGGAAATGATATACATACTGATGTAATGTTGTTCACTAGACAGTCCTCAGTCAGTAGTAGAAATACACTCCTGGAAATGGAAAAAAGAACACATTGACACCGGTGTGTCAGACCCACCATACTTGCTCCGGACACTGCGAGAGGGCTGTACAAGCAATGATCACACGCACGGCACAGCGGACACACCAGGAACCGCGGTGTTGGCCGTCGAATGGCGCTAGCTGCGCAGCATTTGTGCACCGCCGCCGTCAGTGTCAGCCAGTTTGCCGTGGTATACGGAGCTCCATCGCAGTCTTTAACACTGGTAGCATGCCGCGACAGCGTGGACGTGAACCGTATGTGCAGTTGACGGACTTTGAGCGAGGGCGTATAGTGGGCATGCGGGAGGCCGGGTGGACGTACCGCCGAATTGCTCAACACGTGGGGCGTGAGGTCTCCACAGTACATCGATGTTGTGGCCAGTGGTCGGCGGAAGGTGCACGTGCCCGTCGACCTGGGACCGGACCGCAGCGACGCACGGATGCACGCCAAGACCGTAGGATCCTACGCAGTGCCGTAGGGGACCGCACCGCCACTTCCCAGCAAATTAGGGACACTGTTGCTCCTGGGGTATCGGCGGGGACCATTCGCAACCGTCTCCATGAAGCTGGGCTACGGTCCCGCACACCGTTAGGCCGTCATCCGCTCACGCCCCAACATCGTGCAGCCCGCCTCCAGTGGTGTCGCGACAGGCGTGAATGGAGGGACGAATGGAGACGTGTCGTCTTCAGCGATGAGAGTCGCTTCTGCCTTGGTGCCAATGATGGTCGTATGCGTGTTTGGCGCCGTGCAGGTGAGCGCCACAATCAGGACTGCATACGACCGAGGCACACAGGGCCAACACCCGGCATCATGGTGTGGGGAGCGATCTCCTACACTGGCCGTACACCACTGGTGATCGTCGAGGGGACACTGAATAGTGCACGGTACATCCAAACCGTCATCGAACCCATCGTTCTACCATTCCTAGACCGGCAAGGGAACTTGCTGTTCCAACAGGACAATGCACGTCCGCATGTATCCCGTGCCACCCAACGTGCTCTAGAAGGTGTAAGTCAACTACCCTGGCCAGCAAGATCTCCGGATCTGTCCCCCATCGAGCATGTTTGGGACTGGATGAAGCGTCGTCTCACGCGGTCTGCACGTCCAGCACGAACGCTGGTCCAACTGAGGCCCCAGGTGGAAATGGCATGGCAAGCCGTTCCACAGGACTAGATCCAGCATCTCTACGATCGTCTCCATGGGAGAATAGCAGCCTGCATTGCTGCGAAAGGTGGATATACACTGTACTAGTGCCGACATTGTGCATGCTCTGTTGCCTGTGTCTATGTGCCTGTGGTTCTGTCAGTGTGATCATGTGATGTATCTGACCCCAGGAATGTGTCAATAAAGTTTCCCCTTCCTGGGACAATGAATTCACGGTGTTCTTATTTCAATTTCCAGGAGTGTATCTGTACTTACACTCATTATAACCCATATTTTATGGTAAGTAAAATCCTATATATTAAAAGACTGATGTGTGGACCATTAAGCCACACTTCATCAGTCTTGAAATGGAGCACGTAATACTTAAAAATCAACCAAGTTTCCTTAAATTCTTATCAATTTTTATCTATCTTTAAAATGAGAATTTGAGTTGTTCCAACGGCTTCTATTTAAAAATGTATTTAACTTGTTAGTCATTTTTGATAATATTTCTGCTTCATTTGATTTAACTTGCTGAGTATTGGCGGACAGTAGAGTAATAATGTAACCAGGAATCTACTGAATACAATACTGGTGAGATTTTTCACTGTCCGGTCACTCTTAAATTTCAATAGCATACCGGTATTTTGTTCGTATGTTCGTGATCATGTTGTACCTTGGAACACTTTTTCCATGTGTGGATGAATCTTACTTTTCCAGAGTGAATTCTGTAACTTCAGGAAAAGACTGCAGCACGCAATCATAAAGTGCTATTACTTGAAAATGGAGTAATAAAACATATTACATTTCTATTACAAGGCTGAAGACGAAAGTGTGAAAAGTGTCCCAAGATAGAACACTCTCTCCCTATGTATTTGCATTATGTTGTTATTATATTAGTTTTGTTATTATCGCCATTGTTATTACTCTTTATGATTAAAATCACTCCTAACATGTAGACCTTCAGAGGACCAAATGGCAAGTCCATTTGTTCATATGCTGTTGTTTTTACTTCCTATCCTCCAGTATACCTTCACTCTTCCATCGTTTGTTTTTTCCTCTCCTCAGTTCATTATGAATTTGTTTTCTTCACCTTTCTGCTTCGGCATGTCTCCATGAATAACACTTTTACTCCAAAACTATCCACAGATATCCCTTTTCCTTCCCCTATATACTTTCTTTCTAAACCTTTCTAGACTTCTTGAATCCAGTAGTAAGTTGAATTGTTTTGCTAAGGGTACTTGAGGATCTCTTTAGTTAACCTAGTCTGTATAAATGATAACAGAATATCGGTCTTCTCCTATCCCACTCGTTCCTCTTCTACTTCTTCCTTTTCTTTTTCTTCTACTTCGTCTCTTTATTGTTGTTACTTATTTTTAATATTACTTTCTTGTCTCTATGATACTCGATAAACAGCGTTGCCCCAGCACATAGTAACTATGCCCGCTGGAATACGAGCAGGCTTATATCCGCTTACATGTCTGATCATCCCCAACATTCCAGCGACACCAACTGTTTTTATTTCTGCTTCTGTGTTCTGCACACAAATACGCAATGTGAGGGAAGCTCCAAAGCTCGGATTACACACCGATAAACAACTCATAAACCGAACCGTATCAAATTTTGACTGCACTCGACTGTCCCAGTTGTAAGCCACCATGCGAACGCGCGCTGCGCCGAGTATTGGTTCACGCAATCCGCGAGATAACTCCACGCCAAATGCGTGCATTTTCGTGTCGCGCCTGCGCACTCGTTTCGGAAATTCGCTCTGGACGGTGCTGGGGCGTGACGGTATAACTCAAAACCGAACTTCACCCCCATTCCCTCACCCCTCCGCGCTTGTAGCACATCCGCATTCAAGGGGTCCACTAATTCTCGTTAAGCCTGCCTGGGACTGTAGATGAACGACGGGTTCGCTGCGTCCTCTTTCCAGCTGGAACTGTGAAAGTTGTCCAGCTCATGTGTAAACCGACTCACGCATTCATTGGCCCTTGGCGTAAATGCAAGTTTCCCCATTACTGTCAAAAGCAAACTGACAGTTTTCCGCCACGGTAGTAATATTTTGTGAGCAGTGCGAAACGCAATTATGCGTACGTGCGTAAGGCTGCCATGACCTGTATATAGCTGAGGTCAGCCCAGTCCATAAAAGAAATTACGATCCGCAGGATTCGCCCGGCAGTACGATGAGAGTTCCATCTTCTTCATTTCGTTTTGACCATCTAGGAATCACATTAATTCAGATCACTTTCTTTTCCTCTGGTCTTTACTCTTCTCCAGTATTCTTTCATTCTCATGCTTTACAACCTTCTTCGCTCTTCCAGGATGGTTCTATCATAGGTATAATTCTTTTCTGGATCCAATTGACAGCCCTTTTCTAAATCTGTTTTCTTGTTTTCAGTTACCTCCATTGCCAACTGCATCTTTTGAATCCAGTATATTCCGGGTGCATGAAAGGGAAGCAGTGGTTGGGAAGGTAGTGAGACAGGGTTGTAGCCTATCCCCGATGTTATTCAACCTGTATATTGAGTGAGCAGTAAAGGGAACAAAAGAAAAATTCGGAGTAGGAATTAAAATCCATGGAGAAGAAAAAAAAACTTTGAGGTTGGCCGATGACATTGTAATTCTGTCAGAGACAGCAAAGGACCTGGAAGAACAGCGGAACGGAATGGACAGTGTCTTGAAAGGATATAAGATGAACATCAACAAAAGCAAAACGAGGTTAATGGAATGTAGTCGAATTAAATCGGGTGATGCTGCGGGAATTAGATTAGGAAATGAGAAGCTTAAAGTAGTAAATGAGTTTTTCTGTTTGGGGAGCAAAATAACTGATGATGGTCGAAGTAGAAAGGATATAAAATGTAGACTAGCAATGGCAAGGAAAGCGCTTCTGAAGAACAGAAATTTGTTAAGATCGAGTATAGACTTAAGTCGTTTCTGAAAATATTTGTATTTAGTGTAGCCATGTATGGAAGTAAAACGTGGACGATAAATAGTTTGAACAAGAAGAGAATAGAAGCTTTCGAAATGTGGTGCTACAGAAGAATGCCGAAGATGAGGTGGGTAGATCACATAACTAATGAAGAGGTAAACAGAATTGGGGAGAAGAGAAATTTGTGGCACAAGTTGACTAGAAGAAGGGATCGCATGGTAGGACATATTCTGAGGCACCAAGGAATCACGAATTTAGTACTGGACGGCAACGTGGAGGGTAAAATCGTAGAGGGAGACCAAGAGATGAATACACTATGCAGAGTCAGAAGGATGTGGGTTGCAGTAGGTACTGTGAGGTGAAGAAGCATGCACAGAATAGAGTAGCATGGAGAGCTGCATCAAACCAGTCTCTGGGCTGAAGACCACAACAACAACATATTCTGGTTCTCCTGTATAGTAGAAACTGCATTATGTACGTGTCAACTTCCCTAATCCATTCTGAGGATGTCTCCGAAGAACACAGTCCGTCTTTTTCTTGACGTATCTGCGACCCTCTCTATGTGGTTATACACTTCTTGGTTCACACGTCTTCTATATTAACTGCCTCCTGTTCTTCGTTCTTCGAAGAATACTACCACCTCTAGCATCCTAACTAATGCTGCCCTCACGACGTTCAGACTATCCGCTCCGTAAAGGCTTTCTGGGTAGAATCACTGTCTGGAAATGCATTTATTTGGCATTGGTCGGAAGATTATTTTTATTATAGATTATTATAACGAGTCTTTATGCTAAATTCATCTTGTTTGTTCTGTCATCCATAGGTCCATTTTCTATCAGATCCATTTATATCCATTGCAACAGGGATCATTTCCTTACGGTCGCCTCCCGCTTGGCAGTGAATTGGTGTCTAGTCAGCAATCTTTTGCCAACGGAGAGATCACCATGACACTTTCCAGCTACACATGTCCTATGGATGCACATTATGTGTCTTCAATGTAATGGGTTCCATTACCTTCTGCATCCACAAGCCGTTGATCATTGCTAACCCGGCGGCTTTGACCAAGCGGTTCTAGACGCTTCAGTCTGGAACCGCGCAACCGCTACGGTAGCAGGTTCGAATCCTGCCTCGGGCATGGATGTGTGTGATGTCCTTAGGTTAGTTAGGTTTAAGTAGTTGTAAGTTCTAGGGGACTGATGACCTCAGATGTTAAGTCCCATAGTGCTCAGAGCCATTTGAACCATTTTCTGATCATTGCTGGTTTTTCCGCCTTTTGGGGGTAGTTTCCTATCGCAAGAGTCTGCCCTGAACCTCCGTTCAGTCCGCCTTTTCTCTCTCTTTGACAATGCCGTTGGTAGAACGAGGGTGACTTCTTATGCCGGAAGTCTTCGGCCGGCATTTTCACTCCAAATTTAAGCAGTGGCGAGGTTAGAAGCCAGGACCAATGCCGTACTGATTACCTGTCAAAGATGCTATACCTAGATCGCGGGTTCAGACATATGGGAACATCTCTACATCTCATTCTTGCATTCACAGATCCAGATTTGCACCTGGTGGCCAAAATTGGATCTATTTCTTCCAGTGCATATCAGTTCCGCATTAAGTAGTAACAATATCTACAGAAGTTTCGCTGTCATACGATAATTATATCCCACACTTTACCTCTGTGAGTAGCTGCACTGTAATTATAATCACTCTGTACTTCAGCATCATGAAGACATCACACACACCCTCCAACAGAAACTCGAGGTATGTAACGCTATAGTTATTGCAGTGACATCGTACTGAACGGAAACATCGAGTACCACAAAGGCGGACGACGAAAGACTTCATTTTGGAACGGAAAAACTCGAGGAAGAATTTTACTCTGTACGAGATGGTTCAAATGGCTCTGAGCACTATGGGACTTAACATCTTAGGTCATCAGTCCTCTAGAACTTAGAACTACTTAAACCTAACTAACCTAAGGACATAACACACATCCATGCCCGAGACAGGATTCGAACCTGCGACCATAGCAGTCCCGCGGTTCCGGACTGCAGCGCCTAGAACCGCACGGCCACTGCGGCCGGCTGCTCTGTACGAGAACCAGACGGCTGGAGAAAGAGGACGCATCAGGAAGTGGATGTTAATTAATTGACTCAATAACCAACTATTGTGCAAAGAAGAAGGCCCTAACACCCCAAGACATCTAAGGGTGGGATATGTAGCTCACATGGCTGAACACTGTAGAGACGAAGAATAGCTGCTGAGAACATCTGCAGGTAAATGTCAGCTTGGCAAGCCCACGGAGAGGTGGATGGGCCAAGTAGTAAAAGAGTTCCGACACCTGGGGACTGAATCAAACTTGGTGGAAACAGCTGAGGAGCACAGACGGTGATGTCAGCACACAATCTTCTTCCTTTATAAGGTGTAGAACTGTTGTTGTTATGGTTTTCACTTTGAAGGCTGGTTGATGCAGCTAATCAGGTTAGTCTATCCTGCGCAAGTCTCTTCATCTCCGAATACCTACTGCAACCTAAATCCGTTTGAACCAGTTTACTGTATCATCCCTTAGTCTCCCTCTGCGATTTTTACCCCCTCCTTCTTTTCCCTCTAACACTAAATTAATGTCTCCGAATGTGTCCTACCAACCGATCCCTTCTTTTAGCCAAGTTGTGCCGCAAATATATTTTCCCCTCTATTGGGTTCAGTAACTCTTCATTACTTACTGGATCTACCCATCTAATTTTCAATATACTTTTGTAGCATCACATTTCAAAATATTCTTTCTGTTCTTGTCTGAATTGCTTATCGTGCACTTTTCACTTCTGTAGAAGGCTTACGATCCAGAGAAACGCCGTCATAATAGACTTACTAACACTTAAGTTTATATTATCTTAACAATTTGCTCATTTTTTATAAATAGGTTTCTTACCATTGCAGTTTATAACACTCCCTGTCTGCTACTACTGTACCATAACCTCAATGCCAGAAGCAGGTTGTAACATAAAACAATTTTGTAAAAGTAACTATGGCACAAAGCAACAGAGCAGTGTTACCCTCTGAGAGGAATTTTGTTAAGTTGACCGTATTGTTCCTAATGGAAGTGGCTTATCGGAAATGAAAGTCAGAATTACGTTAATATTGGAATAGTGACAAACAAAATTTTGCCTAGCTATACTGTTTATAGAATAAGGGAAACGGTCGCCAGCCTAATTAGGCAAGAGAAAGATTAAGATTCTCGTTTATGAAAGTAGGTATAAGTAACTATAATGGACAACACGACAGACACAACCTAGACTTAGCAACACGCGAGTGCAATGAACTCTAACACACATATGTTTTAAGATTGAAGCTAACAGTTAGAGCAGCAGGAACTATTTTCAAAATTATAACAGGTACAGAAATACACTATCACTTTCAGGGTTTACACAAACTGAGTGGTCTTTATACTGTTAATATGCACACAAGAGAGACAAACACTTGGCATACATGAGAATGTAACGTTTCACAACTGCAGCTTTCTCACTTTTACTACAACGAAACACAATGTTGACAAAATTGCAAGAACTGACTGACCTTTTAGAATTTACTACAGGCAACAATGTGTTCATTTACTTCATAAGCCTCAGTCAATCTTTTAAGTTTGAAGTTGGTAACAGCACTTTAAATAGCAGTTTCAATAGGAAAATTATTTTAGCAAGCATCATTAACTATAACTTTCTCTTTACTATGTTCAAAGGGGCATCAATTAGAAAACTGGGTTTCAATGTACTTTCAGTAAGGACACTCGGTAATCACTTTACTTCAAACGGAGAGGACACTGAGAGGTGTTATGATGAGGAGTAAAATCAAGGTAGGTAAATAAATTCCGATATGAATTACCTTATATTTCAGCACACTAACACATCCATTAGGCTGATCCTTCACTGTACATCAATATAGTATTACGTTACAGTGATTGCGCAATGTGGTGGCAACTGCATGTTGGTAGGTGGAATTGCAGGTAGAATTGCCGGACTTTATCGTATCTTCATGGCGATGATTCATACAAATTCCAGAACAGATCCAGCTATTTATCCACCCATCCGAGCCATTGGAAAGAAGCAGTAAAAGCCTCTCTCTGAATCAGCATGATATGCACCTTCACATAATCAGTGCACAGACTGACTGCTCGTCTCCGACTGCTGGCTCATCTCCGACTGACTATCAGTTCCACCTTTTCCACCTATGCCAACCACAATTTGCGCGCGCTACATATTTCCGTTCCTGAGGGGAACCACTACACCTTTTACATACAAATTAACTAAAAACCCTAAGTGAGGACCAGCAATTTACATAACAGCAAACAAATACATTAAATAAAACAGAACATTCTCACATATTGACACTTCTACAAAAAATTATTCACACAAAATTACAATTACATACAATAAGTTCTGTTCCCTCCAAATGGGACAAAGAACTTTAAATTACAGATGCACTACTTTGCATAGAATCAAATCACAACATCAAAGGTTTTAACAAAGAAAAGAGTACACAATTTTATGTTATCGATTTAAACACATTTACAGAAGATCAACAATGTGACATTAAATAAATGAAAAGCAAAATAAATTCATACAGCATAAGAGCTGTGGTGTTACACATGCCCCATGTTTCGTTGAAGTTTCCCGTCAGGGATACTTCAAGGAAACATCTATAACACCTAAGTGGTGCTGGCTGCAAAAAAAATTTTATTCCATCCAACTTCAGTTGGGAAAAAAAAACATATTACAAACATACAGTATATACACTAAGAAATTGCATACATTTCTTCCAAAAGATTTTCAAAGTAAAACATCTAAAGCAATTTTCAATTTCACACTAGTTGAAGGAAACTAATTTTCAACATTACACAAGATACTTTTAAGCATGTTCATTTCATACACACACAGTTCAATTAAAAGATAAACAGTACACAAAATAAGCTGCATATTAGTAGAATAGGTATAGCCTTCAAAATAAAATAAAAGAATAAATACATATACAATAGCACAGAACATTCTAAGTTAGCAAAACAGAAGTTTGTCTCTCAATAATTTTAAAGAAATGTAAAATTTCACAGACACACAAGCATATTAATGATCACAATACATTTTACAAGGTTCAGCAATTAATGAAATATTGAAAATATCAGTTTGCATCCACATATGTACAAAAATTTATACAAACAACTATGGAAACCTTTTTCCAACTGACTCTTTAAATACCAAAGTAACTTTACAAGGATGTTTCAAAATAAAGCTGCTCTTCATTAATAGCAGTCCAAAATATTTGTTGCACACGAACACACTAACATATTCAGATCCTATCTTTAATCATCACTGCTGTGTTTTAAAACAAGGCAGTCCAAAACTTTAATTTACACCAGAAAACCTAGTCTCAAAATATCAATAACTATTTGAACAAGAATGCATACGTATTTTGCAATAACTTTTCACTGACTTCAATAAGAATAGTCAGTTCATAACACATTGATCAAAAACCTAACTTACTTCACTGCTTGCCTCAGCATAAGCAGTCCATATTACTCATACTGCCCATTATTGGTTTGGCAGTCTTTTTACATACACATTTAGACACAAAATACAATTTAGATTAAGAACACACACAAAAAAACACAATTTTAAATTAATACACTGCCCCATTCTCTAGGTTTGGCAGTTCATGACCACTTATCAGCTCCTTGCCCCCACAATGGCAAGTCCTTTGGCTACTGCTCACATAGGATATATGGTAGTCCTCAACTTCAGGACCACAGCATTTTTATTCTTTTGTCTTGTTTTGCTGCCCAACAACATATTTTTGAGCAGTTTATTGTCATCATCTTTAAGCTTTTTCATCATTATGTCACATCTTTGGTAAAATTTGCATTAATGGTATAAAACATAAAACCTGCAACTTTGAAACAGCAATTAGACACTGGTAACAAAACTATTTCTCTTCAAATGACAGAATCAGGTAACATATACATTAATCGAGAAAAATTAAATGTCATATTTAGGATCAAGTTAGGATAAAGTATTTATTTATTTTATTTATTTATTTATTTATGCATTTATTTTACCTGGCAAGATTAGGGCCTTCAGGCCCTCTCTTACACCTAACCAGGCATACTCAGATTCAACAAATTTCAGTTTCTACAGAACATTAAGGACATTAACATGTTATACAGTATTAATGTTACAGAAAAAAATTAGAGATTATAAAAGTACTACAATGATAATTATAACAATCAAAAAGTAATTATAATAATCAAGAATAATAATAATAGTAATGACTATGTATAGGAAAGTGAACATATTTTTCTTTTATGAATGTCAGTCCTATTGCTAGTTGGGAATTTTCTCTTTATATTCTTGCAGCTTGTGAGTTATTCTCATCAAGCAGAGACATAAGACGATAGAATGGGGTGAAAGAGATATAGAAAAGGTGGATAAGTTAGAGGAGGAGAAATAGAATGGTAAAATTCGAAGCTATGATGGAGAGGAGAAAGAAAGAGATGAGAGGGGCACGACAATGGTGGCTATACCGTCCCTGATATGTAAGTCTTGAGTTCCCTCTTGAATGTTAAGTGGTTCTGGATAAGACGCAGATCACAGGGGAGCGCGTTCCATAGTCGTATGGCTGAGATGGAGAATGACACAGAGAAAGATTTTGTGTTATGTAAAGGTACAGCCAAGATGCTAGATGTATCCGATCTAGTATTGCGGTTGTGGAATGATGATAGGTGTTTAATGTGAGAAGATAAGTATTGGGGGCACCAGTGGCTAAGAAATCGTTGAAGTAAGCACATCGTGTGAAGATCGCGTGCCTTATGTGGGCGTATCCAACCTAGCTGGGAGTATGAAGAACTGATATGATCATACAACCGTATATTGCATACGTATCTAACGCAAGCATTCATCACTAGCTCGAGGCATCTCGAATTTTCACTACTTGTGCCGTGTTGAACTACATCACAGTAGTAAAGATTAGGCAAGACTAGTGTTTGGACTAATTTTTGTTTAACATGGGTTGGAAATATTTTTCTAAATTTTTGAATTGCATGTAGGGAGGAGAGCGATTTCCGGCAAGCTGTGACTGTTTGTTCTTCCCAGTTTAGGTGTTCATCCAAGATTATTCCAAGGTCTTTTACTGTTTTTTGGTATGGTAGTTGGGTACCATTGAGGAGTATTTGAGGGACTGTTTCGCGAAAGTACCGACTGATTAGCTTTGGATGAGATATAAGTATGACCTGGGATTTCTTGGGGTTTAGTTTCAGACCTAGGTTCTGTGCCCATCGAGAAACAGAGCAAAGATCTGCGTTCATACTCGCTACTGCGTCAGCAATGTTCTTGGGGCTTGCACTTATGTACAGTTGGATGTCGTCGGCATATAGATGGTAGTTGCAGGAGTGAATCACTGAAGAAATATCATTAATGTACAGTGAGAAGAGTAATGGACCAAGGACGGAGCCTTGGGGAACTCCAGAGCGCACGTTTTTCCATGATGACTTTTCCGACCCACAAATGACTTGTTGACTTCTGTTTTTGAGGTAGCTGTCGAACCAGTGTATAGCGCTGTTTGAGAAATTCAGCTGTTTCATTTTAATTAGTAATATATCAAAGTCAACTGTATCAAAAGCCTTGCTAAAGTCAAGCAGTGTTAGGATGGTAGCTTCACGTCTGTCCATAGCATGTTTAATGTCATCAGTTACTTTGATTAATGCAGTTGCTGTACTATGGTGCTTTCGAAAGCCTGACTGATATTTGTTGTGGATGTTATGAGTTTTGAGGTAATCCGTCAGTTGTTCATGGACGATGTATTCTAGGGCTTTAGATGTTGCAGGTAGTATGCTGATCGGCCTGTAATCACCTGGCGACTTAGGGTTGTCAGTCTTGGGTATAGGTTGAATTAAACTTTGCTTCCACTCAGTAGGATATGTACTACTGACAAGAGACAGGTTGAAGATGTCTGTGATAACTGGAGTAATAGTGTCTACGACGTTCTTAATCATGCCAATGCTGACTCCATCATTTCCTACTGCCTCGGAAGAGATTCTCATAATTGCCTTGTGTACTGTGCCAGTAGTTACATGTTTTAGGTAAAACTTGTCTCTCGAGAGATTGATATCTTGGGGCTGGTAATTTGTCGCTGCGTGGCAGTTTATAGCTGTTGAGAAGAAATCATTGAATTCTTCTGCAGACGCTTGATAAACAGCGTCAGATCTTCGCTTCCCTATACCGAAACTGCGCAGCTTTTTCCACAGTGCAGCGGGTTTTGTTATACCGCATACGACAGAGCGGGCATGTCTGATTTTGGCATTCCTCACGCTTTGCTTGGTTCTATTTCGGAGTTTCCTATAAGCTTCGTACGCCTCGGGAGTTGGGTTACGCTTGAAGGCCCTATGTGCAGCATCACGTTTATTCATTAACTGGCGCAATGCAGTGGTGAGCCACGGAGCGGGAGCTCTCTTTACCTTGACAGTGCGTTGAGGAGCATGTTTATCATACAGTGTAATAATTTTGCGACATAATTCCCGAATTTTTCCGTCTAAAGTCGGTTCATTGCTTATATCATGCCAAGGGATGTCTGAGCAATCCTTTTGAAGAGCGTCATGGTTAACATTTTTTAGGTTTCTGTAGGTTACCAGGTGAGATTTTTCTTTGGTAGTATGCACTGAGTAATTTAAGAATATCACGTCGTGAGCAGAGAGTCCTGGAGCGGATGTCTGATTGGCGCGAATTATTTTATCTGGTCGCTTTGTTGCTATTATATCTATGAGTGTATGGCTGTGTGGCGTGTGATGAGTTGGGTCCAGCGGTGTTAAACTCATATCATTGGAGTGGAACAGTCTCCTTAGTTTTTCTGCAGAGGGAGATTTTAACTGTAAGTCGATGTTTGTGTCGCCCATAATGATTATGTGTTCATACAGTGTCACGAGCGAGGACAGGGCAGACTGAAAGGAGGACATAGCACCGACGTTTGGAGGTTTGTAGATTACTCCAATTAGCAGTTTCTGATTTGATGTGTTTATTTCGAAAAACAAGTACTCTGCTTCTCCTTCGCCCTTTGCATCCGATGTGCATAGTACAGTAGGTCTGAGATCAGAGCGAACATAGGCACCCACACCACCTCCGCGTCGTGTTTCACGATCTGCTCTTAGGAGAGAGTAACCATTGATTCGGATAGCGTCGGAAGAAATGTTTGGTTTCAACCAAGTTTCAGAGACGAGGATAACATGGAACAGCGATTGGCAGAACAGGTCACAGAACTCGTCGAAGTGAGCCGTTAGCGACTGCGCGTTCGCGTGGGCCACAAAGAGCCCGTCGCCGGAACCGGTCCGTCCCATTGTGGCCGCCTGTAGGACCGAGCGCGCTCCGTCTACCTGCTGGCCGGAAGAGGGACAAAAGCTGGATTTCGCGGGGGAAGACATGTTTACAGGTGTGTCCAAGGTCGTGACTGACTCAAGCGTCTGTGAGCTAAAGGTGAAAGACAAGCTGGAGGTACCGGAGAAAGGAGCAAAAAGAAAGATGGAAAGTGGCAGTAGTGGTTACGGAAAAGATAATAGTAGTAGTAGTGGTAGTGACGAGGATGAAAATGACAGATATAGAAAGGCGGTTTTAAGGAGATTCCTGTTAATGGACAATGTTAATTCCCGTTTGACTGATAATATGAATATGTATGAGCACTTATGATAGACAAGTAAAGAAGCAATATTTATGTGAAACAATTGACTGATTTTAAAGAGAGTACTTATGGTGCTTATAGAAATAACAAAGCAATATTTACGTAAAAAAATGAAAAAAAGAATAAAAATTAACTTATATTAACAGAGTACAATATGAGACTTTGTGTCTCGCGAGATTTCGCTCAGACTTTCAGTTCGGACATGTTCGTCACCGTTTTCCTCCCTCCTTCCGTCTTGACTACGATCCTGCCATCCTGGGTCCATACATTTTGAAGGCCGAACTGTGTGATCGCAGTGTTCAAAACTTTTAGTCTTTCGCGCGTCAGATCTTCCCTCAGGGTAACCCCACTCTTGGCGAGTTTTCTTTTCTGGGCAAACACTTCAGCTCTTTTTCGGTATGACACAAATTTAATTATTATGGGCCTGGGTTTCATGGCACCTGGTATCCTGCGCCCAACACGGTGGCTTCTGTCAAGTATTTCTTACTACTCCTTTATCATTGCTTTTCCACACACAGTTAGGTCATTACATACATCAAGATCAGGACAATAATTTCATATCCTATTGCAAGTGATTTCTGCCAATCCTTTTGCTGGCACTAGACACATACCTCACACACCTATTTCACATACATTAGCCAGGTTCATCTCCTCAGTTTTAAATACATAAAGTTTTTCAATATCATATTTGCCCCTATTTTCAAAAACATTTACATTTAGTCATATTATGGCATTCATTTATCTTTTTGTTTTCAGTAACCTATTCTTTTCTCATCTACACTTTTCCCTTTACTTTTCCATTACATTTTCTCTTTAACAATACCCACCATACTTTCATTATTCTTGGTCATTTTCTAGTGTACCCATATTATTTATCCATTTATTTGTCCACAAACAATACATAGTATTCTACATTATTTCCACACTCTGATAGAGAAGAAGGAAAGAAGATAGTAAAAGTTCTCAATGATGAAGAGGAAGGTTGGCAGCACGAAAAGAAATGGAAGTAGTGCTGACAACAACTCGGGTCCCTGGTGCTTGTCAGGCACCTGACAATGCAAAGAGTGCATGTCCCCTGAGGGTTTACATTTCATTCATCATTGGTTTCTGTGGACATACTTTTTCAGGTCAACAATATTTCTAACTCCTAAAGGCTTTCTTGACCTAGGATACACAAGAAAATAAGCATTTGCATGTGGAGTTCCTTGCACTTCAAAAGGTCCATTGTAAATATATTTGAATTTAGAAATTTCATTATTAATTTCGCTAGATTTTTCATGGGTCTTCACTAAAACATAATCTCCAAGTTTAAATTTAGTTGTTTTGAGGTTATTGTCATGCCTTTTAGATCTAGCGGCCGCTTTCTCTTTCATTCTTTTCTTAACTAACTCTTTTTTCTCATGCAGGTTAATTCCTACAATAGGGGGGAATTGCAAGATCTCTTCAATAATACTTTTACTTTTACGGTCCAACAGAATTTCTTCAGGGGTAAAACCTGTGGTTTCATGGTATAAGGTGTTCATGGTCTTTTCAAAGTCACTTACAAATCTGCCCCAAGCCTTATGGTTATGGTGACAGTAGGTTCTACCTAACCTTCCTAATTCACGCATATATCTTTCGACAGGGTTACTAGCCGGGTGGTAAGCTGAAATATATTTAACTTGAACACCATGTTGCTTCATACCTTCCTTCCAGATTTTTGAGTTAAACTGTGGTCCATTATCAGACAAAATTGCTTTAGGTTTACCAATGGTGTTAAAATACTCAGTCAACTTGCTGAAGACTGCTTTAGCAGTGGCTTTCCTGATTGGATATAATTTAATAAATTTGGAGAACACTTCCAATACTACAACAATGTAAGACCAATTACCTGAGGTTTTAGGTAAAGGACCATACAAATCCACTGACAGTAATTCTAATGTGTCCTCTGGTACTGTATTCTGCATGAAACCTTGATTTTTCTTATTTGTTACTTTTGCCCTCTGACATACATCACAAGATCTTATTCTCTCAGTAATTTTCTTAGTAGCACCTACATTAATCACAACCACATCAGTTAACTTTTCAATACACTTCTTGGGGCCACAATGCCCTAAGGCAAGATGAAAATAATCAATTACTTCAGTCTCAAATTGCCTAGGCCAACACACCTTCCATTCTTCAGTGCTGGTATTCTTTCTCCTGTATAAAATTCCATTAAATATCTTGTAAAATCTACAGATTTGTGGGTAATTCGGGTTACTAAAATTAACTTTCACTGATTTCCAAATTTCATCCTCATTCTGGTGGAACCTCATACTTTTACAAATTTGCTCAATTCTTTTTTTACCTGGAACCTCCTTAATATATCTTACATGAAATTTGCCATCTTCATTATATTCCCTTGGTAAGTTGTTCATACCCTCAGGCAACCGTGATAAAGCATCAGCTACATAATTGTCACTACCTTTAAGGTATAATATCTCATAATCAAACTGTTGTAAGTACAGAGCCCATCGACTCAACCTGCCGGTAAACAGTCGACAGTTTTTTAAAAAGGTTAATGCCTTGTGGTCTGTATGAATTATAGTCTTATGTCCCCATAAATAATTCCTAAATTTCTTTAATCCCCAAATGATTGCTAAAGCCTCCTTCTCTGAAATAGTATAGTTTTTCTCATATTTAGTTAATGTTCTACTAGCAAAAGCAATGGTATTATGTTCAGTTTCCCCAGATTCTGTGTTTTCCTGAAATATTTCAACACCAATTCCATAAGCACTACTGTCTGTAATCATGTGGAATGGCTCACTTAAAACTGGATGATGTAAAATGTTTTCCCTTACTAACTCGGTTTTCAAATTTTCAAAATCTTTCTGACATTCAGATGTCCAAATATATACACTATTTTTCTTTAACAAGCTATTTAAATGTGGGCTGTTAAAAGCTTGCCCTTTCACAAATTTGCGATAAAACCCACAAAGACCTAAAAATGCTTTCAACTGTTTCCTGTTCTTTGGAGGAGGGCACTTTTCAATAGCATTAAGCTTTTCTGGGTCCTTGCTAATCCCAGATGTTGTTATTATGTGTCCTAAAAACTTAATTTCTTGTCTCACAAATTCACACTTTTTTAACTTTAAAGTCATGCCCCCTGCTTGAAGAGCAATAAGGGTTTTGTTTAAGAGGTCGCAATGTTCTTCCCAGTTATCGGTAGCAATCAATAGGTCATCCACATATATAGTCAATCTGGCACAAAGTTCTTTTCCTAATACAGAATCCAAAGCCCTAATGAAAACAGAAACAGAAGTATTCAAACCAAATGGTACAACTTTGTATTGGTAACATTTTCCTGCAAACAAAAAAGCTGTATATTTCCTAGAATCTTTGTGTAATGGGATCTGCCAATAGCCAGCAGTAAGGTCTAAACTGGTTAGATATTTCACATTATGAAACTTTTGTAATAAATCATCTAAATTTTCAGGCCTATCTACTTCTCTCCTGACAATTTTATTCAATGTCCGTGCATCGATGACTACTCTTACACCTCCATCCTTTTTGTTGACTATAATAAGTGGACTATTGTATTCACTATTGCTTCTTTCTATTACCCCCCATTCCAACATTTTATCAATTTCAGCTTGTACTGCCTCTTTCTTAGCTATAGGTATTGGATATGGTCTGACAAAGAATGGTTCATGTTCCAGGATATCCATATGGTATTCAAAGTTATTTACGACACCTGGTTTATCAGAGAACACTTTCTTATTACTATTCAAGATATCAAATAAATCATCTTTCTGTTCACATGATATTCCCTGGATAACACCAACAATTTCCCTTAAACTGTCAGTTTTTTGATCATCCTGCAATAAATCTCTCACATGGTATATTTCATATAGTTGGGATAAACCATCATTTTCAGATTCTATTTTTAATAAAATGGGTTCCACATTCACCGCTTGGACCTGGTTGTCACCTTCAAATTTAATTTCTATTGTTTCGGTTTCCCTATTAATCTTAACAGTTCCACTACCACAATCTAAAATTACTTTTTCCTTGTCTAGCCAATCAATACCTAGAATCATTTCAGCACTTAGTTCAGGGACCACTAAAAAATCATGTTCAAATTTTTGGCTTCCTATTTCAAAGTCCATCAATACTTGTTTTTGAATGGGCTTGCTGGACCTACCAGTAGCTCCTATAATTTTCACTCCACTAACAGACATTATTACTAACCCTGGTTTACATGAAATATGATCAAAGAAAGATTTTGATATGGCACTGATTTGGGATCCTGTGTCTAAAAGTACTTGCAGTTCAGTGTTACAAACATTTACAGGTATTATAGTTTGTTTAATAATTTTCTGTTCCTTTTCCTCCTGTTCTTCCCATAATAAATCCTGCTCAACCATAATGTCTTTCCAGGAAATATTACCTACTGATTTCAGTTGTATGTCAGGTGGCTTTTTGGGTTTGTGGACCTCTACATCTTTACAGATCTTTAACAGTTCATGGTCTACTATATTTATCTCTGAACATTCTTTAGGTTTCTGTAAATCTATTTCTGTCATTTCATTTAGTAAAGCCCGCCCTAATATAGTATCATCCGGCGGCTCTTTCGGTTTTGTTTCAGTTACACATTCCGGATTTTGTTTCGAAAAGATGTCGTTAATTTTTTCGTAACCTCTTTCTGTAAAGGTATAATTAAGTTTGTCGACCTCCGAAAACTCATCTGTATCGGAATCTGTCGTCTCTCCTTCGTCTGAGCTATCACTAGGTTCTATTTCGTTATCAGATTCGAGCAGGAAAGCAACTTTTAGACAGTGAGGCAGATTATCACTAGATGTTTCAGTCACTTCGTTTTCCGACTCATTTTCTACACAATGCACATCGTTTGGACAGTCAGGCACTTCTGTTATATCACTTTGAACGATTTAAGCCTTAACTTCATACTTAGTATAATCGTCACATACTTCGATAACTTTCATTTCATTTTCTTCCATGCTATCATTTTCAGGTAATCGTGTGAAATTCTTACTAGACCCTTCTGCATCAAAATTATGAAACACCTTTCCATCAACAATGATTTCGTCTGCACTGCTCATAATGTCATGATTACGAACGTCCTCCTCTACCTCTTTTTCACCTATTATTAATTGTGCACACGTCTTTTGCGTGGCATATTCTACCTCCCTTTCCTCTTTATTCATCACAACCTCCCCCACATTTACGTCTGTTACTTCATACACATCATTAACAGTACAAATGTTCTCCTTTCCACTCGCCTTTTCTGGCTCCCTTTTATTCTTTAATAAAGTCTTTTCACACGATTCCGATACCGAGTTATCCTTATCATATGACATATTAACTTTATTTTCATCTCTACATTCATCTACTACTGAAACCGGCCATCGGAAGTGTCCGATCCCGCCTCTTCTGTCTCTCTCTACGGCAGCCATCTTGTTCCGACGTCTGCCATTTATGTCTGCTGCCAAGTGCAATGTACGCTGCTTCGGCAACGGCTGGCCCGAGCACGAACGGTCACGTGATTTCGCACTGGGAACGCCACAATGTATCATTCCGCGCCCGTCTGCTATAGGCGCGCCCTTAACCTTCCTGCCCCGTAGTTCACGTCTTTCCTTCTCGAATCTAATATTTGGCATCTTTTCTTTGGGCCCAAAACCGGTTTCCGCGTGAATCCGGCCCGTAACACACGCGGTCTTTAGTTTTCCATTTCGTCTCTAGTTTGGGAATTCCGTGCTATGTATCCTCTGCCGCGCGTCGTATAATTTCCTCTACCTCGCGCACGACCTCTTTGAATCGTGTTTACACGAAATCTATCGTTTTCCTGTCGTTCAGCTTGGTCATTACTTTCTCGCGAATAATTATTGTTATTATGGGGACGGTACTCGCGATTTCTTCGCCAGTGATCTTCATCCTCTACCCTTTCCAAGAACGCAGAAAAACTACTGTGTGTACTCCCAACATATCGTTTCGAATCCTCAGGCAGTTTCTGCCAAAGAACCCAAACGATCTCAGCTTCAGTTCTTCTAGCCTTCAAATGTATCAGTTTTCTGTACCATGATTCGCAGAATTCTTTCATGGTTTGCCTACCTCTGATGTCATACAACCTGGCCATTAGAAATTCACGCCACAACTGGTCTTGTTTTTGTTCTGACCAGTATTCGTCAATAAATTTTTGTTTAAACGTTTCAAAATACATCTGGTTAGTATCCAGATTCAACCCCCATCTTTTTGCTTCTCCCGTTAGTGCACTAATTACAACATTAATTTTTTCCTGATCAGACAAATATTCAGGAAAATTTCTTTCGCAATTCTTTACAAAGTCTAGGGGGTGCCATCCGTTATGCCTCTTTGCTGGGTCGAATTTTTCCTCGCCCTCTAATATTTTACTGAAAGGCATTTTTTCAGTAAAATGTGTAGGTCCGGTTTGTATTTTCCTTTCCAAGTCATACACTTTGCCTTGGATTTGTGAAGTGTTATGTTCACACTTCTTTTCGCAAGTAAGAATCTGTTTGGTTAGAGCTCTGCTTGTTTCTGTTACAGATTGTTTAATCTGGGCAAATTCCGCGTTACATTCGGTTTGTATTTCGGATTTAATACCGAATACCTTTTCGTCAACCTTAGTACAGACTAAGGGTTCAATTTGATCTTGAATTTTAATTACTTCAGAGTCAAATCTTTCGTTAATGTCATCAATTTGTCCTTGTACATTGGCAATATTGCCATTGATGACAGTAATTTCGCTTTTAATACTTTTAATTTCATTACTCACTGTTCCTACCCTTGAGTTGACTTCTTCAATTTGTTTACTAAGTCTGGTACTCTGCATTTCGATTTGTGCATTAATATTGTCACTTTGCGCTGCAATTTGTGCCTTAATATTGTCATTTTGTGCAGCGTTTTGTTGCCCCTGTGCTGCAATTAGCTGTCTTTGTTCTACATTTTGTTGCCCTAGTGCTGCGATTTGTGCATTAATGTTTTCATTTTGCGCAGACAGTATTTTAAGCAAGTCAGTCAGATCTAGTGTCTTTTCACTTTTAGATTCTACTGCCTTTTCGTGTTCAGATCCTACACCCCTTTCTGGTTTTGGTGATTCAAACATATCCCTTGATTGATCAGCATAGCCACTGTCTTCGATAACATCGCCTACATTGTCTTGCTTAGTACGCGCTACACACATAGCTTCGATCTGTTTATTAACGTCTGCGTGATAACGTACGTAATTTAACTCGCGCGTCATGCCATCTGTTGGTGTGCTGCTTGAACTGCTCTCAGTTGCATTCTGCTCTCGCGCGTCTAGACTTATTTCTAATTTCTTGTCCATTTTAGCTATTATTACGTACTGATACCTTTTATTTTTAATTTAAACTGAACTTTCACTACTAGTTCTGTCAAGTTATGTACAGGTTCGTGCCGCTGGACGTTTTGTTCACTCAACGTTTGTAAAATGCTAACTACTTATAATTTTTTCCGTCTGTAGGTGCAAACTGAACAACGTCCTGTCACGCGGCGCCACGTATAACACTCCCTGTCTGCTACTACTGTACCATAACCTCAATGCCAGAAGCAGGTTGTAACATAAAACAATTTTGTAAAAGTAACTATGGCACAAAGCAACAGAGCAGTGTTACCCTCTGAGAGGAATTTTGTTAAGTTGACCGTATTGTTCCTAATGGAAGTGGCTTATCGGAAATGAAAGTCAGAATTACGTTAATATTGGAATAGTGACAAACAAAATTTTGCCTAGCTATACTGTTTATAGAATAAGGGAAACGGTCGCCAGCCTAATTAGGCAAGAGAAAGATTAAGATTCTCGTTTATGAAAGTAGGTATAAGTAACTATAATGGACAACACGACAGACACAACCTAGACTTAGCAACACGCGAGTGCAATGAACTCTAACACACATATGTTTTAAGATTGAAGCTAACAGTTAGAGCAGCAGGAACTATTTTCAAAATTATAACAGGTACAGAAATACACTATCACTTTCAGGGTTTACACAAACTGAGTGGTCTTTATACTGTTAATATGCACACAAGAGAGACAAACACTTGGCATACATGAGAATGTAACGTTTCACAACTGCAGCTTTCTCACTTTTACTACAACGAAACACAATGTTGACAAAATTGCAAGAACTGACTGACCTTTTAGAATTTACTACAGGCAACAATGTGTTCATTTACTTCATAAGCCTCAGTCAATCTTTTAAGTTTGAAGTTGGTAACAGCACTTTAAATAGCAGTTTCAATAGGAAAATTATTTTAGCAAGCATCATTAACTATAACTTTCTCTTTACTATGTTCAAAGGGGCATCAATTAGAAAACTGGGTTTCAATGTACTTTCAGTAAGGACACTCGGTAATCACTTTACTTCAAACGGAGAGGACCCTGAGAGGTGTTATGATGAGGAGTAAAATCAAGGTAGGTAAATAAATTCCGATATGAATTACCTTATATTTCAGCACACTAACACATCCATTAGGCTGATCCTTCACTGTACATCAATATAGTATTACGTTACAGTGATTGCGCAATGTGGTGGCAACTGCATGTTGGTAGGTGGAATTGCAGGTAGAATTGCCGGACTTTATCGTATCTTCATGGCGATGATTCATACAAATTCCAGAACAGATCCAGCTATTTATCCACCCATCCGAGCCATTGGAAAGAAGCAGTAAAAGCCTCTCTCTGAATCAGCATGATATGCACCTTCACATAATCAGTGCACAGACTGACTGCTCGTCTCCGACTGCTGGCTCATCTCCGACTGACTATCAGTTCCACCTTTTCCACCTATGCCAACCACAATTTGCGCGCGCTACATATTTCCGTTCCTGAGGGGAACCACTACACCTTTTACATACAAATTAACTAAAAACCCTAAGTGAGGACCAGCAATTTACATAACAGCAAACAAATACATTAAATAAAACAGAACATTCTCACATATTGACACTTCTACAAAAAATTATTCACACAAAATTACAATTACATACAATAAGTTCTGTTCCCTCCAAATGGGACAAAGAACTTTAAATTACAGATGCACTACTTTGCATAGAATCAAATCACAACATCAAAGGTTTTAACAAAGAAAAGAGTACACAATTTTATGTTATCGATTTAAACACATTTACAGAAGATCAACAATGTGACATTAAATAAATGAAAAGCAAAATAAATTCATACAGCATAAGAGCTGTGGTGTTACAAGTTCTGTGTGTTACACAGCGTGATTCGGCTGCGATGTCGTTTTATGCAAGCCGCAAAGTTATACCTGTCCTGGGATACCTTTCCGTTGGAGGCCACTGTTTTTGATTTATTAAAAAAAAAGTACAGAAGTGACCTAAAAACGCATCTCGAAACCACGATCATCTCATACCGGTAAGGAATTCTAGTTCATTCCGTTCTATCACTGCACAAAAGTTTACGACCACGTAAAGCGTTCCCGACATTCGACCTTTTTTGGTCTGTATTGTCTGAGTTATTATGCCACCAGCATAGTTGGCTGTTCCATTAACATTATTAATTTAAAGTTGCCCGGTAGATTAATGAAAGAAAACTATTTTTGTAAACAGTACGCGAAAACTAATGACGATGACATTTCGATCCAGACTTAACCAATTCAAGCGCAGTAGTTTCGTAGTCAGAAGTCCTCACAAAAATAACGATGTAATTCTTTATTTTACGCTATAAAAAATCACAAAATTGTTAGATAAAATTTACACAAACGTCGGCTTCACAACATTTAAGTGCTCGAATAAGCTGGTGGCGTAATAAGGCCAGTCAATGAAGACCAAACATTGACAAATGTGGGAAATAATCGTGCATTCACAAATTTTTCTTCATTGGTAGGAGGGGGTACCATGAACAGCATACTAGAAATCTTTGTCGGTGGGGGCTGAGTGTGTGTGTGTGGTGGGGGGGGAGAGGTTCCAAGAGGGGGGGGGGTTGCGTTTGAAAGTCACTTTTGTGCGTTTTTCTTAAATAACTTGTAAACTACGGCCTCTACAATAAACATAATCCAGAAAAAATTTGAGCTATAAATTTCCTACAAAAAGGTCCTGTTTATTTTATCTGTTGGATTAATAGTTCCGCATAGCGAGCGAAAGAGTATGAAAAATTTCGTGAGTGGTTTTGGAAGGCCATATATAACATTGCAGGTTGCATAAAAAGACATCGACACGGTCAGCTGTATCACCCTTATACTCTTTACTTCTGTTATATTAATTTATTTTGCTGCCCACGTAGCAAAACTCGTCTACTACTTTTCGTGTCTCATTTCCTAATCTAAGTCCTTTGGTATCACCTGATTTAATACCATTAGTCTGTACCTCCACCTTGTTTCTCTTATGTAGATGTTATAACGTTATTTCAAGGTTCTATGCTTTCTGTTCAACAGCACTTCCAAACAGTTTTCTTTGTGTGACTGGAATATAATTTCATCATCAAATGTAAAGGATTTTATTTCTTCTCCCAGAACTTTATTTTTCTTTATCAAATTTTTTCCATGGTTTGCTTTACTGTTTGCTCCAAGTACATTGTATAACTTCGATGGCTCGCTACAATCCTGTCTCACTCCCTTCTCAACCACTACTTCTCTTTCATGTCCTTCGATTCTTATAATTGCCTTCTGCTTATAATTGCCTACAGGTTCTAAATAGCCTTTCTTCCGTTCTCTAAACAACTAGCGCTAGTATTTTGCAAGACTATATAAACTAATAGATTTTTAACATTTTAAGCCATATGAGCTGATAGTTTAGCAATATTCACATCTATCGGCACCTGGAACTACTACATTTTTCTATTCCTAATATTCTAATTCTAACATTAGCTTCTTGTTTGAAGTTTCGCCTAGGATAACGCGTTAAAACACACACACACAAAAACATACGAGCGCTTACGCACAAAACAAAAAGACGTCGATGCTATTATTTTTAGACCACTAAATTATATCATCCAATATAACATTTCATGAAGATTTAGTGTTATGAGTTTCTGCGCTACAAAAGTGAAATACTGCTCCGTCCACACTAAATAACTGAGAATCTGAAAAAAGCGTGATGTGCTACTGTTCTCCCACCCAGTCCTCAGAGTGACGAGCCCAGGAAAACTAATGGCGCCCCGCCGTACTGCCAACAGCACGGGACAGAAAATTAATCCGTGTCGTGCCCGCAGCCTAGTCGGCTTACACAACTGCCGCAGGGGGGATTTATTCTTCCGAAGTTGGCAGCGCTAGGCGGGGAAGCACCGGCGTTGTGAAACTGAAGGGATTTGCGACATCGGCCATGGCATTCATTTTTTTTTTCTTTCGAATTTTTTATTCTTCTCCTCTCCCTCCACCGTTCTCACTCTGTCTTTTCGTTTTCGTGCTGGGAGTTGAGGAATTCCATAATCTACGCCGGCGAAGTTCAGAGATTCAGCTGTTCTCGGTAAGCTGGCCGAAGCGGAGAGTTCACAACAAGCAATTCCGAGCCAGATTATCCCAGCGAATTTGAGCTTTAGATACAGTGTGGTTCGCTAGATATTAGCAGGCACAAACTTCAGCGATCTAACGTTACCTTCAGCTACCCTACAGCAGTGAGAAGGTATGTGCACATAATCCGATTTTACGCATTCACTAGCCAGGAACGTCAGGTATTCCTGGCCATCAATCAAAGGAATACACCATCATGAGCAATTAGAAACCCCTCCTAGTATCATATAGCAGGCCCTTTCACCTTACTTAGTGAAACTATGCCATGTAGAGTTATGCTGATCCTCTATCTCTTTTATATCGACGCCTGTTTTTTCTTCAGTCATAATAGACATATCTTCCCCCTCGCAGAGGCCTTCAATGTACTCTTTCCACCTGTCCATTCTTAGCCGCGCGGGATTAGCCGAGCTGTCTAGGGTGCTGCAGTCATAGACTGTGCGGCTGGTCCTGGCGGAGGTTCGAGTCCTCCCTCAGGCATAGGTGTGTGTGTTTGTTCTTAGGATAATATAGGTTAAGTAGTGTGTACGCTTAGGGACTGATGACCTTAGCAGTTAAGTCCCATAAGATTTCACACACATTTGAACATTTAACAGTAGAATTCCCTTGAACTCTTAGTGTTACCGCTCTTGCTTTTAATTTCACTGAAGATTGTTTTGACTTTTCTGCATGCTGGGTCAGTGCTTTCCACAATCACTTCTTTTTCGATTTCTTCTCATTTCTCATGTCCATGCAGCCATTTCACTTTAGCTTCGTTGCACTTCCTATTTATTCAATTCCATTACTGCCATTGATATAACCCCATACTCACTCAAACCAGAAATTCTTGTATCGTTTCCATTTCATTTCACTGAGCCTACTGAATCTGGATTAAGCCTTTTCATTTCCCTTTTCAGAATTTCTAGCTCCCCTATCACGTTCAAACATCTGACATCCCACGCCCCAACTCATGGGGCGTAATCCTTTTGCTGGTTATTCAATCTTTTCCTCATGGTCACGTCCCCCTTAGCAGTTACCTTCCAGAGATCCAAATGGGGGACTATTATGGAATCTTCTAGCAATAGAGATATCATCATGGCATTTTTTCAACTACAGGCCACATGTTCTGTGAATACACATTGTGTGTCTTTAATGCAGTGGTTTCCACTGCCTTCTGGAACCTCATCTGGCTGATCATTGGTGATTTTTCCGCCTTTTACGGGCAGCTTCCCACTTCACAGACAACAGCGTGCCCTGAACCTGCTTTCGCATTTCCACCCTCTTTGAAAAGGCCGTTGGCAGAATGAGAGTGACTTCTTATACTGGAAGTCTTCGTCCGCAAGCGCTGATGATTTTTAATCAAAAATCTAGTGGTGGCATGGTTCAAATCCGGGACAGAGGACGATCTGATTAGTAATCAAAGACTTTACCCCTACACCACCGGGTATGTAGCAGCGATCAATGAGTAGATCATCAACAAATCTTTCGTGTGTGATTGTGGCACTGAACCGCATAACGCACGCACTTTTCGAACACATCTTTACCAAACATTTTCCGGCGGACTGAGTGGTCGTGGTAGACCATCGCGCTGGCTTCCACAGACTTTACACTCTGTGATTTTGCGCAACAAAGAATGTAATATAAGAGCGATGGATTCCAGTGGTTGATTTAATTCGTGCGGTCAGACGCACATCGAAAGAAAATGAAATCAGTGGTAGGAGACCGAAAATTTGCAGAAGGGCATCGTGGTAGCAGCAAATCCACTAATGCTCTGTTGGATTGTTTTGAACAGTGAAAGTGATGTGTGGATTTACATATGTACCGGCTGGTTAGTCAACTGAGGTGTGAAGCTTGAGGCTTGTGACAAGTGCCTGAAAATGACTGAGCGTCTAAATTAGCTAACGGCATCAACAATAAATGTATTATATCCTGTTTGGACCATGTTTTCTTACTTAAAAAACAACTGGCGCTCTTGATGCCTGCAAGAACAAAATTCTAAATTTAATATTACTGGCACCTCTGACGGAAGCAGAGAGTCTCTGATGTTGTCTACTGTCCTGTACAGTATGAGGTGCTAGTGGCAGCCTTCAGCGAATGGAGTGTAGACTCTTGTTTTCCTCCTGTGGGACACAGGCCATGCAGCATGTCTCCACTGTTCCACGACATAAAACCAAACAAATGATTTTCCTCATATTTCATCGAGTGAACAGAATTGTTTAAACACATGTGCATTGTAAACACAAGCTGTAACTGTCATTGTATAATTTGTAACAGCTTTCAAAATTTCATGTGTGTAACATCATTGTACTTCCTAGCTCTAATGTTCTCTGTCAACAGTGTGGCTCAAAACAGTTCTAGCTGTGATTTTTTAATTTGTAATAGGTTCTAGTAATTTCATATATATATAACATCATTGTACTTCCTAGTTCTAAGTTCTCTGACAAAAATGTGAATCAAAAAAAGTTTCATAATGTGTATAAAAAAAACTTCGCAGTCTATAATAGCTTTTCAAGTTTCTATATGTGAAACACCCTTTCGCTTCCTGTGGTTAAGATCTTTGACCATAACCTACAGTTTCTGTATGAACATCATCTGCTACGTCCAAGTTCTTTGACCACAGACCACAGGTTTGTATGTAAACACAGGGTATTTCACGAGTGCACATCGTAATAGTGAAACATGCAGCTATACTTTATAAAACTGAAATATGGACGTGAAAATGACGATGAGTGTGTAACTAAGTGGAAAAACGGTCACCACAGAGTAACTATAATAATGATGCTTCAGCTTTATGTAGCAGTAGTAGTAGTAGTAACTTTATTCATCCGTAGATCTGTTTTTACAAGGATATAGGGCATGTCCATGTATTTACAAATTTAGATCAATTTAAAATAAGCTAATTCGTATATACATCTACTTACAGATTTCTAGTTAAAGACAATCATTAGCTTTACTCCTGGTATACAATACTTCTTTTTAAAATAACTTATCAAATAATGTAATACTACATTGTTCACTCATATCTCACTATCAGTCACTGCACACACTATACACACATTGTTTCGTAAAAAAAAAAAATGGTTCAAATGGCTCTTAGCACTATGGGACTTAACATCTGAGGTCATCAGTCCCCTAGAACTACTTTAACCTAACTAACCTAAGGACATCACACACATCAATGCCCGAGGCCGGGTGGAACATGCGACCGTAACGGTCGCGCGGTTCCAGACTGTAGGGCCTAGAGCCGCTCGGCCACCCCGGCCGGCGTTTCGTAACACTTCACTCACTACACACACACACACACACACACACAGAGAGACACTCACACACACACACACACACACACACACACACACACACACACACACACACACACACACACACACACACACACACTGGTGATCTCTGGGCCATTCACTGTACCGCAATTTCCCATTTGCTATCCTGAATCAGCATCCCTCAGCATTATGTAAGTTGTTGTTGTTGTTGTTGTGGTCTTCAGTCCTGAGACTGGTTTGATGCAGCTCTCCATGCTACTCTATCCTGTGCAAGCTTCTTCATCTCCCAGTACCTACTGCAACCTACATCCTTCTGAATCTGCTTAGTGTATTCATCTCTTGGTCTCCCTCTACGATTTTTACCCTCCACGCTGCCCTCCAATACTAAACTGGTGATCCCTTGATGCCTCAGAACATGTCCTACCAACCGATCCCTTCTTCTGGTCAAGTTGTGCCGCAAACTTCTCTTCTGCCCAATCCTATTCAATACTTCCTCATTAGTTACGTGATCTACCCATCTAATCTTCAGCATTCTTCTGTAGCACCACATTTCGAAAGCTTCCATTCTCTTCTTGTCTAAACTATTTATCGTCCATATTTCACTTCCATACATGGCTACACTCCATACAAATACTTCATGAAACGACTTCCTGACACTTAAATCTATACTCGATGTTAACAAATATCTCTTCTTCAGAAATGCTTTCCTTGCCATTGCCAGTCTACATTTTATATCTTCTCTACTTCGACCATCATCAGTTATTTTGCTCCCCAAATAGCAAAACTCCTTTACTACTGTGTCTTATTTCCTAATCTAATTCCCTCAGCATCACCAAACTTAATTCGACTACATTCCATTATCCTTGTTTTGCTTTTGTTGATTTTCATCTTATACCCTCCTTTCAAGACACTGTCCATTCCGTTCAACTGCTCTTCCAAGTCCTTTGCTGTCTCTGACAGAATTACAATGTCATCGGCGAACCTCAAAGTTTTTATTTCTTCTCCATGGATTTTAATACCTACTCCGAATTTTTCTTTTGTTTCCTTCACTGCTTGCTCAATATAGAGATTGAATAACATCGGGGAGAGGCTACAACCCAGTCTCACTCCCTTCCCAACCACTGCTTCCCTTTCATGTCCCTCGACTCTTATAACTGCCATCTGGTTTCTGTACAAATTGTAAACAGCTTTTTGCTCCCTGTATTTTAATCCTGCCACCATTATGTATATTTTCTGCAAATGCTGCCTTGCCACTTACAATTGTCCCACTTGTATCTGTTTAGTCACCAGCAAATAATTTTTTGGTATTTATACAGTGATCTCCAGCATATAAACGTGTACATCAATGTATAAACACCGAAACCGGTCTTGTGACAAATAAATAACCTTTTATTGTGACTGGTAGCGGAAATTTTTCTACACTCCTGTATACTGTTTTTTTTTTTTTTTTATTAGCCTAGCAGAGGACGAGCGCGAGTTTTCGTGGTGCAGCATCATTTCAATCAATCTTCCTGGTCGCTGTTCTTGAATTCCATGTGCAACACTGCTCAGCTGTTGATAATGAATGTCAGTAGCGAGGGTTGCACCTGGGGGAAGCAATTCGCAGAGCATCACACCGTCGGCGTTCCACCAGATGCATAGCATTATCTTTTGTGCAGATTTTTGTACGGGGAGTCGCTGCTTTGTTTGGGCTCAACCATTCCTTTGTTTCCATCATTTCTCATCGCCAGTAACGATACAGGACAGGAATGGTCGGTGTTGTTCGCGAGCCAGTTGATGACGGGCAAGCAGAGATGCACCTATGGTCACCCGCCGATTTTTGTGATTTTGGCTCAGCGCATGCGGTACCCATGCACCCGATTTTATAGCCTTCCCCGTTGCACCCAAATGTCGCACGATCTTGGAATGGTCACAGTTCATCATGTTTCCCAGTTCTCAAATACAATGGCGTGGACTATTGTGGATTAATGCGTTTAAACGATCTTCATCGAACCCCGACGGTTTTTCTGAACGTGGAGAGTCACTAATGTCAAATTCTGAACGTGGAGAGTCACTAATGTCAAAAGATTCTCCTTAAAACGAGAAAACTATTTTCTAGCCACGCTTTGTTCAATGGCATCTCCTCAACACACGGCGTAAATGTTTCTGGCGGTCACGGCCGTTGCCGTCCCTCTACTAAACTCAGACAAAAGAATATGTCGGAAATATTCCGATTTCTCCACTTGGCTCTGCGTTTTCTAGCGTCCACAGCTCTGCTCACTATCGGCATATAACATACCGACACTATGTAAACTCATACAGCAACAGCGGACTACAATCGATAAATAAATCCTTAGCAACCGGAATACCAACATGCAAAACAAATGCACCAACCTAACAGTAGCTCCATTTAAGGTTCTCAACGTGGCTTCATGGTCAAAGTATAAATTCAGTATGAGGAAGAAGGTGACCTGGTATTTCCTTGTTTTTGAGTACGTTCCATAATTTATTGGGGTCGACACAGTGCAAGGATTTCTTTCTGGAATTCTCTTGCCTTCTCCGTAATCCATCGAAAGTTGGCAGTTTGATCTCTAATCCCTCTGCCTTTACGAAACCCACCTTTCTGTTGAGGTAGTCGTCGGTCTACATATAGGAATTTGTAGGTTTTTAAGCATATCTTTGCTAGCATTTGAGTACTCGTGTTCGCTAATTCGAATAGCCTCCGGAGATCCCCTTCTTTGAAACAGCGAGAAAAAAAAATGAAACAGCACATTATGACAGAACAACGATTGACAGTGTTTTCTTTCCTGCAGTCGGTTTTAACAGAAATCCTGACCTTTGCTGTTTCAAAAAATACACAGTCTATATCAGGCCGAACGTTTCCTCGAGTAACGTGTAAAAATTTGAAGTAAATCTGTCAAGAACTTTTCGAGATTTTTGCTAACAATCTTTCCCTTTTGCATATTACATACTTTAAAAAATATATAGCCTACGCCCGTTCGATTGTCTATTGTGAACTGAATCTATCAAAGAACTTTTGGATAACAACGTTAAACAACGACTTGTCTTTGTACAGTAGTAGAGATACACAATATGTACAAGAACCAAGATGGTACAGTAATTACAGAAGACCAGGAACGAAGTGTTGGGATTTGAGATTTGATGCAGGGATGCAAACAGACTCTATAGTCACCACCCACACCTCACAGTTGTTTTCAGCGCCTTTAAGATTTATCCTATATACGTTACCCTTCGCAGGATTTCATGTAATTAAATATCAGTTCATGACGCATTGTCGATACATGCCTTCAGGAATTTGTAAGATGGATAATCATAGTACATCCAACGAGTGGGATTAAAATTCATGGTAAAAGGGTATGGGTGATAAGGTTCACTGTTGAAGCTGGCTCTCTCAGTGAAAGTGAAGAAGAATTAACAGTCAAATGAGCACTAATTATAGTTCGGGAGTAATCCGAAGGAAGACGAAAGCAAGCAAGAGCAGCAGAAATCAGATAAGTAATAAACTTTACGTCAAAACTGGAGACCACTACGAAAACGAACTTTTTACTTTGGAAGCAAAATACATTATAGACAAAGCAAGCGGGGACGTAAAAAGCAGACTAGTAGACGCAAGGAGAACGTTCACGGCAAAATTTCAAACATCGGCCTTATTTCTGAGACTGTGTGTGTGTGTGTGTGTGTGTGTTTGTATTCCTTAGGGGCCAAACTGCTGAGGTCATCGGTCCCTAGTTTTACACACTACGTAAACTAACTTATGCTAAGAACAACACAGACACCTATGCCCGAGGAAGGACTCGAACCTCCCATGGGAGGGGCCGCGCAATCCGTGACATGGCGCCTCAAACCGCGCGGCCAGTCCGCGTGGCGTTCTGAGATGGTGCGTCTGCAAAACAGCATTGTATGGAAGTGGATCGTGGACGATGGCAAACCGGAAAATAAGAGAATCGAAGTGATTTTGTGTCTTGGTACTGTAGAAGACCATTGGGAATAAGGTGGACTGAACAAGGTTCCTCCGCTGATCTGTCGAGGAGCGGAACATGTGTAAAATGTTGTCCAGAAGAAGGCACAGGATGCTTCTAAAGTGTGTTAAGACATTATATAAAAAGAAACTGGTACACCTGCCCAATGTCGTGCAGGGCCCCCGCGAGAATCCAGAAGCGCGGCAACACAACGTGGCATGGACTCGACTAATGTCTGAAGTAAAGCTGGAGGGAATTGACACCATGAATCCGCAGGTATGTCCATAAATCCGAGAAGTACGCAGGGTGGGGGAAGGGGGGGGGAAGGGTATAGATCTCTTCTGAACAGCACGTTACAAGGCATCCCAGATATGCTCAATAATGTCTGGGGAGCTTGGTGGACAGCGGAAGTGTTCAAACTCATAAGAGACTTCCTGGAGCCACTCTGTAGCAATTCTGGAAATGTGGGGTGTGCCGTTGTCTTGCTGGAATAGCCCAAGTCCGTCGGAATGCGGACATGAATCGATGCAGGTGATCAGCCAGGATGCTTACGTACTTGTCTCCTATCAGAGTCGTACCTAGACGTGTCCCATCTCTCTCCAACTGCACACCCCGCACACCATTATAGAGCGTTCACCAGTTCCCTGCTGACATGCAGGGTCCATGGATTCATGAGGTTGTCTCCATACCCGTACACGTTCATCCGCTCGATACAATTTAAAACGAGACTCGTCCGAGCAGGGAACATGTTTCCACTCATCAATAGTCCAATGTCGGTGTTGACGGGCCCAGGCGAGGCGTAAAGCTTCGTGTCGCGCAGTCGGCGAGGGTACACAAGCGGGTCTTCGGTCGCTAAAGCCCATATCGACGATGTTTCGCTGTATGGTTCGCTTGGTGACGCTTGTTGATGGCCCAGCACTGAAATCTGCAGGAATTTGCGGAAGGGTTGCACTTCTGTCACGTTGAACGATTCTCTCCAGTTGTCGTTGGTCCCGTTCTTACCGGATCCTTTTCCGGCCGCGGCGATGTCGGAGATTTGATATTTTACCTGCCTGATTCCTGATATTCACGGTACACTCGTGAAATGGTCGTACGGGAAAATCCTCACTTCATCACTACCTCCAAGATGTAAGTGTTGCTCTGAGATGAAGAGGTTAGACAAGAGTGAATTTCGTGGCGGGCAGCTTCGAAACAGGCAGTTGACCTGTGACGAAATAAAATTTGTGTCACCACGTCGCCTGTCATCTAATACTTTAGCGACAAACAGTTCTAACATTGTGGGCTTCACCTGAAGGACCCTTATACATATGTATCAAAGTGATTAATGCTTCACGTTTCGCTAAGTAATGGAACACGTGGCGCTATTTCTAACTTCTGGAGATGAGAGAGACAGGGCTAGAGCCCATTCCCCCCCCCACGTTTGACGACAATCCGCCTGATTTACGGCGCTTTTAGGGATTATTGTAACTTCGTCACCGCGAGTAGCCCAACTCGTTCCACTAACTGCCGCTTTTAAGCGTAATGGCCTATCTGGTAACCGGCCGATTGCGAAGGAACCATATGGACTGCTGCCCGCCGGCCATCCCGGCAATATTTTATTTATCAAACTCCGAAAAGTGTGCCGTTGCTGTATTGCTTCTGCTACTGCTGCCTTTATTGGCGGAAATTTTAACGAGAGCAGTTCGGCAGTCCCGTTAATGAAGCGCTTCGGTCTAGAATTAACGCTTTCTGCCATCATTATACGTACAGTGATATAAATCACGTCCAACGTGAAACGGCAGAAATGTGTACTCGAACTATGCCGGGAAGAAGCGATCCAGTTGTATACAAAACAAAAAAATAAAAATACCTTGTTCGAAGCGCTTTGTTATTTGTCAGTGAATGGATGGGTACGCAAACACGAATATTAATTTAGGGAAGTAAATTCTATTCACAGGTCTTCTCATTCAGTTGGGGAGGGGCATATGAAGACCGTACTTCACGGATCAATTTTTGGTCCTCTCCTCTTTTTTGGCATATATGAACTGAGGGAATTTGCTTTCTGGTCTGAGAGATTGTCGAGAAAATGTAAAAATACCGTAAACATAGAATGAAATGCTGCACATCAGGAGGAAAGTACCTGCAATGTGAACTAAAAATTCTCGTATTAATGAGGAACTGATCCAGTTGTGCAGTATGCGAAAAGTTATTTCAGGCAATTCATTCCATATTAACAAACAAAGCGGGCCCAATATGATATAGGATTTTTCTAGAATGAAATTTTCACTCTACAGCGCTAGTTTCTGCAAGGTTCGCAGGAGAGCTTCTGTGAAGTTTGGAAGGTAGGAGACGAGGCATTGGCAGAAGTAAAGCTGTGAGGACGGGGCGTGAGTCGTGCTTGGGTAGCTCAGTTGATAGACCACTTGCCCGCGAAAGGCAAAGGTCCCGAGTTCGAGTCTCGGCCCGACAAACAGTTTTGATTTGCCAGGAAGTTTCATGATATAGGACTGTTAATTTTCTAGAGTACTTCTCACCCAACTGCCTTCAAAGTATAACAGAACTTTCCGTTGACTTTTATACACTCCTGGAAATTGAAATAAGAACACCGTGAATTCACTGTCCCAGGAAGGGGAAACTTTATTGACACATTCCTGGGGTCAGATACATCACATGATCACAATGACAGAACCACAGGCACATAGACACAGCCAACAGAGCATGCACAATGTCGGCACTAGTACAGTGTATATCCACCTTTCGCAGCAATGCAGGCTGCTATTCTCCCATGGAGACGATCGTAGAGATGCTGGATGTAGTCCTGTGGAACGGCTTGCATGCCATTTCCACCTGGCGCCTCAGTTGGACCAGCGTTCGTGCTGGACGTGCAGACCGCGTGAGACGACGCTTCATCCAGTCCCAAACATGCTCAATGCGGGACAGATCCGGAGATCTTGCTGGCCAGGGTAGTTGACTTACACCTTCTAGAGCACGTTGGGTGGCACGGGATACATGCGGACGTGCATTGTCCTGTTGGAACAGCAAGTTCCCTTGCCGGTCTAGGAATGGTAGAACGATGGGTTCGATGACGGTTTGGATGTACCGTGCACTATTCAGTGTCCCCTCGACGATCACCAGTGGTGTACGGCCAGTGTAGGAGATCGCTCCCCACACCATGATGCCGGGTGTTGGCCCTGTGTGCCTCGGTCGTATGCAGTCCTGATTGTGGCGCTCACCTGCACGTCGCCAAACACGCATACGATCATCATTGGCACCAAGGCAGAAGCGACTCTCATCGCTGAAGACGACACGTCTCCATTCGTCCCTCCATTCACGCCTGTCGCGACACCACTGGAGGCGGGCTGCACGATGTTGGGGCGTGAGCGGAAGACGGCCTAACGGTGTGCGGGACCGTAGCCCAGCTTCATGGAGACGGTTGCGAATGGTCCTCGCCGATACCCCAGGAGCAACAGTGCCCCTAATTTGCTGGGAAGTGGCGGTGCGGTCCCCTACGGCACTGCGTAGGATCCTACGGTCTTGGCGTGCATCCGTGCGTCGCTGCGGTCCGGTCCCAGGTCGACGGGCACGTGCACCTTCCGCCGACCACTGGCGACAACATCGATGTACTGTGGAGACCTCACGCCCCACGTGTTGAGCAATTCGGCGGTACGACCACCCGGCCTCCCGCATGCCCACTATACGCCCTCGCTCAAAGTCCGTCATCTGCACATACGGTTCACGTCCACGCTGTCGCGGCATGCTACCAGTGTTAAAGACTGCGATGGAGCTCCGTATGCCACGGCAAACTGGCTGACACTGACGGCGGCGGTGCACAAATGCTGCGCAGCTAGCGCCATTCGACGGCCAACACCGCGGTTCCTGGTGTGTCCGCTGTGCCGTGCGTGTGATCATTGCTTGTACAGCCCTCTCGCAGTGTCCGGAGCAAGTATGGTGGGTCTGACACACCGGTGTGAATGTGTTCTTTTTTCCATTTCGAGGAGTGTATATTGTGGCCTCACAAATCGTGGTATTAAGTTAGAGAAAACTGCGAAATGTTGATTTCATTTTGCTGTGGAGAACGAAGTAAAACACACAAAAAAAGTAAGCTGCATAATGCGAACTCAGAAAATAGAGAGAAGAAGCAATATATATATATATATATAAGCAAGATACACTATTAACAATTGGATTGCTTCGATTATATATATATATTAGTGACAACTCCTCTGATCTACTTAGGGAGAAAATACAAATGGTGGTTTCAGTCTTTTGCTATTTGCATATCTACAAATATGCAACCTTCCTCTAGTTTCGTACATTCTTACTTAAAGAGCTTGGTTTTACGCCAGAAAATGAATATTTATGTGTGCACAGTTCGGTTCAGTGCTGTAGATTTTTTCTTGAAGACTTCAGGACACAATCATATACAGTGTTTCGTATCACAGTGAAATGACAAAAGTTACGTGATACCCCTCACTACAGTATCGGACCTTCTTTTTGCCGGCGTGGTGCAGCAACTAGACGTGGTCGACAATGCAGGATACTGAGAACAAACCGACTTCTCGATTATGTTCCATAAATGTTCGAGGGGTGGGCAAATGACTGTTTCGAACTGTCCAGAATGTTCATGAAATCAATCGTGAACAATTGTTGCCCAGTGACACGGTGCATTGTCATCTATCCATCGTAATTTGGGATCATGTAGTCCATGAGTGGTTTCAAATGGTCTCCGAGTAACCGAGCACAACGATTTCCAGTCAGTGAAGGGTTCAGTTGGACCAGAGAACCCAGTCCATTCTATGTAAACACAGCCCGCACCATTATGGGGCTAGCACGAACTTGCACAGTGGCTTGCTGACAACTTCGGCCATGGCTTCGAGGGGTCTCCGCCACACTCCAACCCTACCAACCAAAGTATGAACTCTTAGGGCCAGGCCACAGTTATCCAGTCATCTAGAGGCCAACCAATATGCTCACTAACAGAGGAGAGGCGTTGCAGACATTGTCGTGCTGTTAACAAAGGCACTCGCGTCGGTCGTGTGCTGGCGTAGCCCATCAACGCCCAATTTCGCCGCACTCTCCTAACGGATACGTTCCTCGTACGTCCCACACTGAGGGTTATTTCTCGCAGTTTTGCTTGTTTGTTAGCACTGACAACTCTACGCTAACGTCGCTGCTCTAGGTCGTTATGTGAAGGCCGTCGGCCACTACGTTGTCCGTGGTGAGAGCTTGACATTGTGGATCTCGGAATATTGAATTCCCTAACCATTTCCGAAATGGAATGTCCCATGCGTCTATCTCCAACTCTTTTCCGCGTTCAAAGTCTGTTGATTCCCGTCATGCGGACATAATCACTTCGGAAAATTTTCCACATAAATCAATTGAGTACAAAAGACAGCACCACCAAAGCACTGGCCCTTTCAGACCTTGTGTACACGATACTATCGGCATCTGCATAAGTGCATAACGTCATCCCATGACTTCCAAAAAATGGTTCAAATGGCTCTGAGCACTATGGGACTTAACTTCTGAGGTCATCATGTAAGAGGTCCGAGCAGATGTAATTTTATGTAAGAGGTCCGAGCAGATGTAATTTCGATGTATTGCTCATGCGCTGCCTGCGATGTGCAAGGTATAAGAGAATCGCTGACCAGAGAGCAGCGTTGACTGCAGTACTAACTGTGTAGCTGTTGCAGTAAGTTGTCGCTAGTCTGCAGTCTGCTCTGGTCTGGTCTGGTGTATCGTGTTGGGTGGCCGGTCGCGGTGCAGCGATGCCGGAGCCTGAGTATTATTGTATAAGGTAAAAAGCAGCCTCGCGCGTATCTAATAATGTCATCTCAAGTCCCATGTAAATGTTTTTAAAATCTCGTAATAATAATATTTCTCATAAAAAGTAACTTTTAACAACCATTCATATCAATTTAAAGAATTTACTAATTTCTCCCATCCATGATCATCCCGATTGTTGCAAAAGAAAAATCAGTTACTTCCTTTTATAAATGACAAATCTATCGGCCAGCATTGCACAGGGCTGTGTCAGAAAACATTATTTTAAGAGCAGATATATATGCGTTATCCGGCGACGCATTGAGGTAACAATTTTTCTCTTTTTTATTCAGAATGATCTTTCAGGGCCCTGACGCAGCACTGCTGACATCCAAAATTTACCAGGTTAAATTCATAGTCAATTATCGAAAAGTCATAAGTGAGTGACAATTTAATTGAGAGGTTAGTTACATTGTATTATTACCAGGTTACTGAATTTATTTTTTTTGTTGGGACGTTACACATGAATGTGAACGACATAATTATAATTTTTATTGTTGAGAGGTTTAGGAATTTTTCTGTTTTGAGCTTACATTAAATGAGAAAAGAATTTTGTGAGCACGTTAAATGGGAAAGAAATTTTCTTCTGAGATTACACTAAAGTTAGAATCATATTCATATTATTTATTAAAAGAATTATTTTGTGGGGAGGTTACAATCAGTCCCATAGAACTTAGAACTACTTAAACCTAACTAACCTAAGGACATCACGCACATCCATGCCCGAGGCAGGATTCGAACCTGCGACCGTAGCGGTCGCGCATGTTCCAGACTGTAGCGCCTAGAACCGCTCAGTCACCCCGGCCGGCCCCATGACTCTGTCACCTTAATGTAATGTGTAGTTTAATTATCAATCTCTTTAACGCGTTGTTAATACTGGGTAGAATAATAGTTACAGAATAGATAAACCAGTAGCTAGGACTGTCATTGGCCGATGTACGCCCGATGACCCAACTATGTAATAGCTTTGGACCATCATTTTTTTCGTTTCCCCTTCGAAGCTTCACACGACACAGGACTTTTTAGGCTACGTTCCATCCTTTTCGACGCGAGCTTTCCTGTGATTTGCGTTTTCTATAATTTGGAGCATAATTACGAGTCACGTGAGACGGCATGAGTCATAATTTTGCAATTTTCAGTTTAATACCGATTTTCACTTACATTTTCATCGTCTCACTTTGGGTCCTGGAAGGGCTCTGCAATGACATCCGAATCAAAATCCTGGCTGAACGCATGTCCACTCTGCACCAGTTCATATCGCTACATACAAAGCTAATCCTTTATAGCCACACGCATGCGCCGATAGTGGTACGATGACGGTCACACTCAAAACAAATACTGCGCGACAAGGCGGCCGCTGTGGCCGTGCGGTTCTAGGTGCTTCAGTCTGGAAACGCGCCACCGCTAAAGTCGCAGGTTCGAATCCTGCCTCAAGCATGGATATGTGTCATGTCCTTAGGTTAGTTAGGTTTAAGTAGTTCTAAGTTCTAGGGAACAGATGAACTCACGTGTTAAGTCCCATAGTGCTCAGAGCCATTTGAACCATTTTTCAACTGCGCGACAAGCTCGTACAAAGGTGGTAAGAGCTGCATCTCTCCGCAAAGGGCGTCATTTCTGAACTATCTCTGTAACATACAGAGAAAGGACTGTAGCGGTCCCGATATTGAACCTGTGGAATAAATGCTCGCAGCTCGTGGTCTAGTGGGTGCCTTTGCTGCCCTCTGGGTCCCGGGGTCCCTGGTTCGATTCCCGGTCGGGTTGGGGATTTTGTGTGCACAGGGACTGGGTGTTTGTGTTTTCCTCATCATTTCATCCTCATCATCATCGTTCGTGACAGTGCCTCGATTGAATTATGTACAAATTGGACTTTGTACAAACTGGGACTTTGTACGGGCACTGATGACCGCAAAGTTGAGCGCCCCACAAAGCAAACATCATCGTCTCTGTGAAATAAAAGTAGTCATTTGTCGCCACTCAGAAGACTTTTTATCACGATAACTTCACTTTCCTTATTGGACACCTGGTACCAACATAACAAAAAGCGAGATTTTCACTGTCATCAACGCCATCTCCCAGCTAGGTCGAGAACTTTCGTCTTATCTCTACTACCGGATGCTTTCTGATTAATGAGAAAGGTGCTAAAGCGATGAGCTGAAAAGCATTAGCATTAGCGTTATGCAGTTTTCACAGAAATGCGAGGTTTGTTTTAAAATAATAAGAAATAGTCCATTGTGGCAATGGGTTTCAGTTTTCTCAGACTATGCGGTGCTTCATGTGGCTCAGCAGTTCATTCAATGCACTAGTAGATTTAGCGCATTATGGGTGTGTAAACTTTCAGTAAGTGAAGAGTATTTACCAGCTGTCTACTACACGCTTAAAAATTGGCACACACTACTACCTGTTTTGCGTTTTCACCACCCGTCAAGACAGCTTTAGCACCGCACAATGGCAAAAGATTTTTTACCATTGTGGCATTAGTTTCTTTTCATTATTGGAAAGTGCACCTTCCCCCTCTCTATCTGCTTACCTATAAAAACCGCTACAGGATATTTGGAATTCTCTTAGAATTACCGATTTTTAATTTTTCACTTATATTTTCACCAGTTTCATTTTTGCAGGTTACGGGAGACACAAGATAAAAATGAAGCTAAGAAATGGTATGACAGACAGGTTTGAAATTGGAAAAGGAGTAAGACAGGGTTGATGTATTTCACTAACTCTGTTTATCATATGAAGAACTTGGGTGTAAGCAACGGTAAAGGTCAGACTGGTTGTTTTGAGAACCTGCACGTGACGTTTCATTCAAGTGTCATAAATAAGATACTGCAGTGACATGTAATGTCATTTCTTTCCATTAAGTCACTGTTTTCAAACACATCTACCGTAACAAATCTTTTTTTTTAAGTGGTAAATTCTACCCAAAATTTCATCGCAAAAAATTTTCCATGAGTACTTAACATTGTTTACTTGCAAACTGTGTGCACTTAACACGAGTTACTATTCACTTACCACTGTTTACATGCTGGGCGAATTAATGAAACATTACTGTGAAACCTACAAATTTAAACATTCCGAATTGTTTCACTTTTTGATACTGAGATTTGCATTAACAATTTTTGGAATAATAAAGTAAACAATCTCGAAAAATAATCTTGGTTCAGCACAATATAGACTTAATGTTAGCAAGCACGTTATTACAGCATGTAAAAAATGTTAAACATGCCCCTTAATACGTGTACCATCACACCGACATGTAAATTCACTTTAAACTGTGGTAAGGGCTACAACACCGTTTACTTGCTTAAATAAAAATTCACATTCACCTGATTACCAACAACTTTAGAAGCGCGTCTTCGTACAGGAACATATTCATGATACGATAGTATGATTATATGACTGACGATATTAATGGTAAGAAACACCAGACGCTTTACTCCTATAGGAATCGATGTTCGTGGTACTTATCACTGTATACATGAACCGCTAGGGAGAATCTGAAATTAGAGACAGAGCTATCAATGTATCTTAACTATCAACTAATATGTATAGCGTTATACATCGACACACCACGTTTTTCATGCTGTAACTGTGTTTCTCATCGACTTTGTCTTACCATTACTTACACACGAGGCCTTCATACATATCGAAGGCCCGCAAAATTAACTGCATAAAATTTCCTTACGTCATTGTGTTGTTTGCAGATAAAGCAATATAACATCAAAGAACACACTCCAGACTTGAAGTACTGCAAGAGGGTGGAATGAAAATCAACACAAAATAAAGTAACGTGAAGAGAATACAAGACAAACAACAGATGGTCAAACTGAACAGGTTGAAAAGTATAGATACCTGGAGAGCATGATAACTGACAGTTGGACGAGTGAATAAGAAATACGATTAAATATCACAATGGAAAAGAAAGCTGTCCAGAAAAGGAAACGCACATGACACAGGAAACTGAGGTTGGCATTTAGAAAAAGTCTGGTTAAAGGTTTACTTGTCCAGTTATGAAAACCGGACATTGAGAAAGAGAGAATTATGAAGCGTTCGAGATGAGGGATTGGAGGAGAACGGACATAAAACGTGTAGATAAAATGAGTAACAGTGAAGTACTGGAAAGGGTAAATGATCAGTGTACATTCCCAAACCTGCTTAAGAGAAGACAAGCAGACTGGGTGGGACGGATATTGCAAGGAAAAGGAATTTTGACAACAGCTATGGGAGTTATAGTGGAAGGACAGAAGGAAGTGGGAGAAGAATAAAAATATTGGATGAAAGACTACAGAGACAGCAGTGGTGTCAGGAACATGGCCAATAGGCAGAACAGCTTAGAATGATGATTTATCTTTTTATTAGTAAAATACTGATATACAATGTCGACCTTTGTTTTTATGATTACATCTTAACTAGGCTGTTGTCTTAAGAGAACTGCAGGAATACTATTGAGAGGAGAGTCACTGCCTATGCGCATTCGCAGCGCGTTTTGCTGCCATGGATAGAGAAGTGACTATTCCATGAGGCAGACAGGGGTAATACATAGCTTTTAGTCTGCAAGTGATATATTATTACTGAAACGCCAATACGGGAGAAGCTACCGTATGTCTCTGTCTCTGAACGTCCCACCCAGTAGAGTCGAGGGGTATATCCATCTACATGACTACCCTGCAATGTTTAATGTTTGACACAAGGTTCATAGAACGACATTCGAACCGTTGCACACCCGAATGGCTCGAGGGAAAAATTAAGTCCATCCATACGAGCTCTGTTTGCTCTTACTTTAACACGATGGTCATATTGGTGTTTTAGTGGGAATCAACAAAAAACAGGATGAACCAAAAGTCTGTTAACATTTTAAAATTCAGTACTTCACTAAATAATGTAAAAGTTGACACATGTGCCTAAAATGACGTGTGGTTTTATTGAAATTCGAAAAAATGCAAAAAATGAGCAACAGATGGCGTTTCATATGCTACAAGAGTAATAATTAGTATAGCAATGGATTTTTAATAAAAACTGTGCTTTTTCAATAAATGCTCACATGTCGGCCGTCTCACATCAATGATACCTGTAGCAGAGGGACAATGTTGTGGACAGCATGGTACAGCATATCAGTAGGTATGATGAGAAACTGTCGTCTGATGTCTTCTAGCATCTCTACTGAGGTCGGACGGTTTCGGTTGAATTGCATCCTCAGGTATCCTACAACCAATAATCACACAGATTGAGGTCTGAGGACCTGGGAGGCGCCACACCCCAATGAGCGCACGACGTGCGCAAGAGCTCTTTCACACGTGTGACGATATGGGATGAGCGTCATCATGCGTAAAAGTTATACCCTCCAGAGGGTGTTTGTCAGCCGGGCTACGGATGATATGACTCATCCTCTCACTGTAGCTCATTTTATACATGATTCTCACACTGCATCACTGACGTGTTAGTGTACAGCACTGTTTGTTGGTCAATGTTTGCACTTCTTTTTGGTTTCAATAAAACTACAGTCATTTCAGGTTCAAATGGTTCTGAGCACTATGGGACTTAACATCGGATGTCATCAGTCCCCTAGAAGTTAGAACAACTTAAACCTAACTAAGAACATCACACACATCCATGCCCGAGGCAGGAATCGAACCTGCGACCGTAGCAGTCGAGCTGTTCCGGACTGAAGTGCCTAGAACAGCTCGGCCACAGCGGCTGGCGTCATTTCAGGCATGTTTGTCAGTTTTGACCTACACTAGTCCATTACTGGATTTTCATATGTTAACGGACTTTTCGGTCATCCTGTATTTTGACGGTCGTAGGACAAACCTGGTCATTGCAATTTCGTGCAATGAAAAATGCCTTTGTTTTAAAGGTTGCCACCCCAACTCGCTTAACACATCTGTGTCCTTCATTTCCCGATAATACAAGACGAGCTGATGTTCTCTGAACTCTCTCCAATGACCTCTGTCACTCCTTTCTGGTAACGGTCCCATACTGCACACCAGTACTTAAAGATGACAGACAGGTGTAGTGCAGCTGCTATCTTTACTTGATAAGGTGGAACTATCAGTGTACTTGAGCACAATATTATGGAAATATTATGGAAATGGAAGAGGGTGTAGATGAAGATGAAATGGGAGATACGATACTGCGTGAAGAGTTTGACAGAGCACTGAAAGACCTGAGCCGAAACAAGGCCCCCGGAGTAGACAACATTCCATTGGAACTACTGACGGCCTTGGGAGAGCCAGTCCTGACAAAACTCTACCATCTGGTGAGCAAGATGTATGAAACAAGCGAAATACCCTCAGACTTCAAGAAGAATATAATAATTCCAATCCCAAAGAAAGCAGGTGTTGACACATGTGAAAATTACCGAACAATCAGTTTAATAAGCCACAGCTGCAAAATATTAACACGTATTCTTTACAGACGAATGGAAAAACTAGTAGAAGCCGACCTCGGGGAAGATCAGTTTGGATTCCGTAGAAATACTGGAACACGTGAGGCAATAATGACCTTACGACTTATCTTAGAAGAAAGATTAAGGAAAGGCAAACCTACGTTTCTAGCATTTGTAGACTTAGAGAAAGCTTTCGACAATGTTGACTGGAATACTCTCTTTCAAATTCTGAAGGTGGCAGGGGTAAAATACAGAGAGCGAAAGGCTATTTACAATTTGTACAGAAACCAGATGGCAGTTATAAGAGTCGAGGGACATGAAAGGGAAGCAGTTGTTGGGAAGGGAGTAAGACAGGGTTGTAGCCTCTCCCCGATGTTATGCAATCTGTATATTGAGCAAGCAGTAAAGGAAACAAAAGAAAAATTCGGAGTAGGTTTTAAAATCCATGGAGAAGAAATACAAACTTTGAGATTCGCCGATGACATTGTAATTCTGTCAGAAACAGCAAAGGACTTGGAAGAGCAGTTGAATGGAATGGATAGTGTCTTGAAAGGAGGATATAAGATGAACATCAACAAAAGCAAAACGAGGATAATGGAATGTAGTCGAATTAAGTCGGGTGATGTTGAGGGTATTAGATTAGGAAATGAGACACTTAAAGTAGTAAAGGAGTTTTGCTATTTGGGGAGCAAAATAACTGATGATGGTCGAAGTAGAGAGGATATAAAATGTAGACTGGCAATGGGAAGGAAAGCGTTTCTGAAGAAGAGAAATTTGTTAACATCAAGTATATATTTAAGTGACAGGATGTCATTTCTGAAAGTATTTGTATGGAGTGTAGCCATGTATGGAAGTGAAACATGGATGGTAAACAGTTTGGGCAAGAAGAGAATAGAAGCTTTCGAAATGTGGTGCTACAGAAGAATGCTGAAGATTAGATGGGTAGATCACATAACTAATGAGGAAGTATTGAATAGGATTGGGGAGAAGAGAAGTTTGTGGCACAACTTGACCAGAAGAAGGGATCGGCTGGTAGGACATGTTCTGAGGCATCAAGGAATCACCAATTTAGTATTGGAGGGCAGCGTGGAGGGTAAAAATCGTAGGGGGAGACCAAGAGATGAATTCACTAAGCAGATTCAGCAGGATGTAGGTTGCAGTAGGTACTGGGAGATGAAGAAGCTTGCACAGGATAGAGTAGCATGGAGAGCTGCATCAAACCAGTCTCAGGACTGAAAACCACAACAACAACATCAGTGTTCTGCCTTTGCCACAACATTTTCTATATGATGATTCGAATTTATGTTGTCTATAATTGAATACTCATATGAATCAATGCTTTTTTAATTTTTTGTCAATGATTATATAATCGAAATTAAACTGAACTTTTTTTGTGTGCATGTGGAAGACTTCACACTTTTTATTGTTCACGTTCAATTTCCACTTTTCGTACCACACAGAGATCTTGTCTAAATCATTTTGTAATTCGTTTTGAACTAGATGCTAAATGACGGCCATTCAACGAAAGCTGTCGGAGAAAAGACTGGAAAAGTTCTGGAAACAACACAATAACCATCCTCTGGGACTACTCATCGACACAAAGCAGTTGAATTCAAAATTAGCCTTACAAAGATGAGCTGAATCTCCGCAACATTGTTCCCCTCTCTGACTCCGGTAGTCATCTGTTGATTCTTTCCATGGTAAAGAAATAAGAGTGCACATTCTAAGAGCAGAAACATAAGCATTTCCGGAGGGACTAGTTGTAATCAGCAATGCCTCCCATTGCCACCTCTGCCTGAATGGTCCTCCCGTATTTTCCGCCTGGTTAATCAGAGGAAGCAGGCAGCAAATTCCGGCGTCCGAAGACTTCAGAGCGCAGCATCCGGGTACGCGACGCGCGACAGAGACGAGCGAACGAGCAGCCTGGGTAAGGGGGAGGAGTGGTTCCCCGCCCGCCGCGGGGAAGTCCCTGCGCGGCGCGGTGAAGCCCCGCGGCCAGGCAGGCCAACAATGCGGACCGTAAAACGGAGCAGCGCCGCGCGCCGACGGATGCCGGGCGCTCCAGAGTCCCGGCTGGTGTAGGGGGCCGGGATGTGTGCCCCTGGGGAAATCCACGGCGGCGCTCCTCCACCGCCACAGGGTGCAGGGATGAAAGATCGCGTCCGTCCGGACCGGTCGGGCCGCGCTTGCTAGTAAACAGCAGGGGCTGCTTTGAGCAGACTCCACCCGATGCCTTCCTTCTGGGGCAGTCTCCCCCCCCCCTCCCCCCGCGGCCATTGCTACACATGCATTCTGGGCCCTGGCAGTCTAGTCCCTTCCCGTTTATTTGGAGGCCGCCATAAAAAGAACGTACTACATCTGCAGATCCATCTGGCTTTACTCTGATGAGGCAGAGATGGATATGGTGGATTTTGTGAAGGGAAAGCTATCTGGCTGTATCAGCTTGCCAGTTTCTCTCAATTTTACAGCTGTATCATTCTATGCAAAGCCACGATATGTATGCTAAAGTATTATTTTCCTTCTTTCCCCTTCTTTTTTGTGTAAATGTTGTCTCGTAACTTTTGCTTTGACAAACTGATGAGTTCACTTAGCTGATAAAGACAGTAAGATGGTGCGTGTGTATTCCCCAATATTTTACAACTTTAAAACAGTTCTTGCTGTATATATTGAGAGAGTCTTGTACCTCAGAACACTTTACAGACTGTAGTAGATTTTTTTAAATCCATTCTATAAACGACGATATTCTGAAACTGCAATTATATTTTTCCAAATGAGGAAACTGTTTCAGGGTATATTTCCATGTACCTAGGAACATTAACAGTCCTTATGTTATTTGTCTACTACACACCAATAATTAGTATGTGAAATAAAATTAATAAGAAGAATTATCAAAAAGCAGGTACATGTTAAAAACATTTTGAAATAGAAACTATTGTCAGCTAACACCAAGGTCCTTTTTCAAGACGGGTAAAATTGTTAACACATTAAACAAACTCAGTTATTTGCAAATATCATGTATTCGATGGTAGAAGACTTTTTTCTCTTTCAGGGCACAAGTTGGTGCATTACCGCCAAAGTACCATTTAACTGTCCACATGTTGTGTAACTTGTTTTAGAAATACATATACAGAATTTTACTTGCTATAAAGCTGTGTAAATGAAGATTTGCCAATATTCTCGAAATAGCTTCAATATATTATACAGTATTTAAATATGTAGAGCTCGTAGTGTTTACAAACGCTCCACAAAACACAGTCTTATGTCCCATTACAAAGAAATCAGTAGGAAATGCCAGTAAATGCTTATGGCAGTTTTTAGTGAGCATACATGTGATTCTACAATTAGTCAGTACGCTGAAACATCATGTGTTCCTAATTACACTATACTTTAGATACAACACTCACCCTTACATCTACACTATTGGCCATTAAAATTGCTACACCACGAAGATGAAGTGCTACAGACGCGAAATTTAACCTACAGGAAGAAGATGCTGTGATATGCAAATGATTAGCTTTTCAGAGCATTCACACAAGGTTGGGGCCGGTGGCGACACCTACAACGTGCTGACATGAGGAAAGTTTCCAACCGATTTGTCATACACAAACAGCAGTTGACCGGCGTTGCTGGTGAAACGTTGTTGTGATGCCTCGTGTAAGGAGGAGAAATGCGTACCATCTACATCTACATCTACATCCACACTCCGCAAGCCACCTGACGGTGTGTGGCGAAGGGTTTCACGTTTCCGACTTTGATAAAGGTCGTATTGTAGCCTATCGCGATTACGGTTTATCGTATCGCGACATGGCTGCTCGCGTTGGTCGATAGCCAATGACTGTTAGCAGAATATGGAATCGGTGGGTTCAGGAGGGTAATACGGAACGCCGTGCTGGATCCCAAGGGCCTCGTATCACTAGCAGTCGAGATGACAGGCATCTCATCCGCATGGCTGTAACGGATCGTGCAGCAACGTCTCGATCCCTAACACATGGGGACGTTTGCAAGACAACAACCATCTGCACGAACAGTTCGACGACGTTTGCAGCAGCATGGACTATCAGCTCAGAGACCATGGCTGCGGTTACCGTTGAGCTGCATCACAGACAGGAGCGCCCGCGATGGTGTACTCAACGACGAACCTGGGTGCACGAATGGCAAAACGACATTTTTTCGGATGAATCCAGGTTCCGTTTACACCATCATGATGGTCGCATCCGTGTTTGGCGAAATCGCCGTGAACGCATTGTGGTAGCGTGTATTCGCCATCGCCATACTGGCGTATCACCCGGCGTGATGGTATAGGGTGCCATTGATTACACGTCTCGGTCACCTCTTGTTCGCATTGACGGCACTTTGAACAGTGGACGTTACATTTCAGATGTGTTACGACCCGTGGCTCTACCCTCCATCGATCCCTGCGAAACCCTACATTTCAGCAGGATAATGCACGACCGCATGTTGCAGGTCATGTACGGGCCTTTCTGGATACAGAAAAGTTTCGACTGCTGCCCTGAGCAGCACATTCTCCAGACCTCTCACCAATTGAAAACGTTTGGTCAATTGTGGCCGAGCAACTGGCTCGTCACAATACGCCAGTCACTACTCTTGATGAACTCTGGTATCGTGTTGAAGCTGCATGGGCAGCTGTACCTGTACACGCCATCCAACCTCTGTTTGACTCAATGTCCAGGCGTATCAAGGCATTTATTACGGCCAGAGGTGGTTTTTCTGGGTACTGATTTCTCAGGATCTGTGCACCCAAATTGCCTGAAAATGTAATCACATGTCAGTTCTAGTATAATATATTTGTCCAATGAACACCCGTTTATCATCTGCATTTCTTCTTGGTGTAGCAGTATCATTTCCGGTTCCAGTCGCGTATGGTTCATGGGAAGAACGATTGCTGGTAAGCTTCCGTGTAGACTCGAATCTCTCTAATTTTACCTTCATGGATTTTTCGCGTGATGTACGCAGGAGGCAACAATATATTGAATGAATCCTCCAGAAATGTACGCTCTCTGAACCTCTACAGTAAACCACACTGTGATGCAGAAAGCATCAGTTGCAGAGTCCGCCATAGGCGCTGGTTGATGATCTTCTTGCCGATTTCGCGCTAGCTAAATGAACCTGTAAAGAAACGCGCCGCTCTTCTCTGGATATTCCCAATGTTCTCTATCGGTTCTATCTGGATCGGGTCTTAGACTGACAAGTAATGTTTTGTTAGCTACCTCTTTTGTGGGAGGACTACGCATCCAGTGAATCTCAGTCTGGCATCTGCCTTACCGGTAATTACTTTCGATTGCACCTTGCGCATACTCCTGGATTTTTTACAGAATTAACTGCTACGCAATTGTGTAATCATACAGTAACGAGTCTTTCGCAAATATGTTACATTTGTTTAAGTTGTCGGTCAATTGCCACTACGTGCACCAAGCGTCTATCCTCTGCAGGTCTTCGTGCAGTTCGCTGCAATTTTCTAGCGTTGCGACTTGTCCGTATGTAACAGCACCATCCGCAAAAACATCTTGCGTCATCCACTATCTCATTTATGCACCGAAGCACCAAAGAAACTGTTGTAGGCATGCATATTCAAATATAGAGGTACGTAAACAGGCAGAACGCGGAGCTGCGTTCGACAACTTCTATGTAAGACAACAAGTGTCTGGCGCAGTTGTTAGATCGGTTACTGCTGCTACAATGGCGGGTTATCAAGATTTAAGGGAGCTTGAACATGGTGTTATAGTCGCCGTACGAACGATGGGACACAGCATCTCCGAGGTAGCAATGAAGTGGTGATTTTCCCGTACGACAATTTCACGAGTGTACCGTAAATGTCAGGAATCCAGTGAAACATCAATTCTCCGACATCGCGGCGGCCCGAAAAAGATCCTGGAAACTGAAATGATTCGTTCAACGTAACAGAATTGCTGCAGATTTCAATGTTGGGCCATCAACAATTGTGAGCGTGCGATTCATTCAACGAAACATCTTCGATATGGCCTTTCGGAGCCGAAGGTCCACTCGTGTACCCTTGATGAGTACACGACACAAAGCTTTACGCCTCGCCTGCGCCGTAAACACCGACATTGGACTGTTGATGACTGGAAACATGTTGCCTGGTCGGACGAGTCTCGTTTCAAACTGTATCGAGCGGACGGACGTATAAGGGTATGGAGACAACCTCATGAATCCATGGACCCTGCATGTGATCAAGGGACAGTTAAAGCTCGTAATGGTGTGGGGTGTGTGCAGTTGGAGCGATACGGGACGCCTGATACGTCTAGATACGACTCTGACAGATGACACGTACGTAAGCATGCTGTCTGATCACCTACATCCATTCACGTCCATTGTACATTCCGACGAACTTGGTCAATTCCAGTACGACATAATTGCTGCAGACTGGTTCAGGTTGACTCTTCTGAGTTTAAACACTTCCACTGGCCACCAGACTCGCCAGACATGATCATCATTGAGCACGTCTGGGGTGCCTTGCAACGTGCTGTTCAGAAGAGATCTCCACCATCTCGTACTCTTAAGGATTTACGGACATCCCCGCAGGATTTATGGCGTCAGTCCTTCACTACTTCAGTCATTAGTCGAGTTGATGGCACGTCGTGTTGTGGCACTCCTGCGTGCTCGCGCGGGCCCTACAAATATTAGGCAAGGGTACCAGTTTCTTTGGCTCTTCGGTGTATATACTGTGAAGGTTAATGGCCGTATAAAACTCCCTTGGAGCAAGCCCGAAGCTACTTCTACGTCTGAAGACTTGTCTCCGTTGACAGTGACATGCTGTATTCTGTTTGCTAGAAACCCTCCAATTCAATCACACAGCTGGTCTGACGTTCCGTACGCTCGTGTCTAGTTTGTTGTGTAACAGTCCGAAACTAGACTGATTACCTCACGGAGATCAGGGGACACGGCATCTACCTGGCCGCTTGTTACTGCTTTTCGGGCCTCATGCACGATCGTTGTTTTCAGAACGCATGTTGGTTCCTATAGAGGATATTTTCCGCCTGCTGGACTGTCATCAAACGCGAGCATAAGACATGTTCCAAAATGCTACAACAGATCGACGTCAGAGATGTAGGCCTATAATTTTATGTGTCTGTTCGACGACCTATCTTGAAAATGAGAACGACTTGTGCTTTTCTCCAATCATCGGGAACAGCTCGCTTCTCCAGAGATTTAAGGTACGCTGCTACTGTGAAGTTTGGAAAGAGACAGATAGTGGCTGGGGCAAATGAAGCTGCGATGGTACGCCGTGGGTTGATCGTGCATAGTTCAGTCATTAAGAGCATTGCCAACGAAAGGCTACGTTCACGTTTCGTAGCTCAGAGCAGCAAACAGTTTTAATCTGCCAGGAAGTTTCAGTCTGAGAGCTACTGACATTCTTCGCGGAATTTGTGTTGTATACAGATCACATCTAAATACGGTTTGGGTGCAAAGTATTCATTGTATACATACACATCTTCATCACACGCAGGAACACGGTCTACGGCTGGTGTCTTTGACTAATAGTCAAAAGATGTTGAGTCCAATAAGCGTTTAAATTTAACATACAAAAAGGAATATTGGTTGTTTCGTCTTCTACGTCATGGATGGATGGATGGAGAGGGTTGTATGGGCCCACGACGGCAAGGTCTTCAGCGCTCGCTCAGTAACAGATTGAGACGGGTGTCAAGAAAATACTCAGAACAGTAAGATAAAACAGAATGTAAAACATAGGTAACAAGCTTGGAAAAATATGTGCCTACCCACACCGAAACGTGGGACGAAGCATGACGCCAGCAGTAAAACATGGACAACACAAGAAGAATGTGGTAGAGGGAGCTGAAACAATATAGTAGGTCTTCATCCAATTGTGATGAAGCTTTTGTGAGTTGTCTGCACGCCAGCGAACCTTTGTGAAGGAGGAAGAACCATCCACCTCCCTGCGTTATACTGATGATGATGCAAAGTTCCTTTGGACATGCATGTAATCATAATAACACAGGCACTGCAATATCGTCTTTATCTGCCGATACCGGGCAAGCGACTTTCAAGTACAACGTCTGACCTGTATGGGAGTATACATAACGGATGTACGAGTATATGTCGTAGACGCATGGTTGACGACATTTGGAATTTTGGGTTTTACCGTGAGTCGTGCACAGATAGCCAAAAACGTCGGCACGGTAGCTGTGCGTGTTCGGTCAGAGGGATAGCGGCCCTCTGTAATTAAAAATAAATAAATAAAGTAACTGAGTTAATGGAACGGCAATGGACTTGAACAAGCGCCATGGGGCGTCGGCCCCGAACAAATAGAACGAACAGTCACTAACAAAAAATTGTGAAAGGTGTGAAGGTTAGCGCTCGCGATAAGCGGAAATCCGGGTTCGAGCCCCGACTCGGCACAAATTTTCATTGTCGTCTTCCGATTCTACAATTGATGGTTGTGCTTGTTCGCAATTGCTAATACATTTAATTCATGTCTCATAATGTGAAGGGAGGAGTGAAAAGGGGGTGACATAGCACCATAATTCTGGAATGTCTGGAGCAAGTTCAACCAAATTTTATACAGACATGCCTCATTTTTTGTATAAAACTACACCAGGGATAGTATACCCACCGCGCCTAGAGGTGGGTGTGGGGGTGAGAGTCCGTGATATGCAAAAATATTCGACGCTGACTGATATTAGTATCGAATCCATAGCTTCCTGGGTCGCTAAGCTCGTTCGTATCCCTCCCTATAAATCTGCACTGTCACGAGTGGGGATGTATGTGAGATGATGGGTGCAAACACAGTGACGTTTTGCCATATTTCAGAGAAGACTGATGGAATTTCTACCAAATTAGGTACTCGTATCACTGGAAGAAGTACGACACTGCTAACATCTCTATGCCTGAGGATGCAGATGAAAAGGGGTGACCTCAAATCGTACCTCAGGACCGCATGGAGCAGATTCAAACAAACTTGGTGGATACAGGGTGATTTCTTGATGACGGTACAAACTTCCCTTATGATGGAGAACTGTAACTGTATCAGTTTGCCCTGGTCCGAAGGCATACGTTAAGTGCTATGGGCAATTGTTCAGCAGAAGTAATGTGTTTCGCAACAGTAAAGATCAACAACTGCCCATAGCTCGTATAGTACTTGCTGGACTCTTTTTTTTTTCCCTTGATTTGGTCCATACTATCACCTCCATAAATATGAAAACCGAAAAGCTTGCAGTAGAAGATATGTGTTTGAGGATGAACGAGTGCATTTCAGAGCCCATATTTATTGGGCATTTTTTCCTTGTTTTGGTTCGTACTACCAGTTCTGAAAGTTTCCGATACTATAACGTCAGCAGAGAGAGTACCGGGACATGTGTTCCAGGGTCAGAGCTATTACGAAGACTTTCCCTTATAACTTTCGATTCCTTCGTTTGCGAACCAGGGACCATTACGTCAGATTGATACACGTATCATTATCCATCATCCTTGGAAGTTTGTAACAACATCACGGAATCACACTGTAAAAGACTCGTTATTTTATACGAATAGTGCTAAAAGATGCCCGCTAGGTGCGGGACGGGGTGAGAAAGGGTAGTATCCTAAAACTATTCTAAAATGACCTGTTAGCATTTCTCTTCCGTGTTCAGGTGACTTGGGGTCTGCCCCCCGTAGCTGTCAGCAGAACAGGATGTCAATCTCCTAAGGGCCCGGGTTCGACCCCCGGCTCGGAGATTTTCTCCGCTCAGGGTCTGGGCGTTGTGTTGTCCTAATCATCATGATTTCATCCCCATCGAAGCGCAAGTTGCCGCAGTGGCGTCAAATCGAAAGACTTGCACCCGGCTAACAGTCTACCCGACGGGAGGCCCTAGTCACACGACATTTGCATTTTTAGGTGACTTGGGACACTCTAAAAGTATGAAGCACAGTCTGTGTCTTATTCATGTTATATTCAACGCGTCAACCAGGTCGTGAGAAATAGCACCGCAGTAATTTTCTCTGGGGGGGGGGGGGGGTTGGGAAGCCGTAGGCAAAAGACTAATGCTAAATGTCACCAAGTGACAATTCTGAATGGAAAGTCAAAAGGAGGAGATAAGCTGATTCTACGTATTCCCATCATCCCACTGACATGCCATTCGATTTCATACGACTTCAGTTCCCCTTCGCCTTGCATTAGCAACGACGATCAACAAGACGATGGGGTTCAAATGGTTCTGAGCACTATGGGACTTAACATCTGTGGTCATCAGTCCCCTAGAACTTAGAACTACTTAAACCTAACTAACCTAAGGACATCACACACATCCATGCCCGAGGCAGGATTCGAACCTGCGACCCTAGCAGTCTCGCGGTTCCGGACTGAGCACCTGAACCGCTAGACCACCGCGGCCGGCTCAACAAGACGTAAGATGAACTGCTTCAAGTATGTGGCTTAAATCTGGAAAACCCGTGCTTCTCACATGGTAAGTCATATACCGCATGCTTACGAGTTCTGTTTTCGCAGTAGATGGAAAGACTAAAATATTATACATCTCAAAGGATTTGAACAAAATTTTCCGATTAAATTAATGCACAAAAATCAATGTCTCTGGTTTAGTTTGTACATGTAAATGTGTCCACTTTGTATATGTGTACCTACTTACAAGGTAATCGCCCTCGTTCTACCAACGGCGTTGTCAAAGAGAGCGTAGGAACAGAGGGCACCATCTTGCCATTGGGGTGGAAAACTGTCCCTAAACGGCGGAAGAATCACCAACGGTCAACGCCAGGGGATACAGAAGGGAATGGAAACTGCATTAAAGATGGATAATGTGAATCCACAGTGTATCTGGCCATTGACATAAAAGTGTCATGATTATACCTCCATTGGCAAAAAATTCCAATTTAGTCCCCCCATTCCGAACTTTAAAAAAGGACTGCGAAGGGGAGATTACCATTAGAAAATGACTGAATAATCAGTACAAGGGTGAAACTCTCTAATTCGTAGCGTGGAATATCCTAAGTCTGAATGTAATACGGAAACTAGAAAATCGAAGAAGGAAATGCAAAAGCTCAGTCTAGATATACCGAGGGTCAGTTAAATGAAATGGAAAGATTATAATGATTTATGGCCAAACGAATAAAGGATAAATGGTAAATATTGTTTTGTGGTGCGGGGTTTTGTATTCGAGAGACACAGTCCTGAAGAAAATAAAAGAAAACTGGGAAAAGGCCAAAAACGTATCACTTAGCAGAAGAAAACTGGAAGCAAGAGAGGCTTTCCTGGCAAAGTTAGACAAGCTGTTCGACATCTTCAGTTGCAAGTTTGTGTTTAAGCTATGATCAGAATTTCAGGATAGTTGCTGAACAGTTCAAAGAAAATTTGAGTCTCATTTCAAATAGGCACACCACTCATACAATTACAGTCGGTGGTGACTTCAATTTATCCACGATATGCTGAAAAAATAATACATTAAGCCAGCGGCAGGCATAAAACGACATACGAAATTGTACTGAATGTTTTCTCTGAAAATAATCCTGAACAATTAGTTCATGAGCCCACTCGAAGCGTCAATGGTTGCGAAAGCATACTTGACCTCTTAGCAACAAATAATCCTGGACAAATAGGGAGTATCAGGACGAATACAGGGATTGGTGACCACAAGGCAGTTGCTGTTAGGCTGGCTACCGTAACACCCACAACCATCAAAAAGAAACGCGAAGTACATCTATTTAAAAAAGCTGACAAAAATGCTCTTAACGCCTCTTTAAGAGACAGTCTCTGCTCCTACCGATCTGATCATGTAAGCGTAGAAAAGATGTGGAAACATTTCCATCTGATTCTATCGACGGCAATTGAGAGATATATACCACATAATAAGTGATGGTACTGGTCCCCCATGGTACACAAAACGCTGTTGCAGAAGAAACGAAAACAGCATGCCACATTCAAAAGAACGCAAATCCCCAAGACTGGCAAAGTTTTGCAGAAGTTTGAAATATAGCGCGTAATTCAATGCAAGATGGTTTTAATAATTGCCACAACAATCTGTCTCGGAATTTGGCGGAAAACCGAAAGAGATTCTGGTCATACATAAAGCACACCAGTGGCATGATGCAATCAATACCTTCACTGCACGATAACAACGGTGAAGTCACTAAAGCAGAGGTATTAAACACTGTTTTGCTTCACCATATTCCTGGATTTCAATCAAAAACAACTGCCAAGATGAAAACATAGAAGTAGATATTCTCAATCCAGCAGGGCGGCTTAAATCACTTAATAAAGGCAAAGCCTCCAGTCCAGATTGCATGCCAGTCAGGTTCCTTTCAGAGTATTCTGATACAATTGCTCCATATTTAGCAATTATATCCAACCGCTCCCTCACAGAAAGATCCGTACCTAAAGACTGGAAAATGTCTCAAGTCACACCAATACCCAAAAAGGGAAATGTAAGCAATCTGCTGAAGTACAGGCCCTTATCACTAATGTCGATTTGCAGTAGGGTTTTGGAACAGACCCCGTATTATGTTCGAACATTATCAATTACTTCGAAGAAAACGATTTGTTGATATTTAATCAGCACGGATTCATAAAATATCGTTATTGTGAAATACAGTTAGCTCTTTATACTCATGAAGTAATTGGTGCTATCGACAGGGGACGTCAAACTGATTTTAGATTTCCAGAAGGCTTTCGACGCCGTTCCTCACAAGCGTCTTCTAACCAAACTGCGTGCCTATGGAATATCCCCTCAGCTGTGCGAATGGATTCGTGATTTCCTGTCAGAAAGGTAGCATTTCGTAGTAATAGACGGAAAGTCATCGAGTAAAACAGAATTAATATCCGGTTTTCCCCAAGGAAGTGTTATAGGCCCTCTATTGTTCCTGATCTATATTAACGACATAGGAGACAATCTGAGGAGCCGTCTTAGATTGTTTGCAGATGATGCTATCATTTACCGTAAAGTCATCAGACGATCAAAACCAATTGCAAAATGATTTAGATAAGATATCTGTATGATGCGATAAGTGGCATTTGACCCTGAATAAAGAAAAGTGTGAGGTTATTCACGTGAGCACTAAAAGAAATCAGACAAATTTCGATTGCGCGATAAGTCACACAAATCTGAAGGCTGTAAATTCAATTAAATACTTAGGGATTACAGTTACAAATAACCTAAATTGGAACGACCACATAGATAATATTGTGGCTAGAGCAAACTAAAGACTGTAATTCACTAGCAGAACACTTAGAAGGTCCAACAGGTCTACTAAAGAGACTGCTTACACCACGCTTGTTCGCCCTATTCTGGAGTATTGCTATGCGGTGTGGGATCCGCAGTGCGTGGGACTGACGGATATCGAAAAAGTTCAAAGAAGGGCAGCTCGTTTAGTATTATCGCGAAATAGGGGAGATAGAGCACAGTCATGATACGTGAATTGGAGTGGCAATCATTACTAGAAAGGCGTTTCTCATTGCGACGCGATTTTCTCCTGAAATTTCAATCACCAATTCTCTCCTCCGATTGCGAAAACATTCTGTTGGAACCCACCTACATAGGGAGAAATGATCATCACGATAAAATAAGAGAAATCAGGGCTCGCACAGAAAAATTTAGGTGCTCATTTTTCCCGGGCGCCGTTGGAGAGTGGAACGGTAGAGAGAGAGCTTGAAGGTGGTTCATTGAACACACTGCCAGTAACTTTACTGTGAACAGCAAGGTAATGATGTAGATGTAGATCCATGTCTATGTTGTGCTGACTGTAAACTGGAGTGCACATCTCCTAATCTTGTTCTAAGTTTATGAAGATATCTGTCAAAGAAATGATGTTTATTAAAGGTCGAAGATAGGAAATTTGAGCTCTTGGACGACATCAAATTGCCGGCCGCGGTGGTCTAGCGGTTCAGGCGCTCAGTCCGGAACCGCGCGACTGCTTCGGTCGCAGGTTCGAATCCTGCCTCGGGCATGGATGTGTGTGATGTCCTTAGGTTAGTTAGGTTTAAGTAGTTCTAAGTTCTAGGGGACTGATGACCACAGTAGTTAAGTCCCATAGTGCTCAGAGCCATTTGAACCATTCGACATCAAATTGCGTTACCAGGTCTATCTGAGCACAGGAGAAATTATAAAGCAGAAGAGGCGCATTAAGAAGAATTTCTGAATATAAGCAGAAAAGGAAGGAAGAGTTAACATAACAATCAAATGAAGTCATTTCCTCAGAAGAAGATGAAGAGACAACTGATGTTAAAGATGAAGATTATGAAGACTCTTTGTAGATATTTGATGTACATACTGCTTGAAGTACAAGTTAGTATAATGAATTACAACTGCGCAAAGTTGCACCGTATGGTATATGACGTATTACGTGCTACAGTTGACACTACATCAGGTGCTCATTTGTATGCTGGATTAACTACTGAAGGAGAGAGGAGGCTCGCGATTGATCTCAGTAAAGTAAAAATGACCCAAGAAAAAGTCATGATATCACTTAATGGAGAATTTCGTGTTCGATCCAGGATAGACAATATTGAATGTATCTTCTTTGATGGACGCCAAGATTCCACTAAAATTCTGTAACAAACAGATACCTCAAGTCATCAGTTTCCAAGTACTGTGAAAGAAGAGCATTACATTGTTTGCAGTAAGCCAGATGGAACGTATCTTTGCCAGTTTACTTCAGAGAAAGACTTAACGAAAAGAAAATCTGCTGAAATGTTGCTAACCATCTTGTGGAATTTTTAAAGAAAAACAGCACTGGTAAAAGTTTACACGCCACTGGTGCTGACTGAACGAATTTTAACTCTTGCTGAGAAGGGGGAGTCATGCATTGGTTTTAGACAAAACTGAATCATAAACTCAGCTGGTTGGTTTGTCCTCTTCATACTGATGAGCTACCTTTGAGGCACTTGATCAAGCAGTTGGATGGGAAAACTTTGTTTACCAACAAATGGAGGTGTGTTTGGCAAAATGCTTGATAGTGTCACAGAACTTGAAATCAATCCCTTATTTCTCAGAATATTCTTTCCAGGGTCTCTGGTTGCATTGAGTGACACTGTTGCCAAAGATCTCTCTACATATTAGGTTTATGGTTGCAGGATAACTCAGGCTATAAGGATAGGTGCACTCCCAATTGATTTGGTCCTCTAAGGCACTATCAGTGGTTAATAACTGCAAACAGGATTTGTCGCATGGGTTTTTAAAAATGGCCGTAAAGGCAACAACTCGAAGACGGTACAACTGCTTGTCAAATACAACTGGTTCACAATCAAATCGAAATCCCTTAGGATGGAAGAACCTCGCCACATTCTCTATGAACTGCAGCTCCTAAAATCTGAAAAGATGGCAGTAGGAGGTATTGTTTTTCCAAAAATCCAACGTTCATCGCATCTCGCATTCAGTGAAATGGCACTTCATTTTTATGCTCGAAAGCCCAAGGAGAAAGGAAAGCAAGGGCCGAGAAGATAAATGAATTCAGGAATGAAGATGACGATATACAAGGAGACGCATCTGTTCGGGCTAAGAAAGCACCTCCAGTAAATCCTACTGCAACTTCACTTTTGAAACTCATAGGCTGGTCAGAAAAAGAATATGAACCTTCACTTACTTATGAACTCAAAACATTAGAAATAAGTAAATCTGTTCAAGAGACAATGCAAGTTCCGAAGTGGTCATATGGACATCATAGATAGAGGAAAGTCTGTTCAAAATACAATGCTAGTTCCAAAGTGGACATGTCTTGGACAGACCATGGAGAGGAGTGTGAAACAAGTAAGAGGCTTCTGGCAAAGTGTATACTCATGAGAAACAAGAAGGGTACATTGGATGACAGGCAGAGCGCAGACGAATGATGTCTAGAATGAATCGAAGCAAGATTTGATGCATTTTATTGTTGAAGCTTTTCACGTTTTTTACGATGTGGTTTTAGTGTTCCGTAACAGAGACACAGTATAAAGAAAATTGTTTGACTTCATTAAACAGCGGCGCGCGGGATTAGCCGAACGGTCTAAAGGCGCTGCAGTCATGGACTGTGCGGCTGGTCCCGGCGGAGGTTCCAGTCCTCCCTCGGGCATGGGTGTGTGTATTTGTCCTTCGGATAATTTAGGTTAACTAGTGTGTAAGCTTAGGGACTGATGACCTTAGCAATTAAGTCCCATAAGATTTCACACACATTTGAACATTTCATTTAACGACGTTTTGACAAAGTTTGGTTTAGTTTACATTAATTTATGCTCTTTTGTTGGAAATTTCAATATACATCATAATCAAGCGCAAATTTACCTAGCTAAATGTTTATCAATAAAGAAAAGCCCCTTAAATTTCGGTAATGCACACGAAAAGGCATATTTTTGGACCACCTCAACCAAAAATATCAGCAATTTTTTTCTCTAAAATGGCACACCCTGTCACAGTGTACGACGTAGTGCTCGCCATAGACGTCGGGAATGGAGATTCGCATAACGCTGTCGTCTCTTAAAAACAGGTGCGATACGTGACATCCCGTAGCTTCTGCGAACGCCGAATTCGCGCTCTGCACCACTATGACCACGGTTCCTCTCACTCAGAAGTTAACTATCGATCCTACCGTACACCTGTCGAACGTGGAAGAACAGTGCAGTGTACGTCCTTAACACTACCTGTCAGCTGGAACCGATTTTATGGTGGCACCACATTACTTTAACTCCGGTTCACACCTCGAGTAACATACCTGGTAAAAAAGCGTTCCGCACGTTACGTGATGATATAGAATCAAACACTGGTCATAACCGTCCTCCGTAGCATTACTGATATTCCTATTACTGTTTTACAGACGTCTCTCATGCGTCCCTACTTGTGCTTCACTTTCAACTGAAATGCTGCGAAGATCTACCAGCAGGAAGCGCTGTTTGTATGTTTACAAACAATGTCATGGGTGACTTTCCGATGGAACGGTCACAATAGAAACACACCTGCATGACATACCTCGGTCATGAAAAACACACACACACACACACACACACACACATATATATATATATATATATATATATATATATATATATATATATGTGTGTGTGTGTGTGTGTGTGTGTGTGTGTTTTTGTGTGTGTGTGTGTGTGTGTGTGTGTGTGTGTGTGTACGTACAGAGTAGAGACGAGGACGAATGTGGGATCATTCCAGCGACGATGCTGCCCACAAGTAGGGAAATCCACTGACATAAGTGACAATGACAAAGGGCGGATTGTTACGGCCTGGAACCTGGGAACGAACATCTCTGGAAGCATAAAGCTGGATATCTGTTCGCGTGACACTGCCCCGAATATTTATGAAAAGTTGTTAGAAGGCGTTGAAAGCACGAGTAGCAACGAGGTGTCGGATGTTCATTCCCCGTCACAGAACATAAATTTCAGACGCTTCCCAGCTCTGTAAATCAGCATAGGCAGCGACTTGAGCAAATATAACGACAGAGTACAACGCCGGTGCAGGCCAAGTGTATCGGAGCAAACACTTCAGCGCATGTTGTGCAACATAAGGCTCCACAGCATACGTACAACGAAGGCTTACACGACCAGCTGTTTCAGCTGCTGAGAATTTTTCCGGGTTGCATGGCCGTGGTCCATGGACATCTTCGGAGGTGCCCCTGGTTGTGCTGAGAATCAAGACTCAGCATAAGCAGGAGCACCTCCGAAGATGAAGATGTCCAACGTAGCATTGGACGAAACGTCAGGGATTGAAAAGTTCCATGGACCACGGACATACAACGCGGAAAAATTCTCAGCAACCACAGCATACAAATCATAAGTGTTGTTGACGCTACAACGTTCTGAATTGAGTTTTTACTGGGCACAGCATCATTAAGACTGGACCGTTGCTCAATCGTAATGTGTAGCCCGGTCGGATGAATCATGTTTTTTGTTACATCAGTTTGATGATCGTGACCATCATCCATACGAATAAAAAAACAAACAAACACCGTCCGAACAGACCTTGAAGACCCGACCGTACCGACCTGCCGCCGTGTCATCCTCAGCCATTAGGCGTCACCAGATGATCCGTATGAATGGTTGCTCATAACATGCTCCATGCCACGGATGCATCAAGGTGGAGGTTCACTCGTCTAGGACCTGTAATAGTAACCGAAGGCACTATGAAAGGTGTGGACTTTGTGTGCATTATTGTTGACCACCTGCATCCCTTTTACATCTACATCCACATCCATATTCCGCAAGCCACGTGACGGTGTGTGGCAGGGGGTACCTTGAGTACCCCTATCGGTTCTCCCTTCTATTCCATATTGTTCGTGGAAAGAAAGATTGTCGGCATGCCTCTGTGTGGGCTCTAATCTCTCTGATTTTATCCTCATGGTCTCTTCGCGTGATATACGTAGGAGGGAGCAATATACTACTTGACTCCTCGGTGAAGGTATGTTCTCGAAACTTCAACAAAAGCCCGTACCGAGGTACTGAGCGTCTCTCTTGCAGAGTCTTCCACTGGAGTTTACCTACCATCTCCGTAACGGTTTCGCGATTGTTAAATGATCCTGTAACGAAGCGCGTTGCTCTCCGTTGGATCTTCTCTATCTCTTCTATCAACACACTGCTGAGCAGTATTCAAGCACAGGCGTATTGTAACCTACTTCCTTTGTTTTCGGATTTCATTTCCTTAGGATTCTTCCAATGAATCTCAGTCTAGCATCCGCTTTACCGACGATCAACTTTATATGATCATTCCATTTTAAATCACTCCTAATGCGTACCAGATAATTTGTATAATTAACTGCTTCCAGTTGCTGACGTCCTATATTGTAGCTAAATGATAAAGGATCTTTCTTCCTATGTATTCGCAGCACATTACACTTGTCTACATTCAGATTCAATTGCCATTCCCTTCACCATGCGTCAATTCGTTGCAGATCCTCCTGCATTTCAGTACAATTTTCCATTGTTACAACCTCTCGATATGCTACAGCATCATCCGCAAAAAACCTCAGTGAACTTCCGATGTTATCCACAAGGTCATTTATGTATATTGTGAATAGCAACGGTCCTACGACACTCCTCTGCGGCACACGTGAAATCACCCTTTCTTCGGAAGACTTCTCTCCATTGAGAATGACATGCTGGGTTGTGTTATCTAGGAACTCTTCAGTCCAATCAAACAATAGGTCTGATAGTCCATATGCTCTTACTTTGTTCATTAAAAGATTGTGGGGAACTGTATCAAACGCCTTGCGGAAGTCAAGAAACACGGCATCTACCTGTGAACCCGTGTCTATGGCCCTCTGAGTCTCGTGGACGAATAGCGCGAGCTGAGTTTCAGACGATCGCCTTTTTCGAAACTCATGCTGATTCCTACAGAGTAGATTTCTAGTTTCCAGAATAGTCATTATACTCGAACATAACACGTTTTCCAAAATTCTACAACTGATGGACGCTAGAGATATAGGTGTATAGTTCTGCAGATTTGTTTGTCGTCCGTTGTTGAAAATGGGTAAGACCTGTGCCCTTTTCCAATCTTTTGGAACGCTACGCTCTTCTATAGATCTACGGTACACCGCTGCAAGAAGGGGGGCATGTTCCTTCGCGTACTCTGTGTAAAATCGAACTGATATCCCATCAGGTCCAGCGGCCTATCCTCTTTTGAGTGATTTTAATTGTTTCTCTATTCCTCTGCCGTCTATTTCGATATCTACCATTTTGCCATCTGTGCGACTATCTAGAGAAGGAACTACAGTGCAGTCTTCCTCTGTGAAACAGCTTCATGCTTCGTGTCGTCCCTAATAGTGTTGGCAACATCCAGCAGAGTAACTGTGCATGTAACAAGACCAGAATTCTTCAACAATCGTTTGGGCAGTATGATAGTGCACTCGCTTTGATGGCTTGGCCACCAAATTTCGCCTCATCTGAACACAGGGAAACAAATCTGAAACGCAATCAAATGGTTCAAATGGCTCTGAGCACTATGGGTCTTAACATCTGAGGTCATCAGTCCCCTAGAACTACTTAAACCTAACTAGCCTAAGGACATCACACACAATCATGCCCGAGGCAGGATTCGAACCTGCGACCGTAGCAGTCGCGCGGTTGCGGACTGAAGCGCCTAGAACCGCTCGGTCACAGCAGCCGGCAAGACGCTATCGGGCGCCAGCTCCGTGCCGACAGATCACCGACCGATACGTTACGGAAATTGCTCCTGTCAGAAGCATCATTGTGCATAACAATGGACGGAAAGTCATCGAGTAAAGCAGAAGTGATATCTGACGTTCCCCAACTAAGTGCTGTAGGCTCTCTTCTGTTCCCAATATATGCAGGCGTAATGGGTGTAAGTGCAAATATTTTTGTATGTGGTACCTCAATAAGTACACACATCAGTACGTTGGTTGCTTTATCTGTGCGTCAAACAGTCTTCCTACAAACTTTACGACCTGAGGTTTCCTGCATGGCCATAACTGCATTACTACTAAGAGAACTACAACTGTCAGTACAGACTAACCGTTTTACGTCGATGTGTACACACTTCGACACCTAATGTGCCGCCCAGGGCTTAAGCAGCATTAATGGCTTCCCCTACCCATGTATACTTTCATATACTAACTGACCTAAAACCAGATTAAAACTGTGTGCCGGACCGACACTCGAACTCGGGACCTTTGCTTTCGCGGGAAAGTTGGAAGAGCACTTGCCCGCGAAAGGCAAAGGTCCCGAGTTCGAGTCTCGGTCCGGCACACAGTTTTAATCTAAAATGGCTCTGAGCACTATGGGACTTAACATCTATGGTCATCAGTCCCCTAGAACTTAGTACTACTTAAACCTAGCTAACCTAAGGACAGATCACAACACCCAGCCATCACGAGGCAGAGAAAATCCCTGACCCCGCCGGGAATCGAACCCGGGAACCCGGGCGTGGGAAGCGAGAACGCTACCGCACGACCACGAGATGCGGGCCAGTGTTAATCTGCCAGGAAGTTTCATATCAGCGCACACTCCGCTGCAAAGTGAAGGTCTCATTCTGGAAACATCCCCTAGGCTGTGGCTGAGCCATGTCTCCGCAATATCCTTTCTTTCAGGAGTGCTAGTTCTGCAAGGTTCGCAGGAGAGCTTGTGTAAAGTTTGGAAGGTGGGAGACGAGGTACTGTCAGAAGTAAAGCTGTGAGGAAGGGGCGTGAGTCGTGCTTGGGTAGCTCAGATGGTAGAGCACTTGCCCGCGAAAGGCAAAGGTCCCGAGTTCCAGTCTCGGTCCGGCACACAGTTTTAATCTGTGCCGGCCGGAGTGGCCGAGCAGTTCTAGGCGCTACAGTCTGGAACCGCGTGACCGCTAGGGTCGCAGGTTCGAATCCTGCCTTGGGCATGGATGTGTGTGATGTCCCTAGGTTAGTTGCGTTTAAGTAGTTCTAAGTTCTAGGGGACTGATGACCTCAGCAGTTAAGTCCCATAGTGCTCAGAGCCATTCGAACCATTTCTTTAATCTGTCAGGAAGTTTCATATCAGTGCACACTCCGCTGCAGAGTGAAAGTCTCATTCTGGAAACCTAAAACCGTATTACTCCTAATAGATATAATTGTCAGTCTGCAAATGAAGTGAATACTGATATTATCTTGTTCAGCACCCCGTCATCAGTTACCATTAGAAATATCTGCACTTAAACTCGTAACGCGCTATGTAAGCGATTTACGAGATTATCTCTGCCGCCCACTTAGTCTACAGATAATGCTGTCACTAACCATCTTGTAAGACCATAAGAAGATCAAAACTATATGCAAAATAACTTAGACGTGATATCTGTATGATGTGGCAAGTGTCAGTTGACTCTAAACAGGGTATAGTGACATCATACACATGAGTACTGAAAGGAATCCGTTAATTTTCAGTTATACGATAAAACACACATATCTGAAGGCTGTGAATTCAGCTAAGTACCTATGAGTTACAGTTACCAACAGCTTATATTGTAACTATTACGCAGACAGTGCAGTAAAACGTGAACTTTCACGACCGGAAATGCCACAAGTTGTAAAATGTTTCTGGCTATTACGCCTTACTCAAACAGATTTAACATTTAAACCCAACGTTTCGTCCCCACCTGCGGAGGACATTTTCAAGGGGGATCGCATCTTCTCTGTGAGTCCGATTCACACCCTGGCTCACCACATGGTGGAAGACTGGCACACATCTTCTTCAGCAGCGGAATGCAGATATCATTCAATATCCTTCCTATTGAAATTACTGCGGTGTTTTACAAATCAGTATGAAGGAGGGACCGAAAAGTTTACTTACGACTTGTACAGAAACCAGACTATAGTTAGAAGGATACGAAAGGAAATCAGTGGCTCAGATGCTATTTATTCTGTACACTGATGAAGCAGTGAAGGAAATCAAAGAAAAATTTCGAGTATGAATTACAGCCGGCCGCGGTGGTCTAGCGGTTCTGGCGCTGCAGTCCGGAACCGCGGGACTGCTACGGTCGCAGGTTCGAATCCTGCCTCGGGCATGGGTGTGTGTGATGTCCTTAGGTTAGTTAGGTTTAAGTAGTTCTAAGTTCTAGGGGACTTATGACCTAAGATGTTGAGTCCCATAGTGCTCAGAGCCATTTAACCATTTTTATGAATTACAGTTCAGGGAGAAGACTTAAAAACTGTCAGATTTGCCGATGACATCGTAATTTAGAACATCAAAGGGCTTGGAAGGTAATTTGAACAAAATAGATAGTATATTGAAAAGATATTATGATAACAGAAGTGAAACAGTGCAGATGGTTATTACTCCAATTAAATCAAGCAATTCTGAGGGAATTAGACTAGGAAATGAAATATTGAATGTAGTAGATGGTTTTTTTTTTCTGGAAGTAAAATAATGATTCGCGAAGTAGGGAAGGCATAAAATACAGACTGAGAATAAGAAGAAATAGGAGTATGTTGCTGAAAAAGAAAATTTTCTCAAGCTCGAATATGAAGTCAATTGTCAGGAAGTTCTTCCGTGAAGTGTCTGGAGGGTAGCTTAGTATGGAAGTGAAATGTGGACGATAAAAAGTTCAGACAAGAAGAGAATAGAAGCTTTTGAAATGAGGTGCTGCAGAAGAATGCTGAAGATTAGATGGGCAGTCTGGGTAAGTAATGAGGAGGTACTGAATCGGGGAGGAAATATATTTGCAGCACAACATGATTAAAAGAAGGGGTCGGGTGATATGGTACATCCTGAGGCATCAAGGAATTATCTATTTGGGCTTGGAAGAAAGCGCAGGGTGAGGGGAGGAGGGGAGGTGGGGGGGGGAGGCCGACAAGGGTGACGGAGGTTTGATCGCAACAACCGGGGTCACGTGTCTAGTGAATACCACAACAACGCGTTTTTTATATCTCCATACAAGAGTTTCTCTTCGTGTCTATCTTGCAATCCTCGTTTCAAAGTAGTCTATGTACTAAATGTTATACACACGTCATTTCCCTCCCCCTAAACCAATAAATCTCCCGAAGCTTTATTCCCGTATTACACACAACAATTATTGATCGTAAATTCAAAGTTTAGCCGCAGCACTAGAATCACCAGTAGCACATGCTCGTGTTATTATTCACAATCACCGTCCAGTAATCAATGCGCCGTAGCCAGGATCGGTGCGGCTCGCATGTAATCGGATTCCCGACGACGTAGCGCCTGCGGGATTACGTCGTATGCAGCCGGCACGAGACAACTTGTCGATTTACGCCGCTGCGCTGGAAGGGGCGTCAGCGATGTGCCGTTCCAGTCGCACGTACACGGAATACATGCGCCTGGAATAAAGGCGGTCGAGCCTCGGAAGTCAGAGGATTTGCTACTGCGGTTCTCAAATACGTTCGCTGCGCATCCGGCATATGATGTGTAAATAATGAAACGTTAAGCTGTGTCATAGACCTCTATTGATTTCGCAGCTGTTCCCATAAATCCGCGAACCATTGCGATAACTACACTCCTGGAAATGGAAAAAAGAACACATTGACACCGGTGTGTCAGACCCACCATACTTGCTCCGGACACTGCGAGAGGGCTGTACAAGCAATGATCACACGCACGGCACAGCGGACACACCAGGAACCGCGGTGTTGGCCGTCGAATGGCGCTAGCTGCGCAGCATTTGTGCACCGCCGCTGTCAGTGTCAGACAGTTCGACGTGGCATACGGAGCTCCATCGCAGTCTTTAACACTGGTAGCATGCCGCGACAGCGTGGACGTGAACCGTATGTGCAGTTGACGGACTTTGAGCGAGGGCGTATAGTGGGCATGCGGGAGGCCGGGTGGACGTACCGCCGAATTGCTCAACACGTGGGGCGTGAGGTCTCCACAGTACATCGATGTTGTCGCCAGTGGTCGGCGGAAGGTGCACGTGCCCGTCGACCTGGGACCGGACCGCAGCGACGCACGGATGCACGCCAAGACCGTAGGATCCTACGCAGTGCCGTAGGGGACCGCACCGCCACTTCCCAGCAAATTAGGGACACTGTTGCTCCTGGGGTATCGGCGAGGACCATTCGCAACCGTTTCCCAGCGATGAGAGTCGCTTCTGCCTTGGTGCCAATGATGGTCGTATGCGTGTTTGGCGCCGTGCAGGTGAGCGCCACAATCAGGACTGCATACGACCGAGGCACACAGGGCCAACACCCGGCATCATGGTGTGGGGAGCGATCTCCTACACTGGCCGTACACCATTGGTGATCGTCGAGGGGACACTGAATAGTGCACGGTACATCCAAACCGTCATCGAACCCATCGTTCTACCATTCCTAGACCGGCAAGGGAACTTGCTGTTCCAACAGGACAATGCACGTCCGCATGTATCCCGTGCCAGCCAACGTGCTCTAGAAGGTGTAAGTCAACTACCCTGGCCAGCAAGATCTCCGGATCTGTCCCCCATTGAGTATGTTTGGGACTGGATGAAGCGTCGTCTCACGCGGTCTGCACGTCCAGCACGAACGCTGGTCCAACTGAGGCGCCAGGTGGTAATGGCATGGCAAGCCGTTCCACAGGACTACATCCAGCATCTCTACGATCGTCTCCATGGGAGAATAGCAGCCTGCATTGCTGCGAAAGGTGGATGTACACTGTACTAGTGCCGACATTGTGCATGCTCTGTTGCCTGTGTCTATGTGCCTGTGGTTCTGTCAGTGTGATCATGTGATGTATCTGACCCCAGGAATGTGTCAATAAAGTTTCCCCTTCCTGGGACAATGAATTCACGGTGTTCTTATTTCAATTTTCAGGAGTGTTTATCCATTCCTAATTGACTTCTTCGGACGGAAGGTCCTTAGTCCGTAGTAACTTAAATTTTTACGTAATAAAAGTTGTTTCTGATGTAAAAGGACGGATACTTTCGGACACAACATAGAATTGCTTGATTTTATCCACTCCTTCTATATCGATCTTTCTACTTCTAGGCCTATCGGCTTTCTTCACGTCTTTCAACTTTTCGTGTTTGGTTTCTCTTCTAGAAATTATCTCCAGGTTTACAAGCAGGCATTGGAAGTCAGAACCACCTCTCAATGGTTCAAACGGCTATAAGCACTATGGGACTTAACATCTGAGGTCATCAGTCCCCTAGACTTACAACTACTTAAACCTAACTAACCTAAGGACATCACACACATCCATGCCCGAGGCAGGAGTCGAACCTGAGACCGCAGCAGCAGTGCGGTTCCGGACTGAAGCGCCTAGAACCGCTCGGCGACAACGGCTGGCGAACCACCTCTCATTCGCAGTGGTATAACAGGTTTTGTGGAGGACAACCAAACCTGCAAAGCCTGATAAGAAAGCATCGACCTGAAGGGCAAAATTATTTTGAAACATTGTTATTTTAGTCTAATAACAAGGTATAAACACATCGCTTCTCAAAAATCGGCAACCTCCCGATTCCTTAAACAACTGAACTCCCACATATAGAACAGATTGAAACTTTACAAACGACTAAATGTGTTAAATACACTCTAAAACAAAACAAAAAAATGCACAACACACCACGAAGAAATTATCCGAATGGGATGGAAATCGGTACACTGATGTACATTTGCAGACAAACAAATGAATACAGTTTCAGGAAAACTGGATGATTCATTTTTGACAAAGAGCTTCACAAATTGAGCAAGTCAATAGCGTGTTTGTCCACCTCTGGCCCTTACGTGGGATACAGGGGAAAATTTCTGGAGCGTTAGATCGTCATAATCCCGAGCTGGTTGGAGGGCCCTGCCCACAATGCTCACATTTGGGTTGAGACCCGGCGAACCTGCTGGCCAACGTGTGGTTTGGCAAGCACCCATACACAAAACAAAATTGGTCTCTCATCACTTGAGCACAGGTGCTGTTGAGTACCCTATGTATGTCACCATCACCATCATCTAGTTTTGTGCCCTAAAACCACAAACAAAAACAAAAAAATCACCATCATCAGGACCGCGCTCTGACTTTATTAAGTTTTATTTATATGTACTGTTTCGAAAGTAACTAAATTTCAGAGAGAAGAAACAAATGACATTACCAATTATACTCCATTTCCATATTCCAGTCATATTAATGTTGATCATCTGTCGAAAGTCTGAATGACCACCTCTCGCGGCATGGACAAGTAGGAAGAGCATCAGTGAGGTTCTGGAAGGTTCCAGCAGACATGAGGAGCCATGCGGACTCCAGTGCCGCGGGCAGCTGCGCTAAGTTTCTACGTTGAGAGTCCATGTCGCGAACAGTTCGATGAAGATGATTCCACAGATTCTCGATTGGGTTTGAATCTGGGGAGTTTGGTACACTGAAGAGTATGGTAAACTTATCCTGGAGCTCTTCGAACCACGCACTTCCACTGCAGGCTGTGTGACGTGCACTGCGAGCTGTGTGGCTCGTTGCATTGTCCTGCTGGTATATGACTAGAGTTCGGATTTTGCATATCATTTTTTTACAGTACCTGGTGTTGATATTTTGGAGGTACTAGGCTACTTTAAATTCGAATTTAAGATGGATATATTTGCGTATTTTTGGCTTTTGAGCATATTATTGTCATATTTAGAGGAAATGGCCGTAAATATGCATATTTTTGACATTTAGAGGTCATACTGAAGTTCATACAAGTCGGTGGTTAGGCCTGCTATGATGTACGGGGCAGAGACATGGCCAATCACAGTAGCCCAGGAAAGGAAGATGCAAGTGGCGGAAATGAGGATGCTGCGGTGGATGTTTGGGTAACAAGGAAGGACAGGATTAGAAACGAATTTGTTAGAGGAGCTGTGAAGGTGGGACCCATGGGGAAAAAGATACAAAGAGCAGACTTAGGTGGTACGGACACTTGCAGAGAAAAGGGGAAGAGTATGTCGGAAACAGAGTTGAAGATACTAAGATTGAAGGAGCGAGAAGGAGAGGAACACCGAAGATGAGGTGGAAGGATAAGATATCCGGCGACCTAAGGGAGAAAGGATGGAATAAGGAAGAGCCAATGGATAGACTACTATGGAGGAGAAGGATCCAGAAGAGCAACTCCGACCCTACGTGACGTGGGCCAAGGCGACGATAAAGAAGAAAGAAGAAGAAGATTCAGGTTCATTTTGTTCCCTGGCAACCCAAGAACCTCCCACAATATTAGGCCAATAAATTTACAAAATGAGATAATACGGGGCGAGACATCAGAGTAAAAGCCTTTCAGGTAAACGTGGGTAGCTTATGGAGGAACATAATCTTGTTTTTCCACTTAGGTATTCTGTCGGATAAGGATGGTTCATTGTTGCAAGATGGATTATCGGAGTAGACACGTGCTTCGGTATTTGTTGCTCACTGTTAATGCGTGTTCAGGTCGCTCATCTCATCTCTGCAGACCGCCAACAATGCCCTGCTAGTTGTTGATATTTCGGAACATGACTCATTCTTGCGCGTGTTTCCGTGCTGTTCACATCGACTGTTTGCTACCCTCTTCAAATTACGAATATGCCCAAGCCAAAAACCAATAATTTAAGGAAATGTATTGGAAGCTATTGTGCTTTCACAACGGACGAAAAAATAAAGTTCTGCCAACTATGTGAAAAAGAGTTACATTTAATTTTGTTTTTTTTTTTCTTTTTCGATAATTTTTCCAATATATTAAAAGAATTAATAAGTTCATTCGTAAATTTGCATGCATGTTTTCTATGTACGCATGGGAAGGGACAAGAAAAACCTCTAGGTATTACCTTCGGCGCTCTTGCAAATTAAGAAAATATGTTAAATGTTGTGAGGGGATCGAAGTGCCAATTTTAAGAGTCTTATTTGTAGTCTTAATTCAGTTTTTTCAGTCACCATCTCGCGGGTACACACAGTTCTCTTACATTTTTGTACAAATGTACGTACTTATTGATATTTATTCACTTCTCCAAAGCTTTAAATCAGGGTTGAGAAAAGTTTCAACTGGATCAGCATAAAAAGACATCTCAGCACCAGAACAACGTAACCAAGACACGGTTAAAAACTTCACAGCACCCATTGAGCTCCTCATTTGCGAAGCATATGGACGACAAAAATGAGTTCAATGAAGACCTTTGAAATACTTTAATAAAAGCAAACATCCCCTTGAATAAGACGGAGAATGAAGGATTAAGGACCTTATTGAAAAAATACTCAGGAAAAGATATTCCTCACGACTCAACGCTCAGAAAGAACTATGTGGACCCATTGTATGAAAAGGTAAGGTTTTTCGGTAATTTTTATGAACATAGGTATGTGAAAGTCAATGGATATAATTTGGTATATACGTGGGCCAAAGTAAGAAGTCGTGAAATTTAAAAATAAAAATAAAAAATAAAAACTTGAAAAATAAATTTAAATTATGTTTGAATGATTACTTTTATAAAATGATCATTGTAACTTGTACTTAGAGAAAGCTTTTGACAATGTTGACTGGAATACTCTCTTTCAAATTCTAAAGGTGGCAGGGGTAAAATACAGGGAGCGAAAGGCTATTTACAATTTGTACAAAAACCAGATGGCAGTTATAAGAGTCGAGGGACATGAAAGGGAAGCAGTGGTTGGGAAGGGAGTAAGACAGGGTTGTAGCCTCTCCCCGATGTTGTTCAATCTGTATATTGAGCAAGCAGTAAAGGAAACAAAAGAAAAATTCGAAGTAGGTATTAAAATCCATGGAGAAGAAATAAAAACCTTGAGGTTTGCCGATGACATTGTAATTCTGTCAGAGACAGCAAAGGACTTGGAAGAGCAGTTGAACGGAATGGACAGTGTCTTGAAAGGAGGATATAAGATGAACATCAACAAAAGCAAAACGAGGATAATGGAATGTAGTCGAATTAAGTCGGGTGATGCCGAGGGAATTAGATTAGGAAATGAGACACTTAAAGTAGTAAAGGAGTTTTGCTATTTGGGGAGCAAAATAACTGATGATGGTCGAAGTAGAGAAGATATAAAATGTAGACTGTCAATGGCAAGGAAAGCGTTTCTGAAGAAGAGAAATTTGTTAACATCGAGTATAGATTTAAGTGTCAGGAAGTCATTTCTGAAAGTATTTGTATGGAGTGTAGCCATGTATGGAAGTGAAACATGGACGATAAATAGTTTGGACAAGAAGAGAATAGAAGCTTTCGAAATGTGGTGCTACAGAAGAATGCTGAAGATTAGATGGGTAGATCACGTAACTAATGAGGAACTATTGAATAGGATTGGGGAGAAGAGAAGTTTGTGGCACAACTTGACCAGAAGAAGGGATCGGTTGGTAGGACATGTTCTGAGGCATCAAGGGATCACCAATTTAGTATTGGAGGGCAGCGTGGAGGGTAAAAATCGTAGGGGGAGACCAAGAGATGAATACACTAAGCAGATTCAGAAGGATGTAGGTTGCAGAAGGTACTGGGAGATGAAGAAGCTTGCACAGGATAGAGTAGCATGGAGAGCTGCATCAAACCAGTCTCAGGACTGAAGACCACAACAACAACAACTTGTACGTAAAAAATCTAAATTTAAAGTGAGTGAAGTTTTTCAAGAAAGGAAAAGACAAATGAATAAAGGACTTGAGAAGGAGACAGTCTGTCTCGAAACGTTCACTGCAAAAGAGAAGGTAAATTTATTTTTAAAGAATATAATTTTTGTGCGAATTAAACGACTGTTGTTTTGGTCAGTGTATACACGTAAGAAAATAGTCAAAATATAGGTAGATGCTATAACAGATATAGTTTGTTTTCGTGCATATGTCTCCTACGTAGTGTCCACATGTTTATGTGTATTTTTTGATTTAGTTTTTCTATTACAGACATTGGAGACTATTAGCAAAGACATTGGCGATTCTCCAGTCTGGCTATCGGTTGACGAAAGTGTAACGAACGACACACGCCACGATTGCACGCACAGTGCAGGGAGTATTGTGTGAGTTTCGCCATTACTGAATAGTTCAAAATAAATTACAGCTAATATAAGAGTGCAGTTTTTCACATCATATCCCGAGCCAATAATTAGCTTTTCACATCATGTCCCGAGCCAATAATAAAATAATAATTTGTAAAATTTGTAAAGTCCTTTGATTTTATTTCAGGCCTGCTGTGGGGAAGTGATGATCAGAAACGTGGGGAGAAAAAGGTTTTGACCATTGTGACGGATAGTGTCTCCGAATGTTTTACCCTAAAATTCTTCACCGCACGTGTCTGGCTCATGGTATCCATCGAGTCGCTGAAGAGGTCAGAGCCACACTGCCAGAGGTCAACAGCCATATATCTTCGGCAAAGAAGGTTTTCGTCAAGGCACCAAGTCGAGTGAGAGCTTTCAAGACTGCTCACCCTGATTTTCCTCTGCCACCTGAACGAGTCTTGACGAGGTGGGGAACGTAGATTTCAGCTGCAAACTACTATGCAGCAAAACACTGAAAAGTTGAAGAGGTATGGATGTGTATGTGGTTCTGGATAAATTGAATAAGCATGGAAAACGAACACAACATAGAATTCGAATATTAAGCTTATTTCTCTGTACTGCCGTTTTCAGCTTGGAAACGACACTTAGCCCTCATCTCGTGGTCGTGCGGTAGCGTTCTCGCTTCCCACGCCCGGGTTCCCGGGTTCGATTCCCGGCGGGGTCAGGGATTTTGTCTGCCTCGTGATGGCTGGGTGTTGTGTGCTGTCCTTAGGTTAGTTAGGTTTAAGTAGTTCTAAGTTCTAGGGGACTGATGACCATAGATGTTAAGTCCCATAGTGCTCAGAGCCATTTGAACCAATTTGAAAACGACATTTAGATTACTACTTCGTTGCACCAGGTCCAAAAGGGCTTTGAAGAGAGCGGAAATTTAGCCATACCAAAAAGCCAAGGACGCCCTGAAGAATGTCAGCATGTTACATAGCCTATATTATATCCGAGCGCACTTGGGTGGCCTTCCAGACCTAATTGAGAAACTTGAGACTCGTAACGTGGAAGTTACGAAGGCAGTGGCTCTCGTCGAAGGACTCAGGACACAGAGCAAGAGTTGGCCAGGTCCGATCGTAGAGAGACTTAGAAGAAAATTGGATTCAGTTCTTCATAGAAATCCTGGTTGGTCTACGATTCGGAAGATCTCTCAGTTACTAGAAGGAGAGAAACGCTCCGAGAATCTAGACGATTTCATGTCGTCGTGTTTTAGCTGTAGTGTCGTGTGATGCTGAACCTTCATTTTCGAGATTCAAAATCATGTTATCTGACCACAGGAAAAATTTTCATGTAGCGAATATGGGAAAATTGTGGGTAGTTTAAACAAATTCTAATTCTTAGAATTTACCAAACTTATCGTGTAAGTACCTACGTTATACTTCATTTCATTCATTGAATCATAGCCATTATTGAAAATATTTGATGGTTATTCATTAATTTTCCCAACTAAGATGTATATTTTACAGAATTTATCTAAGAGAAATGCATAATTAAAGAATTTTAGTTGTATATTTAAAGGCATATACTGTCAGTAAGAGCATTTTTAACTGAATATTTAGAGGAGTTTTGGCGCATATTTGGTGGGTTTTAAGTATGTATGACAAACGTCACGTAGGTTGTGGACATGGTCACCAAGGTTAGGTACATACTAGTGTTGATCCATTGGGCCTTCCAGAGTGACGTGATCAGCCACGGTATACCATTAAAACACTTCCCAGACCATAACACTCTGCTCCGACCTGTGCCCCTGTTACAGTGTAAGTAGGCTGTGTAGGTTTTTTATTGGTAACGCCACGTAGCGCTCTGTATGAAAATCACTGGCTGTGCTATGCGCAGTCTGTGGCTGGTTTGCATTGTGGTTTGCTATTGTAGTGTTGGGCAGCTGGATGTGAACAGCGCGTAGCGTTGCGCAGTTGGAGGTGAGCCGCCAGCAGTGGTGGATGTGGGGAGTGACATGGCGGAGTTTTGAGAGCGGATGATCTGGACGTGTGTCCATCAGAGACAGTAAATTTGTAAGACTGGATGTCATGAACTGCTATATATATTGTGACTTTCGAACACTATTAAGGTAAATACATTGTTTGTTCTCTATCAAAATCTTTCATTTGCTAACTATGTCTATCAGTAGTTAGTGCCTTCAGTAGTTTGAATCTTTTATTTAGTTGGCAGTAGTGGCGCTCGCTGTATTGCAGTAGTTGGAGTAACGAAGATTTTTGTGAGGTAAGTGATTTACGAAAGGTATAGGTTATTGTTAGTCAGGGCCATTTTTTTGTAGGGATTATTGAAAGTCAGATTGCGTTGCGCTAAAAATATTGTGTGTCAGTTTAAGCACAGTCATGTATAATTTTTCTAAGGGGACGTTTCAGTACATACTAGTGTTGATCCATTGGACCTTCCGGAGTGACGTGATCCGCCACCATGAAAACGCTCCCCAGACCATAACGCTCTCTGCTCCGACCTGTGCCCCTGTTACAGTTGTAGCTGGGTGTTTGCTTTCAGACTTTTCACACCGTATACACCAACGGCCATCTGTGCGATGGAGCATAAAACGTGATTCGCCTGAAAAGATCACCTGTCGGCACTCATAGGACGTCCAGTTGCAGTACTGGCGTACAAATTTCAGCTCATGTCGCCGATGTACAGCAGTCAGCATGGATGCATGTACCTTGATCCTGCTACTGTGGCCCATTTGCAACAATGTTCACTGAACCGTTGTTGAGGATACGCCGTTGGTAGCCCCTTGCTTCATCTTGGTGGTCAGCTGCTCAATTGTTGCAAGTCTGGTCGCCTGTTGCAGGGTATTTGTTTTCAGTCTGATGGACCACAAAAGGTGATTCATCTGAAAAGCACACCTAATACTACTTAAGATACAGTGATCAGTTGCGGTAGTGACGTACAAATTCGAGCCTTCGTCGCCGATGAAAAGCAGTCAGCACGAACCAGGTGGCCGGGTGGTCGTTGAGGACAGTGTTGGTAGCCCCTTGGTTCGTCTGGGTAGATGGTAGCCCAACAGTTGACCGTCTGTACGCCCATACAACCTCTGCAGCTGTAGTTCAACACTGTCATCTATGACCCGTGTTGTACCATTGTTTGGGTAGTGCCTTCTTGTCATGAACGGTATTCTTCAACCAGACCAGCACGCTAACAAACTACAAACTTAGCTGTTTCGGAAATACTTCAACCCTTGGCCTAAAACCCAATGATCATGCCCTTTTGGACGTAAGATAAATAGCCCCATTTCCGCGTTACGACAACGACTACACTGTCTTCCGCGTCTCCCCTCACATGGTTTATATACCCTCCACTGTTAGTGCTGCCACCTGCTGTCTGTGAGTGGTTATTGCACATTGATGTTATACATAGAAGGCGGACACATTAAAGTGACTGGACTGTGCACCTGATAACCTTTTTTCAGAATTTTTTCTTACTCTTCATTATCTCGTTGAACCTCCATTGGACTACATTGCTTCAGTTGCATTTTCAGCAACCAGCACCATTTCTGATTCATCATTATTAGACTGAAGGGGTATTTTGTACAGCAAGAACAGTAGTGGACACAATATTGAACCGCGTGGGACTGTGGTAGTGATTTCTCGCCACTCTGAAGGAGATGCACAAAGAAAACTGCATTAACTACCTAACACGACAGTTTTCTTCTAATTATTTAAATATGATATGAGTCATTTAACTTAATCATAGCTAACACTTGGTTTAAGAATCATGAAAGAAGGTTGTATACATGGAAGAACCCTGGAGATACTAAAAGGTATCAGATAGATTATATAATGGTAAGACAGAGATTTAGGAACCAGGTTTTAAATTGTAAGACATTTCCAGGGGCAGATGTGGACTCTGACCACAATCTATTGGTTATGACCTGTAGATTAAAACTGAAGAAACTGCAAAAAGGTGGGAATTTAAGGAGATGGGACCTGGATAAACTGAAAGAACCAGAAGTTGTACAGAGTTCAGGGAGAGCATAAGGGAACAATTGACAGGAATGGGGGGAAGAAATACAGTAGAAGAAGAATGGGTAGCTTTGAGAGATGAAGTAGTGAAGGCAGCAGAGGATCAAGTAGGTAAAAAGATGAGGGCTAGTAGAAATCCTTGGGTAACAGAAGAAATATTGAATTTAATTGATGAAAGGAGAAAATATAAAAATGCAGTAAATGAAGCAGGCAAAAAGGAATACAAACGTCTCAAAAATGAGATCGACAGGAAGTGCAAAATGGCTAAGCAGGGATGGCTAGAGGACAAATGTAAGGATGTAGAGGCTTATCTCACTAGGGGTAAGATAGATACTGCCTACAGGAAAATTAAAGAGACCTTTGGAGATAAGAGAACAACTTGTATTGTAACACTACCGCCCTGTCGGACGTGCGTTAGCTCAATAAAGCCTGTACTGTAATAAGTTCACGGGCTTCACCTTGTAAACAAGGATTTTAGTACATAAAATGACCGCGTGTACCTAATGGAAGCAAGATCGAACCTATGTCCAGTCAGTAACTACAGTGATGCGTCAAGCTAATGTAAAGTATAATTACGCGTTCGCATGGACAAGAAGTACACACAGTAGATATTACCAATGATTAATAATTCGGTCGCCAGCCTAATTAGGCATTGAATGAGTTTTTCCTTGTACAAGTGTGTGCATGTACAAGCATAACAACACGTAATACTGTTGCGTTATAAGACAAAGTTTGGCATAGAAAAAATCCACTGAACTAAAGTTCTCTCCTTTTGTATTAGTTTGGATGAGCTAAATTTACACAACACCACACAGCAATGATTACTACGCACTGCATTTTGTATATTGATCAGACTGAAATCGGGCATAGATTACCCTAGAATTAGCAATTTTGAAAACACACATACAATGTCACTATTAAAATTGGTAAAAACACTAATACACTTAAGTTTAATATAGAAATTAACTTTACTTTTCATATCCGATCAGTACACTTCAAGATGTGCAAGAATGGGCAAGAGAAGGGGGGGGCCTTGAAACTGTTATGGTCATTATACTGCAACTATTAAGCCCTGAAGTTAAATTAACACTCAAAATTATCAATCTGTGGATAACTACTCTTTTGCCTCGCTTCTGGATAAATTAATTGTCATTATTACTGTCACACATTAATTAAATAACATCGCTAGCTCAATTCAAAATTTATCTTTCAATTTAGTCACACTGTTGTTCATTACTAACATTCACATTAACATACCTAACTTTAAACTTCTTTATAGCATAAATTGGTCTGCAGATAATTAAATACTAACTGTAAACTTTCATTTCGGGATACTCGGGTTGCACAATATGTGGTAAGGACCCTGTCTAGGTCAATGATAAGGATAAGTGATGGCTAAGGCAATTCTGGTAAAAGTCACGTTATTATTGAACAGTAGAAACAGTTTCGACACTGGTCCACACAGATACACTTCTAAAGATGAAACAAAGGTTTGACCTGTGCACGTCGGTGCGGCGGATGGCGGGCAGCGAGATAGCGGATAGCACAGTACTCATACAAGCACGGCTAAGGCTCTCACTGCATCGGCACTTTCCTTCTTCTTAGCATCGTAATCTTTCCAATTTTGTGCCTGAGAATATAGCCATGCCAAGTAGTCGTCGGAATCGGCCCATCCGAGGCTCAATGGAATCCACTTTTCCTAGATAGCCTCCTCGGTACAGTACATGTTCCTCTGACCGATGCCCAACTCCGACTGTATTACTGAGCCCGTTGTGCCGAACCGCGCCAGTGTGCGTTTTCCCGCGCTCGCCTGCATCCACCTTTTCCCGCTCCCCTACAGGTAGGGTATTCACCACAGGTTTTCTACTACACATATCCTAATGCATTACCTACGTATGGACCAAGTGTATAAATTACAATTTTCACATCATACAATAGTTTTAACATTAAATACACTTCCCTTTGGTTATCAAATTGCTTGAAATCTAACATAAATAATAACATTCATTTCAAAAGTTGTTTACAGTTTCTTTAACATGACACGAAAAGAAAAAGAAATTCACAACATTACTTATATTACTTTACATAAATTCAGAAAGAAAAATTTATCTAAATTCATAAAAAAAAATTATTATAGGTACAGTTGTTATTGTTACAGTATGAACATCAAGAGCTCAGATGGAAACCCAGTTCTAAGCAAAGAAGGGAAAGCAGAAAGGTGGAAGGAGTATAAAGAGTGTCTATACAAGGGCGATGTACTTGAGGACAATATTATGGAAATGGAAGAGGATGTAGATGAAGATGAAATGGGAGATACGATACAGCGTGAAGAGTTTGACAGAGCACTGAAAGACCTGAGTCGAAACAAGGCCCCAGGAGTAGACAACATTCCATTAGAACTACTGACGGCCTTGGGAGAGCCAGTCCCGACAAAACTCTACCATCTGGTGAGCAAGATGTATGAAACAGGCGAAATACCCTCAGACTTCAAGAAGAATGTAATAATTCCAATCCCAAAGAAAGCAGGTGTTGACAGATGTGAAAATTACCGAACAATCAGTTTAATAAGCCACAGCTGCAAAATACTAACACGAATTCTTTACAGACGAATGGAAAAACTAGTAGAAGCCGACCTCGGGGAAGATCAGTTTGGATTCCGTAGAAATACTGGAACACGTGAGGCAATACTGACCTTACGACTTATCTTAGAAGAAAGATTAAGGAAAGGCAAACCTACGTTTCTAGCATTTGTAGACTTAGAGAAAGCTTTTGACAATGTTGACTGGAATACTCTCTTTCAAATTCTAAAGGTGGCAGGGGTAAAATACAGGGAGCGAAAGGCTATTTACAATTTGTACAAAAACCAGATGGCAGTTATAAGAGTCGAGGGGCATGAAAGGGAAGCAGTGGTTGGGAAGGGAGTAAGACAGGGTTGTAGCCTCTCCCCGATGTTATTCAATCTGTATATTGAGCAAGCAGTAAAGGAAACAAAAGAAAAATTCGGAGTAGGTATTAAAATCCATGGAGAAGAAATAAAAACTTTGAGGTTCGCCGATGACATTGTAATTCTGTCAGAGACAGCAAAGGACTTGCAAGAGCAGTTGAACGGAATGGACGGTGTCTTGAAAGGAGGATATAAGATGAACATCAACAAAAGCAAAACGAGGATAATGGAATGTAGTCGAATTAAGTCGGGTGATGCTGAGGGAATTAGATTAGGAAATGAGACACTTAAAGTAGTAAAGGAGTTTTGCTATTTGGGGAGCAAAATAACTGATGATGGTCGAAGTAGAGAGGATATAAAATGTAGACTGACATTGGCAAAAAAAGCGTTTCTGAAGAAGAGAAATTTGTTAATATCGAGTATAGATTTAAGTGTCAGGAAGTCATTTCTGAAAGTGTTTGTATGCAGTGTAGCCATGTATGGAAGTGAAACATGGACAATAAATAGTTTGGACAAGAAGAGAATAGAAGCTTTCGAAATGTGGTGCTACAGAAGAATGCTGAAGACTAGATGGGTAGATCACATAACTAATGAGGAAGTATTGAATAGGATTGGGGAGAAGAGAAGTTTGTGGCACAACTTGACCAGAAGAAGGGATCGGTTGGTAGGACATGTTCTGAGGCATCAAGGGATCACCAATTTAGTATTGGAGGGCAGCATGGAGGGTAAAAATCGTAGAGGGAGACCAAGAGATGAATACACTAAGCAGATTCAGAAGGATGTAGGTTGCAGTAGGTACTGGGAGATGAAGAAGCTTGCACAGGATAGAGTAGCATGGAGAGCAGCATCAGACCAGTCTCAGGACTGAAGACCACAACAACAACAACATGAGTCATTTACATTTGTATGAAAGTCAGGTTGGAAAATCCAGTGACTCCTGCTTAGGGAATCTAGTTATTGTGCTAGCATCCACTTTGCTGCTGTGTTGGCTTTTTCCAACATGAGCTCGCTAAATATATTATTTATGTTATCCCTAATTGTAATCTCTAAGTATTTAGTTGAACTGACAATTGTGTGATTTATCCTGTAATCGAAATTTAGTGGATTCCTTTTCGTAGCTTACTCATGTGGATGACTTCAAACTTTTAATTACTGGGAATCGACTGCCACTCTTCGCACCCAACAGATATATTGGCTATGTTATTTTCGAATTGGTTTTGGTCAGTTGATGTATTTCCAGTATGGTAAATGACAGCATCATCTGCAAAGAATCTAAGAGAAATTACAATTACATGCAACTTAAATTGGAAAGACCACATAGATAATATTGTGGGGAAGGCGAAACAAAGACTGAGCTTTGTTGGCAGAACACTTAGAAGATGCGACAAACCCACTAAAGAGACAGCCTACATTACACTTGTCCGTCCTCTGCTGGAATATTGCTGCGCGGTGTGAGATCCTCGTCAGGTAGGATTGACGGAGGACATCGAAAAAGTGCAAAGAAGGGCAGCTCGTTTCGTATTATCGCGCAATACGGGTGAGAGTGTCACTGATATGATACGTGAGTTGGGGTGGCAGTCACTGAAACAGAGGCGGTTTTCTTTGCAGCGAGATCTATTTACGAAATTTCAGTCACCAACTTTCTCTTCCGAATGCGAAAATATTTTGTTGACACCCACCTACTAGGGAGAAGTGATCATCATAAAAAAAAAGAGAAATCAGAGTTCGAACAGAAAGAATCAGGTGTTCCTTTTTCCCACGCGCCATTCGAGAGTGGAATGGTAGAGAAATACGAGGTGCATTCAAGTTCTAAGGCCTCCGATTTTTTTTTTTTATAATTAACTACTCACCCGAAATCGATGAAACTGGCGTTACTTCTCGACGTAATCGCCCTGCAGACGTACACATTTTTCACAACGCTGACGCCATGATTCCATGGCAGCGGCGAAGGCTTCTTTAGGAGTCTGTTTTGACCACTGGAAAATCGCTGAGGCAATAGCAGCACGGCTGGTGAATGTGCGGCCACAGAGAGTGTCTTTCAATGTTGGAAAAAGCAAAAAGTCACTAGGAGCCAGGTCAGGTGAGTAGGGAGCATGAGGAATCACTTCAAAGTTGTTATCACGAAGAAACTGTTGCGTAACATTAGCTCGATGTGCGGGTGCGTTGTCTTGGTGAAACAGCACACGCGCAGCCCTTCCCGGACGTTTTTTCTGCAGTGCAGGAAGGAATTTGTTCTTCAAAACATTTTCGTAGGATGCACCTGTTACCGTAGTGTCCTTTGGAACGCAATGGGTAAGGATTACGCCCTCGCTGTCCCAGAACATGGACACCATCATTTTTTCAGCACTGGCGGTTACCCGAAATTTTTTTGGTGGCGGTGAATCTGTGTGCTTCCATTGAGCTGACTGGCGCTTTGTTTCTGGACTGAAAAATGGCATCCACATCTCATCCATTGTCACAACCGACGAAAAGAAAGTCCCATTCATGCTGTCGTTGCGCATCAACATTGCTCGGCAACATGCCAAATGGGCAGCCATGTGGTCGTCCGTCAGCATTTGTGGCACGCACCTGGATGACACTTTTCGCATTTTCAGTCCGTCATGCAGGATTGTGTGCACAGAACCCACAGAAATGCCAACTCTGGAGGCGATCTGTTCAACAGTCATTCGGCGATGCCCCAAAACAATTCTCTCCACTTTCTCCATCATGTCGTCAGACCGGCTTGTGCAAGCCTGAGGTTGTTTCGGTTTGTTGTCACACGATGTTCTGCCTTCATTAAACTGTCGCAGCCACAAACGCACTTTTGACACATCCATAACTCCATCACCACATGTCTCCTTCAACTGTCGATGAATTTCAGTTGGTTTCACACCACGCAAATTCAGAAAACGAATGATTGCACACTGTTCAAGTAAGGAAAACGTCGCCATTTTAAGTATTTAAAACAGTTCTCATTCTCGCCACTGGCGGTAAAATTTCATCTGCCGCACGGTACTGCCATCTCTGGGACATATTGGCAATGAACGCGGCCTCATTTTAAAACAATGCGCATGTTTCTATCTCTTTCCAGCCTGGAGAAAAAAAATCGGAGGCCTTAGAACCTCATAGTATGAAAATGGTTCGATGAATCCTCTGCCACGAACTTATGTGTGAATTTCAGAGTAACGATGTAGATGTAGAGGAGGACTGCTCAGATTATCTCCTAAATGTTTTATGTAGAATAGGAACAACAGAGGGTCTGAACACTTCCTTGATGAATGGTAGATATCACTTCAGTTTTACTCGATCAGTTACTATGAATTGTGACGTTTTTGAAAGTGAACCACGGATCCAGTTGCAGAACTGAGACGATACAGCATAGGCACGCAGTTTGAGTGGAAGTCGCTTGTGATGAACGGTGTCGCGTTCTGAAAATTCGTACCTTAACTTACTTAATGAACTGTTGCGCTACATGCTGAACTCGTTCATGACCTTCACAGGGTGAAACGTTGGATTTACCATCCAAATAAGTTCGACTATGGGTTAATGGGCCGGAATTTTTTAAATCATCATCATCGGAGTGGCACAGTCGCTGAGCTGCGTGGCAGGCAGGTAGAGGGGAAAGTGGGAGGGGAGTGGCGGGGAACCCCCGAGAGACGTCAAAGGGCGGGCGCCGGCAGTGCCGCCTGGTGGCGGCCGGGCGGATCAAGGCGCGCATTCCTGCCATCGCCCGCCCCGCCGTTAATTAATTGATTAATTAATTAATCACCGCGCCTGCCCTCGCCAGACTCGCCTCCCAGGCTGGACCGGCAGATCCTGGGGGTGGTGGGGGTGGTGGTGCCTATTATTCCGCGTCGCGGGTCGGCAGGTTGTGGGTCCAATCCAGTTAACTCGCGCCCTCTGCGGCTCGACCGGAAACGTGCGGGGAAGAGACGTATCAGTCCCAGGCGCCAGAGCGCACGTCATCCACAATGGAGGAGGAACGCAGAGACAATCCATTACACTACTGGCCATTAAAATTGCTACACCACGAAGATGACGTGCTACAGACACGAAATTTAACCGACAGGAAGGAGATGCTGTGATATGCTTTTCAGAGCATTCACGCAAGGTTGGCGCCGGTGGCGACACCTACAACGTGCTGACATGAGGAAAGTTTGCAACCGATTTCTCATACACAAACAGCAGTTGACAGGCGTTGCCTGGTGAAACGCTGTTGTGATGCCTAGTGTAAGGAGGAGAAATGCGTACCATCACGTTCCCTACTTTGATAAAGGTCGGATTGTAGCCTATCTCGATTGCGGTTTATCGTATCGCGACATTTCCGCTCGTGTTGGTCGAGATCCAATGACTGTTAGCAGAATATGGAATCGGTGGGTTCAGGAGGGTAATACGGAACGCCGTGCTCGATCCCAACATCTTATCCGCATGGCTGTAACGGATCGTGCAGCCACGTCTCGATCCCTAAGTCAACAGATGGGGACTTTTGCAAGACAACAAACATCTGCACGAACAGTTCGACGACGTTTGCAGCAGCATGGACTATGAGCCCGGAGACCATGGCTGTGGTTACCCTTGACGCTGCATCACAGACAGGAGCGCCTGCGATGGTGTACTCAACGACGAACCAGGGTGCACGAATGGCAAAACGTCATTTTTTCGGATCAATCCACGTTCTGTTTACAGCATCATGATGGTCGCATCCGTGTTTGGCGACATAGCGGTGAACGCATATTGGAAGCGTGTATTAGTCGTCGCCATACTGGCGTATCATCTGACGTGATGGTATGGAGTGCCATTGGTTACACGTTTCGGTCACCTCTTGTTCGCAGTTATGGCACTTTGAACAGTGGACGTTACATTTCAGGTGTGTTACGACCCGTGGCTCTATCCTTCATTCGATCCCTGCGAAACCCTACATTTGAGCAGGATAATGCACGACCGCATGTTGCAGGTCCTGTAAGGGCCTTTCTGGATACAGAAGTTATTCGACTGCTGCCCTGGCCAGCACACTCTACAGATCTCTCGCCAATTGAAAACGTCTGTTCAATGGTGGCCGAGCAACTGGCTCATTACAATACGCCAGTCACTACTCTTGATGAACTGTGGTATCGTGTTGAATTTGCATGGGCAGGTGTACCTGTACACGCCATCCAAGCTCTGTTTGACTCAATGCCCAGGCGTATCAAGGCTGTTATTACGGCCAGAGGTGGTTGTTCCGGGTACTGATTTCTCAGGATCTATGCACCCAAATTGCGTGAAAATGTAATCACATGTCAGTTCTAGTATAATATATTTGTCCAATGAATACCCGTTTATCATCTTTCTCCTTGGTGTAGCAGTTTTAAGGGCCAGTAGTGCACAAATGCGTGTGAGGGAACTAATGCAGCGGCCCCAATTTGAGGAATGCCCCATACGTAGAGTTACCTCTCTGTTGAGACACAGGACAATGCGTCTACGGGAGAAGAAGTAGCTAAGAATGAGTGACAATAAGCTATGACCGATGAGAGGAACGACCTGGCCGTCACGTTCAGCGCCCCAGCTACTGAGGCGAAAGGCAGTGCTTTTAATGCGCCCCTGGATAAGGCATAGTACTCTGACACACGAATTTGTCCTCCGGCAAGAGGGTCAGGCACTGTGCAGTGTTGGTGGAGTACAGTTCGCTGTACATATTTTCAGATCAACGTCTTTTACATTAAGATACGTAGGAAAAGAAAACTGAGTCTTAAGTGATGAGTAGTTCAGCTTTGGGATATGTAACGGGAACAGAGAGGCTGTTCTGGCGTTCCGCTTGATAACCGAAGCAAGAGTCCAGAAAAATCAAGACACGTTCTTGAGATTTGTCAATGTAGAAAAAGTGATGAGCAATGAAAAATTGTTCAGAAAGTTCGAAATTCTCAGAAATATAGGTGCGTTAATGACCTCTCATTTGAGTGCCCTCTATGTACCACCAGCCAAGCAATGTGTTTTACAAGCCTCCTATTTCTGAGTTCACAATTTGCAATACCAAATAGAACTAAAAATGGTTCAAATGGCTCTGAGCACTATGGGACTTAACATCTGTGGTCATCAGACCCCTAGAACGTAGAACTACTTAAACCTAACTAACCTAAGGACATCACACACATCCATGCCCGAGGCAGGATTCGAACCTGCGACAGTAGCAGTCGCGCGGTTCCGGACTGAGCGCCTAGAACCGCTAGACCACCGCGGCCGGCACCAAATAGAACTGATGCTATTTTGTCACATAATGTCATTATTGGAGAACTGTAGTTGTTATGTGATATACAAAGTTTACAGTTTACAGCAGCACCGCACGGAGTGACCGCGTGGTTTGTGGCGCCATGACACGGATTGCGCGGCCCCTCCCACCGGAGGTTCGAGCTGTTTTTAGCATAAATTGGTTTCAGTTAATTTAAGTAGTGTGTAAGCCTAGTGGTTGATGGCCTGAGCAGTTTGGTCCCTTAGTAATTCACACACGTTTGAACATTAAGGTAGTAACCAGTCACACTTTGGTTTTGCTTTATTTTATTTCGCATTAAGACATTCTTTGTCAGATGGCATACTTTTATTTGAAAAATGTATGTTATTAAAATCTTCTCGAGCCTCTAGCTGTATCTAGTGGTGAAACGTCGACAAGCTCTCAGACATGTGCCATTCTCAAGTTGTCCCCATTAGGCAAAGCTGAGGAGCAATCGTCCTAAAGCTTGTGGATAATTAAACAGTTGACAGGGGTAGAATCTTAAGATAATTTTATTATGTTACTTAAAATCAGTCTTGATTGCAAATTATTTTATTCATATGACCGGTTTCGGTTCATTCAGAACTATCTTCAGATCTGATATTTCAGTTACAGGAGTAACCCGTCCAAATCCAGAAACTTTCACATGCTACGTCACATCTACATGATGTAACTGAAATATCAGATCTGAAGATGGTTCTGAATGGACCGAAACCGGTCATATGAATAAAAAAAATTTGCAATCAAGACGGATTTTAAGTAACATTATAAAATCACTGATTGCTGTTATCCCATAAGACATTCTGTCTATTTTTGCATAATTTTATTAGTTCATATCGGCATGATAGTGCCCTCTTACAGATGGTATATTGGCTTAAGGTGACTTCCACGAAGTTACAGCTTGAAACATGTTGTCACCATGAAACTTCCTTACAGATTAAAACTGGGTGCCGGACCGAGACTTGAACTCGGGACCTTTACCTTCACCTTTAGCGGGCAAGTGCTCTAACAACTGAGCTACCGAAGCACGACTCACGACCCGTCCTCACAGCTTCAATTCTGCCAGTACCTCGTCTCCTACCTTCCAAACTTCACAGAAGCTCTTCTGCGAACCTTGCAGAAGTAGCACTCCTGGAAGAAAGGATATGCGGAGACATTGCTTAGCCGCAGCCTGGTGGATGTTTCCAGAATGAGATTTTCACTATGCAGCGGAGTGTGCGCTGAGCACTTGCCCGCGAAAGGCAAAGGTCCCGAGTTCGAGTCTCGGTCCATCACACAGTTTTAATCTGTCAGGAAGTTTCACATCAGCGCACATTATGTTTTCACCATCTTTCTCCAACGACAAACATTCATATTGTTGTTTATGTTATCATATACACTTGCATTTGTCTCCATTAAAAATCATTTTCGTTGGGAATGACTGTGTTCAAATGTGCGTGAACTCCTAAGAGACCAAACTGCTGAGGTCATCGGTCCCTAGACTTAGGGACATGGCACCTCTAACCGCGCGACCACTCCGCGTGGCGTTGGGGATGAACAAAAATTATCTACTCAACATGAGTTTTAACTCGTATCAGATGAAAACAACCACAGATTACTTGTAATGCTCACGAGTGTCACTGATGTTGGGATACAGTATTATAACACGAAAATATAACGTTTCATGAGTGGGATGTGTTTATTACTGCTAAGTTAAATTCAAAGAGTTATTTTAGATTAAAACATACGGCACTGTGCACGGACAAATAAAATGTCGTTTAGCCATTTACAACATTACGAACTTACTTAACAAAACAGCAAATAAATTATTACGACACTAAATATGTAACAAACGTGCAATGTACTATTTACAATACTATTTAAATATAACACGTTGTTTTACGCATTTTCCGAACCACATTTATTTCTCTGATACCTCATAAACTGACTTAGTAATGTTGTAAATCCTTAAACGTCGTAAATGAGCGGAGACCGAAAGTGAGTGAAATCAGAATGCAGTGGGAACGTATTGCACCTGCATTTTCGAACACATAGCAGGGATGGTACAGCAACCAGTAATATACGACGAAGAAAAATAACAGTCAGTCTTGGTTGCAGGTATGTATTTGTTATTTGTTAAACAATGACGTATTTTCCTAATTCAGGCATCTTCAGACTGGTTTAACAGTAGATGGAGCCAGCAACATGGGACACCGAGCATGCAGAATGTCCCGGCCCTCAACAAATATCTAGGATCCAGAGGTGGACCAATGCGTTATTGACTTGCTCGATTTGTGAAGTTCTTTCCCTTGAATATATCATTCACTTTTTCTGTAATTGTAGGCATTTGTTTGTCTGTACATATACAATACATATATCCTAGTTCTGTACTGTTTGGATAATTACTTCATGGTGTGTCTTTCTTATTCTTTTTTTTTCTTGGAGTATATATTATATACTATCTTCCTGAACAATTTCGGTTGCTCCATGTCACGATCTCAGTAACGTTTTCTCTGCATGTAGCTGCCTGTTTCAATGATCAAAGCAGCAGAAAGATTGGAGCAAGCTCTAAATTAATCCTATTAAGGAATAATATCGTGGTTTAAATTTGACACCAATTCAGAACTATAGTTTTTACAGACCCCCACAGTACCCACAACATGTCATCTATCTTCATCTTCCTGTCTCTAGAATGCAAATGACACATTTGATGTGAGGAAACATACACATTGAAATTGAATTTTGTAATTGCGACAGACGTGTGTAGAATCTTCACTTCATCCCAGCTTTAAAGTAGAGATAATGGCTGTTTGATAGCTTTCATTGTAGCGGAAGATACCAGTAGTGGTTCCGATGCAGATATTAATGGTTCCATACGGCAATTAATCACAACCTCGAGTACCTCAGCTGTCTGTTACAGTGGAACGACTCGCGGTTGGCAGCCCTGCGCCAGCCTGCCGGATGTCGGGGCCCGTCAGCCGTCAGCTGTCTGCCGGGGTTCCCCGCCAGGCCGTCACTGCGAGCCATTGTTCGTATTGTTCTCGCAATTACGCCAGAAAACTGGCTCGGCTTAGTCATAGACCTTGGGCCAAGTGCTCACCTCTACTATTCATCCTCTCTCTCTCTCTCTTTCTCTTTCTCTCTCTCTCTCTCTCTCTCTCTCTTCCAATTACATATGCAGATGAACGGTCTCTTCATTTTCACCTCCTCTTTCATTCCTTGCTCTAACACACACACACACACACACACACACACACACACACACATACACAGAACACACGTAGCTAAACAGGAAGCAGTGACATTTACTAACCCATTTAGAAATGGGTATTACTACAATTGAACATTTCCAGATCATGCATGAAATCTGCGGTTCATAGATTTCGTAAAGTATTTCAATTCAATCTCAACAAAATCTGTACTAGCAGCTCTTGAAAAACTCGGGTTCCATTCAACCTCAGTTACTTTACAGAGGAATATGTCCGTTCTGCCATTTCAGTGATGAATGTGCTAATCGCTTTGCAATCATTTACTCCCTCTATCAATAATTGTTCCCATACTTTGCTAGATTCTGTACACATCAACGTGTCCAAGTGTCATAAAATGGATAGGGGTTAAGGAGATGCATTTCTGAGGTCATTTTGAGTACCGTCAGATAAAAAAATTAAATACGAACTTATTAATTTACCAATGGCAATTCACCTTTCTACACATCTTCGTTACACATTTATGGGTTTCAAAGTAAACGTCAACCCATATACTTTGAGACACATTGCAGGCTCCATACACAAATACTTAGAGTAAATCAGTTGATAAGATAGCTGGTACAACATTAGACATCACAGTCCAGATTTTGGAAACAGGGAGCTACGTCAAGAGAAAGGACACGAAGCATTCAATTTACTCGCATCTGTCCACAAGCAGGAAACCATTCTATTCTTATTCCAATGATCAGCGTGCATTGGACCTGTGGTGGTATTTCTACAGTCAATACCCAAACGGGAAACCTAAATTAATTTCCTGTATGAATAGGTTATTATTTTCCTCAGCATACTGCACCTGCTAAAATGGGTGAGTGCATAGATCTGAAATGGTGAGATTCGGGGCACTTGGTGGGGTGTCAGACGAAAAGTCGCACTGTTTCAATACGTTTGTAAAAATGGAAACTTGTAAAATTCCACTTACATGCAGGTAATCAATCAATTCAGCAGATCGTGATGGACGCTCTAAAGAACATCGTTTCGCTCTGTGGGCATATTAGAAGTGTGTGTGTAGGGGGGGAGGGGGAATGGGGAGGCAAGCGTTACGCACCAGGCCAGTTCGCTCCATCTGTACGAAAATAACCGAGCAGTGTAGTGCAGTGGTTAGCACACTGTATTCACATTCGGGAGGACGAGGTTCAAACTGCATCCAGCCATCCGCTCTTAGGTTTTCCGTCATTTCCCTAAATCACTTAAGGAAAGTGCCAGGATGGTTCCTTCGAAAGAGCACAGCCATCCCTAATCCAAGCTTGTACTCTCTAGTGACCTCGTTGACGACAGGACGTTAAACATCAATATCCTCCTCCTCCTCCTGCATGAAAATCCAGATATGGAAAACTAATGGAAATTTCTGCGGTATGTAGGTATTCGTTGGAGTATACAAACTATAATCTTCCGTTTCATACGTGCAGCTTTTCTTCAGCAACCAACATTCGAACACGTGGTTAACATAATGGTCGTATGATACCATGGTGAAGCTAAAGGCCGGCCGGGGTGGCCGAGCGGTTCTAGCCGCTACAGTCTGGAACCGCGCGACCGCTACGTTTCTGAAGCCAAACACTCCTACAAACCCGAAAATTACGGCTCACAAATTAACACACGGATTATCGAAGGGTGGGATAGCACGATCAACTAATGCACTACCCAACATTCTACGGCAAAACTAACACACCTGTAGGGCTGCTATCAGAACGAAGGGCATCAGCCCATGTTCACAAAATCACGTGAAATTACGCGGAAAATATACAAATAAAAAGTCACGAAGCGTTTACCTAAATTTTGCAAAAACAGACATAATGTCTGATGGGATAACCGCAATCAGTGGTTTTACAATGTTACTTATAATCCGTCTTGATTGCATAAAATGTTTATTCATATGACGGGTTTTGGTTCCTCTAGAACCATCTTCAGATCTGCAATTTCGGTTACAGGAGTAACCCGTCCACACACAGCAACCTTCACATGCTTTGTGTAGACGGGTTACTCCTGTAACCGAAATTGCAGATATGAAGATGGTTCTAGAGGAACCGAAACCGGTCATCCGAATAAACATTTTATGTAATCAAGACGGATTGTAAGTAACTTTTGTTCACCTAAATACCATCGCTGACAGACAAATATAAATCATACTCTAAGATCAGACTTAAGAAACACCAGTACCTTTGCTGATCTACCAGCCCGCGGTAGCGACAGTGCCGGAGGGCGTGTAGGCTCCAGTGGCCAGTGGTGGGGGAAGTTCCTATTAGTCCAATACCTTCCGGAGGTGTTCTGGAACCTCTCTAGTCATGTCCCTAATCGGCAACCCTCTGGATGATATGTTGTCCTATCAAATGGTTCAAATGGCTCTGAGCACTATGGGACTTAACTTCTGAGGTCATCAGTCAAGAACTTAGAACTACTTAAACCTAACTAACCTAAGGACATCACAAACATCCATGCAGGAGGCAGGATTCGAACCTGCGACCGTAGCGGTCACCCGGTCCCAGACTGTAGCGCCTAGAACCGGTCGGCCACTCCAGCAGGCTCGTCCTATCACCAAGTTAGGTTAGCAACGGGAACACCCAACTATATGAACACTGGCCATCTAAGAATTAACTTCAATGCATGGTCACGCATGCATTCATACACACACACAGACAAATACAAGTACATTTGGGGATATAGCGGGATGTGCGGAGGCGAATAAAAACAACGGATGTAGTTCCTTTCCCCAGAGGCTACGCGTGGTTGTGGCAGAGTGATATGACAGTCGGTCTAAACGCTGCTTGCATGTTAAGACACCACTCATGAAATTGGTTCTACTAACCCGCTTCGAAATTACGAAATGGCGAAGGAGTACGTGTTAATTGGACATAGGTGAACCACCACTGTATTCACGGTGACGTTGTACAGTTTTTCTCTAGTTCTGATTAATTTCAACAGAGGATAGAAGAACTTACTACGCGCACAGTGGAAACAGACCTGAAAATAACTTCAATAAGACTAAAGTAATGGATAATCCACGCACCGAAAAGAGGTTGGTTGATTGGTTTGAGGGAAGGGAGCAAACAGCGAGCTCATCGGTCCCATCGGATTAGGGAAGGAAGGGTAAGGAAATCGGCAGTGCCCTTACAAAGGAATCATCCCGGCATTTGCCTGAAGCGATCACGCGGAGAACCTAAATCAGGATGTCCGAGGGCAGGTTTGATCCGCCGTCCTCCCAAATACGAGTCCAATATGCTAACCACTGCGCCACCTCGCTCGTTACTGAAAAGAAATTACTGCAAAATGACATAGAAACCACTGACGAGTTTTGTGTTCAGCACCTTAAAAACAGCGATTGGTTGGTAAACAGCGATTGGTCCAGTCTCAGAAGAACCATTAATAAATGCTTACGTTTAGAAGAAAAAACAGACACTAGAAAAATATACCAACAAAAGAGTAAAAATAGAGATTATAAACATTAGTTTTTATAGTTTAAAAAAACGGTCTTGTAAACCGGAAATACACTCCTGGAAATGGAAAAAAGAACACATTGACACCGGTGTGTCAGACCCACCATACTTGCTCCGGACACTGCGAGAGGGCTGTACAAGCAATGATCACACGCACGGCACAGCGGACACACCAGGAACCGCAGTGTTGGCCGTCGAATGGCGCTAGCTGCGCAGCATTTGTGCACCGCCGCCGTCAGTGTCAGCCAGTTTGCCGTGGCATACGGAGCTCCATCGCAGTCTTTAACACTGGTAGCATGCCGCGACAGCGTGGACGTGAACCGTATGTGCAGTTGACGGACTTTGAGCGAGAGCGTATAGTGGGCATGCGGGAGGCCGGGTGGACGTACCGCCGAATTGCTCAACACGTGGGGCGTGAGGTCTCCACAGTACATCGATGTTGTTGCCAGTGGTCGGCGGAAGGTGTACGTGCCCGTCGACCTGGGACCGGACCGCAGCGACGCACGGATGCACGCCAAGACCGTAGGATCCTACGCAGTGCCGTAGGGGACCGCACCGCCACTTCCCAGCAAATTAGGGACACTGTTGCTCCTGGGGTATCGGCGAGGACCATTCGCAACCGTCTCCATGAAGCTGGGCTACGGTCCCGCACACCGTTAGGCCGTCTTCCGCTCACGCCCCAACATCGTGCAGCCCGCCTCCAGTGGTGTCGCGACAGGCGTGAATGGAGGGAAGAATTGAGACGTGTCGTCTTCAGCGATGAGAGTCGCTTCTGCCTTGGTGCCAATGGTGGTCGTATGCGTGTTTGGCGCCGTGCAGGTGAGCGCCACAATCAGGACTGCATACGACCGAGGCACACAGGGCCAACACCTGGCATCATGGTGTGGGGAGCGATCTACTACACTGGCCGTACACCACTGGTGATCGTCGAGGGGACACTGAATAGTGCACGGTACATCCAAACCGTCATCGAACCCATCGTTCTACCATTCCTAGACCGGCAAGGGAACTTGCTGTTCCAACAGGACAATACACGTCCGCATGTATCCCGTGCCACCCAACGTGCTCTAGAAGGTGTAAGTCAACTACCCTGGCCAGCAAGATCTCCGGATCTGTCCCCCATTGAGCATGTTTGGGACTGGATGAAGCGTCGTCTCACGCGGTCTGCACGTCCAGCACGAACGCTGGTCCAACTGAGGCGCCAGGTGGAAATGGCATGGCAAGCCGTTCCACAGGACTACATCCAGCGTCTCTACGATCGTCTCCATGGGAGAATAGCAGCCTGCATTGCTGCGAAAGGTGGATATACACTGTACTAGTGCCGACATTGTGCATGCTCTGTTGCCTGTGTCTATGTGCCTGTGGTTCTGTCAGTGTGATCGTGTGATGTATCTGACCCCAGGAATGTGTCAATAAAGTTTCCCCTTCCTGGGACAATGAATTCACGGTGTTCTTATTTCAATTTCCAGGAGTGTAAGTCTAGCCCTCACTTTTAAAACTTGGAGGTGGAAAGCTTCTATCGTTTGAAATGACCTGGAATGCTTTCGGTACAGTACTTTCAAAGCTTAACATCCGATGTGACTGAAAACAAAAAATTTTAATCAGTGTGTACAACCAATGAATTTAACAGCGGATTGTCTCGAACGTTAAGTGAGAAAACCAATGAAAAACTGATGTAATGACCAGGACCATGGTGTAAGTTAACAGACGAGAGGGAAACAAGGAAATGGGAAAGGAAATAAACTGGACTGGAGGACGTATATAAGAAAAGTAACAGAAATGAAATGGAAACGGGCATGGCACGTGGGAGGCCGAATCGATGTTATATGAACCAGGGAAAGCTTCCTGCTTTATTCCAAGACATAAGAGAAGAAAAATATAATCCACGCAACCCCAAATACAAAAATGGTGATAACTAACGCACAATCAACTAAACTGCTCACTCACGCAAGTTGCTAACAAGAATAATATTCAGAACAATAGGAAATATATTTATGACCAGCTAGGCGAGGTTCAGCTTGGCTCTGTGATAGGGAAACACACCAGAGAAACAATTCTGGGGCTCCATTTGATAACAGAAGAAAGACGTAAGAAAAAGCAATACACTCTCATAGGATTCGCTGGCATAGAAAAAGTGTCCGATGATAAAAAATGGTACAACGTGCTCGAAATTCACAGAAAAATTTATGTAAGCTATACCCATAGGTGCCACTACTGTCCAGTCTATACAACGAAACAGCAATAACGAAATAAAAGAAAGACTCAAGAGAGGGTGAAAGAATATCAGTGATAACATCCGCTGATGACATTGCTGACTTGAATGAAAGTAAGGAAGAATTTCAGGACCTGTTGAATAAAATGAACAGTCTAATGAAACACAATATGAGTTGAGAGTATAGAGAAGAAATTCGAAAGTAATGAGGAAAACAGCAATTAGATTAGTGATAAACCTAACATGAAAACTGGGGACCACGAAGGAGATGAAGTGTAGGAATCCTGATACCTCGGAAGCAAAATAACAAGCAACAGACGTATGAAGAAGGTAAGAAGAGAATCCTCCCCAAAAAGGATCCTATTAGTGTCAAAAGAAATTCTACGGCCAGTAGCGCGTAAATACCCAGATCATGGAATACTAGTTGGAGGTGACTTTAACCTACCAATTACAGACTGGGTTGTCTATGAATTCGTTGCGGGGGATACAGAGAGACCGTCGTGCGAGGTACATTTGAACACCTTTTCTCAAACATGTCTTGAGCAGCTGGTTCTGCAGCCCACACGTAAAGGAAGTATCTTAGTCCTTGTTGCTACAAACAGGCCGGATCTTATCGATAGCGTCGGTATAGAGACAGGGATTAGTGATCGTGATGTCATCACTGCACATATGATTAAGAAGGTTAATACGAGGGCAGTTCAACAAGTAATGCAACACATTTTTTTTCTGAAACAGGGGTTGTTTTATTCAGCATTGAAATACACCAGGTTATTCCCCAATCTTTTAGCTACACAACACTATTTTTCAACGTAATCTCCATTCAATGCTACGGCCTTACGCCACCTTGAAATGAGGGCCTGTATGCCTGCGCGGTACCATTCCACTGGTCGATGTCGGAGCCAACGTCGTACTGCATCAATAACTTCTTCATCATCCGCGTAGTGCCTTCCACGGATTGCGTCCTTCATTGGGCCAAACATATGGAAATCCGACGGTGCGAGATCGGGGCTGTAGGGTGCATGAGGAAGAACAGTCCACTGAAGTTTTGTGAGCTCCTCTCGGGTGCGAAGACTTGTGTGAGGTCTTGCGTTGTCATGAAGAAGGAGAAGTTCGTTCAGATTTTTGTGCCTACGAACACGCTGAAGTCGTTTCTTCAATTTCTGAAGAGTAGCACAATACACTTCAGAGTTGATCGTTTGACCACGGGGAAGGACATCGAACAGAATAACCCCTTCAGCGTCCCAGAAGACTGTAACCGTGACTTTACCGGCTGAGGGTACGGCTTTAAACTTTTTCTTGGTAGGGGAGTGGGTGTGGCGCCACTCCATTGATTGCCGTTTTGTTTCAGGTTCGAAGTGATGAACCCATGTTTCATCGCCTGTAACAATCTTTGACAAGAAATTGTCACCCTCAGCCACATGACGAGCAAGCAATTCCGCACAGATGGTTCTCCTTTGCTCTTTATGGTGTTCGGTTAGACAACGAGGGACCCAGTGGGAACAAACCTTTGAATATCCCAACTGGTGAACAATTGTGACAGCACTACCAACAGAGATGTCAAGTTGAGCACTGAGTTGTTTGATGGTGATCCGTCGATCATCTCGAACGAGTGTGATGATTTTTGGTTTGTGGGGTGCTCAACTGCGTGGTAATCAGCGCCCGTACAATTACCCAATCTTTGCTCAGTCCAATTTCGCCACTTTCCTGGATGATGATGAAATGATGAGGACAACACAAACACCCAGTCATCTCGAGGCAGGGAAAATCCCTGACCCCGCCGGGAATCGAACCCGGGACCCCGTGCTCGGGAAGCGAGAACGCTACCGCGAGACCACGAGCGGCGGACAAACTCGAACGAGTGTGTTCGCACGCTCCGCCATTGCAGGAGTCACAGCTGTGCACGGCCGGCCCGCACGCGGGAGATCAGACAGTCTTGCTTGACCTTGCGGCGATGATGACACACGCTTTGCCCAACGACTCACCGTGCTTTTGTCCACTGCCAGATCACCGTAGACATTCTGCAAGCGCCTATGAATATCTGAGATGCCCTGGTTTTCCGTCAAAAGAAACTCGATCACTGCCTGTTGTTTGCAACGCACATCCGTTACATACGCCATTTTAACAGCTCCGTACAGCGCTTCCACCTGTCGGAAGTCAATGAAACTATACGAGACGAAGCGGGAATGTTTGAAAATATTCCACAAGAAATTTCCGGTTTTTTCAACCAAAATTGGCCGAGAAAAAAAAAGTGTTGCATTACTTATTGAACTGCCCTCGTAAACCAGTCAAGAAGAATAGGAGAGCGTTTCAGCTAGAAAGAGCGGAAAGCAGTTTTTAGCATCACAGACATTTAACTAATATCACGTACTTCCGAAAATATGGAGTAGAGGAATTATGGGCAAAGTTAAAGAAGATTGTAAATATTGATCTGGAAAATAATTTGCCTCGTAAGTGGATTAAGGACGAAAAAGACCCTCCGCATGGTTTAACAATTAAATTCGGAAAATGCTGAGAAAGCAGAGGCTGTTGCACTCTCACTTCAAAAGAGAATGCCCAAATGACGGCATGCAAAGCTTGGTAGAGATTCATTGAGTCTGTGAAAAGATTTATGCACGGAGCATAAAATAACTACCATGGCCATGCCTCAGCAAAAGGTCTGGCAGATAACCAGAGAAAATTCTGGTACTACGCAAAATCATTAAGAAGGTCTAAGGCTTCCACCCAGTCCCTCGTTGACCAGTTTCGTGTGGCAGTTGAAGGAAGCAAAACAAAAGCTGAAGTATTAATTTCGCGTTTCAGAAATCTTTCACACAGGAGAATCGTACAAACATGCAGTCGGTTTGACCATCGAACAGACTCAAGTATGGGCGACATAGTAATAAACATCCCTGGTGTAGAGAAACAACTGGAAGAGTTGGAAACAAAGAAGTCGTCATGGCCAGGTAGAATCCCAATTCGGTTTTATAAAGAGTACTATATGACTCCTTACTTAACTTGTATTTATCGTGAATCTTTCGGCCAGTGAAAAGTACCAAGCGCCGTGAAAAAAGCTCAGGTGACTTATATTTATAAAAATGGGACCCGCAAAATTACAGACCAAGTCCCTAACATCCGTTTGCTGCAGAATCCTCAGCTGCACAACAAATTTTCTTGAGACCGATTACCTTATGTCCACGAATCAGCATAGTTTTAAAAAAGCATCGCTCATTGGAGACTCAACTTGCCCTTTTCTCATATTATATACTGCAACCTATGGATGAGGGGGAACAGGCGGATTCCATATTCCTAGATTTCCGAAACTCATTTGACACGATGCCCCATTGCAGGTACAAGCATATGCGGCGTGTTCCCAGATATGTGAGTGGCTCGAAGACCTCATCTGTAACAGAACATAGCACATTGTTCTCGATGTTGGGTGCTCATCGAAGACAAGAGTGTCGTCAGGTGTGCCACAGGCAAGTGTGATAGGACCGCTGCTGTTTTCTATACTCATAAATGATCTGAGGGAAAGGTGGGCAGAAATCTCCGGTTGTTTGCTGATGCTAGGGTGCACGGGAAAGTGTCGTCGTTCTATTACTGTAGGAGAACGCAAGATAAATTACAGAAAATTTCTAGTTGGTGTGATGAATGACAGTTACGTCCAAACTTACAAAAAATGTTAAGTTAATGCAGATGAGAGCACCCGTGGTCTAGGGGTAGCGGCGTCATCAGTCTCGGGTTCGATACCCGCCATCTCTTAAATTTTGATTAATAATCAACACATGCAGCCGAAGATTTCCGGCATATGAAGTCACCCTCATTCTGCCAACTGCCTTGTGAAAGAGGGAGGAGGAGCCGACAGATACGGTCGCAGGTTCGAATCGTGCCTCGGGCATGGATGTGTGTGATGTCCTTAGGTTAGTTAGGTTTAGGTAGTTCTATGTTCTATGGGACTGATGACCTCAGATGATAAGTCCCATAGTGCTCAGAGCCATTTGAACCATTTGAGCCGAAAGAGGTTCAGGGCACTCTCTTGTCCTTGGGGTGGGAAACTACCCCTAAAGGCGGAAGAACCAGCATTGATCAACGACATAAGGATGCAGAAGGCAATGGAAACCACTGCATTAAAGACACGTAACGTGTACTTGCGGGACATGTGGCCTGTAATTGATAAAGTGTCATGATGATCTCTCCATAGGCCAAAGATTGTGGAATAGTCCCCATTCAGATCTCCGGGAGGAGACTGCCAAGGGAAGGTGAACATAAAGATTCAGTACTCAACGAAAGGATAACATTCTACGAGTCGGGGCGTGGAATGTCAGAAGCTTGAACGTGGTAGGGAAGCTATAAAATCTGAAAAGGGAAATACAAACGCTCAATATAGATATAGTATGGTCAGTGAAGTGGAATGGAAAGAAGATAAGGATTTCTGCCCATATGAGTATAGGGTAGGTTAGATTTGGTTAGATTTTGTCATGGCCAGAAAGAGGTTCCAAAATCAGATACTGGATTATAAGCCGTATCCAGGAGCAGATATCGATGCAGATCACAAAGTAATCCGAATGCGAAAATATTTTGTTGGCACCGACCTACATAGTGAGAAATGATCACCAAGATAAAATAAGAGAAATCAGAGCTCGTACGCGAAGATATAGGTGTTCGTTTCTTCCGCGCGTGGGGCGGCGAGTTGAATTATTGTTGTTAAATGAATGTAGAATGTTTTTCCCGGCCGATGCACCACATGTGGGGCGGCGGGTGGAATTTAATTGTTAATATATGTAGAAAGTTATGTAGAAAAGATGCATTTCCCGGCCGATTAACCATATGTGGGGCGGCGGGTGGAATTAATTGTTATAAAAATGTTCCTATTATTTATGCAGTCTTTTACCGTTCTCAACACTGGCTCTCTAACTACAATATTGGCAACCAGAAAGTGATTAGCAAAACGTGAAGCCTGTAATTAGAATTCCTAGTGCCCACTTCATCTGAGAAATACACTTATAGCTACAGCTTACAGCTCTGAGGAATTAGGAGATTGTCTGGCATTCATAATCAAAAACGATTATCTATAAAAGGTTCACTATATTCTGAAAGTCACAGACCAAAAAGAATCCACACAATCCAACTACCAGAGCAGTTCAGAGTCTAATGCGCTGATGCAATTGTAACTGTTCAAATTAAATGTTTAAGTGAATGCTCGCCATAATTTGATGATAATATGCACCAAACACCACGCTAAATAATGGTATAATGTCTGTCCCGCGACGGCACTGAAAATACGACATACGCAAACTGAAGATAGACCATTAAAGTCATCCCCGAATTAACACTTCACCCGAAAACGATTTCATGGTTACGCGTATCCCGAGTAACTTATTACGGCATCCGAGGCTGTTTATAGCAATTATACCGACGCGACGCGACTCCCGGCACAGGTGGTGTGCTATTCAGCGTCTGGAGAGAACTGGGGCACTCACGTACACCGTCAGAGCTTTCTCTCTCAAATAAAGGCCGTTGTTTGATAGTAGCAGACGCCTCTTGGCCAGGAGTGTCCTCTGTACCCACGCTGGTCTGATTTTTATGCTGTCCTTGCCTCGTGCGTCCTGTGTCGTTTTGCTTCAGAGGTAGCATAATTGCTTCACTTAGGCTGCTTCGCGTTCCGCAGTTTTAATCTTAACTTTAGCGATAATATAATTTTTACTACCCCTCATTACTTATATCTTTCTTTTTTCTACTCTCAATCCACACTCCACATTCCACTGAACACGTTCTGCAGTTCTTCATCGCTTTCAATGATGACTGCAATATCATCATTCAATCTTCTCAATATATCGTTTCATCCTGAATTTTAATGTCATTCCTGAACCTTCTTTTGAAGTCATAATTTGCGCGATGCTAGATCCAAAAGTAGAGGAGAAAGTACGAATCTCTATCTTGCATCTCAGAGCACTTCATTCGTGATCGTCAATTTGTATTTGTTTCCATCTGATAATAAATACAGAATTTAAATAAAAGCCGAAAGAAGTTGCTACTAGCGGGAACCAAACCAAGGATCTTGTGAATTAGTATAATATATACTTAGCTACGAGGTGATTTTGTTATAATATCCCACGACAGTAACTTATTTCTCACGTTCAGTTTGTCGCAGCTGACAGTTCGATAGGAAATTTCGAATGAAACAATACGAACGAAAGAAACATATTGCTATCGTGGTTTTTATCTGCTTTTTGATTATTCATCTGCCTTGATTTATACATCGTTCGCACTCCCTTCATACTGAAACTAGCGGCTGTATTTATGCCTGTATGCACATTTGAATTTAAGACTACTTTTTGAGCCGGCATAAGTGGCCGAGCGGTTCTAGGTGCTTCAGTCCGGAACCGCGCTGCTGTTGCGGTCACAGGGTCGAATCCTGCCTCGGGCATGGATGTGGGTGATGTCCTTAGGTCAGTTAGGTTTAAGTAGTTCTAAGTTCTAGGGGACTGATGAGCTCAGAAGTTAAGTCCCATAGTGCTCAGAGCCATTTGAACCATTTTGAACTACTTCTTGTAGATGTTTAATACCCGAAATTTATACCGTATTAAACAAGAAATAAAATATTTGACTGTCATAAGTGGAAATGACCATGTTTAGTAATACAGTAAAATTTCCTTAATCCTACACTGAGTATCAACTAACCTATAATCTTCATTGGTTAGACTGCTTTTCGCAGCGTATTATTTCTCAGATGTGTAATTTTCCTTGTGGAGTATACTAACAGCATGTGTTGTGCTATTAACCTATTGGACAAACGGGGAGGGGACTTGGCACACGATTTAAAGAACACACGTCAATAGCCATCCACCTTTGCTGCCCACCTAACAGACCCCAACCACAAAATGCCTAATATTTTGTAAATCACTTCAAACATTACATAAGCTACAGAAAGGTAAAATCTTGGATGCGACGGAAGAAATTGAAATTTACATCCATCTAAAAGACCAATCAGACAGACTTTTTAAATGAAAAAAAAACACCTGCGAAACGGAAAATTCCTGCATAACTTTCTACTAGATATACGACTAAGCATTAAGGACTACGGAATGTTTAATTATAGCGACACCTATTAATAAATATGATTATAATGCGATAGATCGCTCAAAGATTAAGCAGGTCATGAAAGGTTCTCCTCCATTTCCATGATTTTCGAAACATGTTTCAATAGGTTTTCGGAAAGATGTTTCAGTGGAGTCCTGTGATCGATTATATAAGATCTTTTAATAGATGTTCAAAAATGATGTCCCCCACACTAATAGAATAAATTTTTACGAATTATTTAAGGATATTACATATAGCCATTTTTACATGAATAATGAACGTTAAGTAAATATAGTTGAGAGCAAAGACATATATAGATTAATTTCTGTAAAATATTTACAAGCTTCCTACGGTAAGTACGTTAAAAACATCGACATTACAGATAAACTTTGTAACACCTGCTCAAAAGTAATATACTCCTAAAGTAACGAAAAACTGTTTCTGATTTATTTTACGACAACTACATGCAGTCGTAGGAACGAAGACGTACATGGCATAATAAATCATTAAAGATTTGTCGATGAAGTAAGTTATAATCCTCCTAATAGATCTTGAGATATGGCTTCTTCCTTTGTTAAATTCATTAGTGACACTAATGCATCCAATGCATAATGTTTTCGGTGTAGATACTTGAAAATGGCCTAAGGCCGTAATTGTACAATTGTACATCAAATAAAGAGAAGGTCAGCTGAAAGCACCATGAAATCATTTTAAAAAGTATTAATTAATCATTAATTACTGGTTATGTACTCTCTGTGATGTATAACTTACATGACGCTTGAAGAACGAAATCATGACCCACAGTTACAAGAAGCTGCCTTAGCTCCAGGTTCTCAGCACGTGGCAGTTACAATGAGACACCAAGTGCGACACACGTATTACATGCGTTGTAATCTGTACATTCATGAAATGTTTCTTACATTTGCAACATTCATTATAGACAAGATCAAAGTTTGTTATATTAGTGTCAACATCTGTAGTTTGAAACAGATGAAAAAATGATGCATTAAGTCTTTTTTAGCCTGTAACATCAGAAACATGCACAAAACTTGAGGAGAAGTCACTGATCTGCAACTCTAAAACGAGGCAATGGCATAAAACTTTAAACGAGATCCACGAGAGTTTTGGATTTGTCGATCTACATATATTTACATTAATGTGAGTTTGGAGAACTTGTTGACAACCAATAGATTTTAGATATATTGCTATGTGCACGCTATATCTCTGCAATTTTATTCACTTATAGGTGGTATAATGTAGTACACTTAGGCCAAGGTTGGAGCACGAAGTGAAATATTGGAAAAATAATTTCAGTGTAACTTTGGCAATGCAACTTCTTGATCCAGGAGTGTGGTGGGCTGTGCTGGTGGCACTACTGGCCGGGTTTCCCCTCCTACCCAGTGTGGTGGTGGGGGTGACAGCGGAAGCCGGCGCGTCACTCAGCGATTCTCCGGCGCTGTCAGCGGACGGACAACGGCAGGGAACTCCCCGCGCCTCCGCCGTCAGGTGTGCCAACTCTGCAGCAGATAACACTACAATGGCGAATGGAGGCTGGCAGCGGCGCCGTGGAGTATCGGCTATTTCACTACCTCGCGCCTGTCGTTGCGTCTACGCCAGTGCTGTCGCTGCTACATTACGAATCTTTCGTTAGAGGTTTAAAACGAGGAAATATTGTCAATACATACGTGCAAATGAGTAAAATGGTTGTAGATGTGCACTGACGATACAAAACATTATGACCATCTACTTAACACCACGTTGTTTCACCTTTTCAACTGTTGTTACTCAAGTTGTTGTGGGTTTATTAATCGATTGTGAGTTTCCCATGCCCACAAGGCACCTGTGTTAGGTTTTGCAATGGGAACACTGCTGCTGCTTGTAGGAATACGGTAGACGCTTTCCTAACCATAGAGTCTGTACTGTCTGCCATCCGGTTCCCCTAAATGGCAGGCAGCACCGCGTAACAGCCAAGCTATGAGGGAAACACACCAACAGCCAAACAGGCGAAGACATCAGGTAAACACGCCGAAGATTCCAGTCGATTAATAGGAACCTTTTCTTGCAGAGGTCGCCGTGACATATCCGGCCACGGATTCCTACGCCGGGTTTCTATTGGCTCCAGCTCACTATATAGGCCCGGCCGGTCGAAGGCAGACCAGTCTTCGTCCGCTGCTAATGGCAACCGCTATAGCAGAGTCTCCGAGAAGATATCACCGAAGCCGCTGTACTGCACCGCCGATCGAAGTACCAGCCGACCGAGAGGAAACACATCTCCCGCTAGATAGACGGACATCTATTGTACAGCCAGTTATTGTATTGTAGAAGTAGTTACGTTCAATAAACTGTTGGAGAACACAACAGAGTCCTAGTTTCGAGACTGCCTACTCCTGTTTTCACTAAGCTATTTGAGACTACTGCAGTGCCCAGGAGTCACACTTCATCTGAACGTACAAATGAACAGAGTGTGGATGAAGTAAAAGACGTTTTTCAATTGGTAGCATGTAGTCATTCAACAAGCACACGCACAGGCTGTACACGCATCGGTGTTCCACATCCAAGAATATGGCAACCATTGTGTACGCACGCCCTCTATCCTTAATACTTACAGCGCCTTGAACACCTTTGAGAAGCAGACAAAGGTAGATTGAAATTTTGTCGATGGGTAATTGCAAATAACCGAGTAATGATATTAATAGTCTGTTTAGTGACAGAGCC